>NW_004955406.1:28208431-28304016 GCF_000276665.1 Chinchilla lanigera | reverse complement strand
GGCAAAAGCGCCTGCCTGTCAAGCGCAAGGTCGTGAGTTCGGTTCCCGGTACCGGAGAAAAACCAAAAAAAAAAAAAAAAAAAAAAAAAAAAAAGGAATTGGAAAGGAAATAGGCCTTCACAGAATTGGAAATGTACACTTGCAAAGTTTTCGAACAGTTTGTGTTGGTTAGACCAGTCACAGAATGCCTAAATTTGAATTTTAACATCTGAAGCAATCCAATATCTATGCCCCCATAATGTGGGAATTTTTGTTAAATGCTAAAGCCATTCATTTATCACAAAATAAATACAGGGATAGAAAATGTCCTTTACTGCACCTAAATCTGCAAAATCTAGTCTCTCAAATAGGATTAGCTGCAAGAAAGTATAAATTTATTAAATGACAAAATGAATAAAAGTGGCATTAATTTTCAACTCAAAAAAAATATCCATTAAACATGTCAGGGTCCATCTGATATAAATAAATGAAAGACAGATAAATTTGAGATAACAGAACAACTCTTATAGTAAAATTTCAATTTCTAAATATAGGAAGAAAGGTAAAAATAGAAAAGAATTTTTGACAGTATTACAGGGATAATAGTTGTAAGCAAGAACAATCTGATTGCTAAAATTAGTGAACAAATATGATGAGATAAAGTACCTTCTCACAAGATACTAATTTGAATAATAGTTACAATGAAGAAATCTAGTGCACCCCACCTTAATCAAATGATCGATATATTAATATTAGTAGTAGTATACCCAGATATGATAAACTTAGGGAAAAAAAAACCAACATAATTTAAGTAGATTTCCTGCCCAAACTCCATAACTTATATTTAATCCTGTGAAATCAGACAAACCCAACAGAGAGTTTTCTAAAAACAAATGATTAGTTCCTTCAAACTGTCAAAAGCATCAGAGAGTGACAAACTGTCACAGAATAAAGGAAACTGAAAAATACATCACAATTAAGTGACTTGCTGGAACAAACAAAAAAGACGTTAGTGGGAACATTCAAATATAGTTTTAAAGTAGTTAATATTATATTAATGTTAGCTCTAGTTTCTCTAATTAGAGTTATGTAAAATGATAACATGTCTGATGAAGTAGAGAAAATGTGAACACTGAAACATTATTGTATCTTTATTAAAATCTGTGGAATAATATTTACTATTATTAAGTAGAGTTTTCAACATTTGTAAAAGGAAACTATAACGGCTATAGTTCACTCTTGATCACTCTTGAATTAAATTAAGATCACTGTTGAATTAAATTAAGAAAAAGAGGGGCTGAGGATTTAGCTCAGCATCACAGCGCCTGCCTGGCAAGCGCAAGGTCGAGAATCCAATCCACAGCACCGCAAAAAAAAAAAAAAAAACAAAAAAAAACACAAAAAAACAAAAAAAACAATGTGAATTTTGAATTAAAATTTCAATTAATGACACCATTCTCATCATTCAAATTATGACAGGAAATTAAACCAAAAGTAGATATACTTTAAGAATTTATATTCTGACTAAAGTAGCTCTCTTCTTTTGTTTTTAATGACAGGTGACATAAGACTGAACATTAATTGGAATTTTTTTTTAAAAAGTTAAACAGATTTTTACACTACCATGGAAATACATCTGGCAAATACAATTTATTGGTAAATGTCAAACAAAATGATACAATAAAACTTTTAATTAAAAAATTGTACTAAACAAGCCATAATTCTTTTCAAAAGAACCAAACAAGAGAAGATAAACAAAAATTACAGACATAGCATAAAAATATGAATGCTTGTGATACAAATTTGTTTGGTAAAATAAAAACAAGGCAAAACACCACGAATGTATATATTTTCTTTTTACCCAAATAATATCATTTTGTGTACATTGATTTGAAAATAAAATTTAAAAATTTTTTTGATATACGTATGCTATTGACATCTTTCTAAAGTCAATTACTATAGGGCTATATTTGATTTTTAACTGGCACTTTAATTATATGATTTATAGGTATCATTGTGCATATTAACATTATTTTTCAGAAAATATACACTGTTTTCATGGTCAGCACAATTTTTGTAATACATAATCACACAAATAATATTGTGCATATATTTGAGTAGAAAAATTGTAAATTCACTGAATAGTATGAATTTAGATATGATTACAAAATTGATTTAAATTTGTTTTTCTTTCCTGAACTGGCCTACATTACCCTTATTTCCTCTTGTCCAAATATTTTATCTGGAATAAGATGTTAAAATACATGTTAACTTCATAGGTTATTGCAATTATTATCACCTTTTGGAAATCTTTTTTGTTTTTTTTTTTTGGGATGGGGGGTTTCTCCGCTACCAGGAACAGAACTCATGACCTTGCGCTTGCCAGTCAGGTGCTTTGCCGCTGAGCTAAATCCCCAGCCCACCTTATAGAAATCTTATCTAACCATATATCTTTGAAATTTCCCATGAGTTTTTAAGCCAAAGTCAACAACTTCTACTACCCAAATTACAGCTAGGTCTTCCTGATTTGGATCTGAAATCTGGATCACAGAAACTATTGCCTGGTAAGTATGTTTTTCCTGATCATTTTATTAAGCATGCAATTAAACCACTGTTTGGCATTTATACTTCTAAACATATTCTAATTTATTAAGCAACAGTTTTACTTTATTTCTGAAAGATATCGTTTTAGAATTAGGATTTTAGGGGCTGGGGATTTAGCTCAGCGGCGCAGTGCCTGCCTGGTAAGCGCGACGTCACGAGTTTGATTTCCGGTACCGGAAAAAAAAAAAGAAAAAAAAAAGAATTAGGATTTTAGGGTGAAATAATGAAGACAACTTGAATTTTCAAACAACTGATAAATTATTCTCTAACTCTATGTCTCTCTGTGTGTATATATATATATATATATATATATATATATACATACGTATACATTTGATTACTAAATTTTATCTTTTCTCCTCTTCAGCACATAACTACATTTCTTATTTTTCTTTGCATTGACCTGATCCAGTCTCACTAGGGATTCCCTACAAAAGGAATATGCATCACTTCCACAGAGAACCTCAGTTATCATCTCAATGAGGAGGATTCCAAGAGCACAGGTGGAAACGGAAAAAGTGAAAGGACCCTGGGACTGGAAATGCCCACTGAGAAGATCACAAATTGACTGGATTTGCAGCATATGAAAAATTAAATTCTGTTTTATTAAACTACTAAGGTTTTGGAGTTTTTGTAAAACTTAGGCTTTTGAAACAGTAAGAATAATTTTCCACAATTCATTGGCCTTCCCTACTTCATGTGATGAAAATCAAGTTGGAAAGCTAGCTGAAAAAGTGAAGCAATTGTATTCCCTTAATAAAGACTTACTGAGTACTAATTTGTGTGCTTGGTATTATTCTTTGTGCTGGAAATTTAGTAACTATCCTAACAGACAAGGCCTCCTACCTTGTAGGGCTTTTACTCCAGTAAGACTAGAAAGAAAACAAGCAATAAGCAAAGGAAGGCAAAGATTTATTTCAGAATGATAATGCTGAGGAAGAAATAGAAATAAAAGCATACAAAATATGCACAGGGATCATTTCAGCAGAAGATTGTAAAGATAGAATTATTTGAAGAGATGCTTCTAACCTAAGACCACAAGACCAAAAGGCAAGCATCTGAGAATAATCTAATGAGTGTTTAGAAGGAGGAAACAACACCCACTCTGGTTCTGAAGTAAGACCAAGAAGTATGGGAATAAGGTCAGAGAATCGTGTAACTAGAAATTCAGAAGTGGTTACCAGGAGTCCCTATCACAGATATAGAGAGAACATAAGTCATTTAAGGATATAAAAGCCAAAAGAAAGATTTTGTATGACATTGTCCATTTCTTTATATTTTCACATTTTTACTTGACCATTACTTAGGTCTATATGCTATTTATTCCATTTTAAGTCAAATAGCCTCATTAAAATGTTTTACAAGGTGTATGAAATTAAACCTAACTTGATAACTTGCATTAAATGGTCCCAAGTATCTCTATGAATGTAACTTCCAAATGATTAATATTTACTATAATTGAAACTATGCATAAAAATTCAATGATGTGAGTTGTTTATGATATATGAAAACTTCATGCAACATATAATATGTGTTGTAAATAGTTCATATTTAAAGAGAAGGTAGAAATATTTGCTTTTCATTTTTTTATATCTGCACCATAACTTTTACACACACACACAAACATTACACGTGTACACATTTATATTATTTCTATACCCTAACAGAAAATAAATGTAACATTCAAATTAATCATAGAAATACAGATTTTATCACATATCCTCGTTTTCATAGAGCATATTATTATATTATTTTTATTTGGAAGAAAACCTGCTGCAAAAGCTGAACTATACTATTTTAGTGCCACAGACTTTAGATACCCAGTCAGTGGAAATGATGAAGAGCGTTATAAAAAGGATTTACTAAGTTTCTAGGCTAAAGAATGAATGTCTCTACAGCACACTGGTATCACCTACCAACTGCTCCACGCACCACTCTCCAAATGTACTGAGAGAAACTTATCACAGCAATACTGACAGGTGCTATAAAGCTAAGCTACCCTTCACGAGTGAATAAAAATAAGTCACAGTGAAGAATGGAAAGTGAATTTTGAAAGTAAAGTAGTATAGTGAGAATCTATGAAATTGTTTAACAGCTAAAAGTACAAAGACCACAACAAATATTAAATTCATAGGCTAGAATACTTTAGTAGGACAAATATTTAACCTCATTTTGTAGTGTTTATGGGAGATTTTTAAAAATGATTTCTTTTGAGAAATATCCAAACTACATTCATATAGCAAAAAATATTTTGTATGTTGATTAAGTGTGCATTGTTTAGCTATTAGTTTCTCTATATTATAATTTTACCTATGGAATGTTAAGCACGTAAATTTACAATGACTCATATTTGCTGTTGTACATGGAAGTCTGGCAAAATATACTTAAAAATGTTCATCGTATTAAAAATGTATTTGAAGCATATATTATGATATTATATAATCTTTATAAGAATGGTAATGTGCATGAAACATGTTAAAATAAAATTTTTAATAGATTCTTATTGAACAGTAGAATGGTTTTCATATGCTTTAATTACCATTTTAGTCAATATTCTTCAGAAGAGCAATAGTTACTGCTAGTTATAATAATCATCCAATAGCTATGGTAAAGTTACAAAAATGCATGTAGAAAGTCAATAGAAACCTACAGATGTAGCTAAAATAAATATAGGCAGAGGAAGATTTGTAGATATTCATAAATACAGACATAAAGGTAAGAGACATGTGAGTTCCAGACTGGAGAATCACACTGCTCATCCGAACCCCATCCAGAAGATTCAGTCAGGAAGATTCCCTCCTCAAGGGGTGGACACCCAAGCACTACAAGGATCATAATTATTATTATTATTATTTTTTTTTTTTTATTTTTCTCCAGTACCGGGAACCAAACTCACGACCTTGAGCTTGCCAGGCAGGCACTTTTGCCGCTGAGCTAAATCCCCAGCCCCTGCGTTGTTTATTAAAAAAAAAAAAAAAAACAAAGTTTAAAGTGTTTCTCTGTTCGCAGATGTTAAAATAAAACCCAGAGAAGATATTTTTCAAATAAAATGTTCAATTAAATTATTGAAGGCAATACTGAGATTATAAATAATATATTTAATTTAAAATAATGTAGCATTTCATTTGGACTTAATTGGCAATAAATATCACATAAGCTGTAATGTTTAAATGTAAGTAGTTCTTATGCACAATCCTAGTGGGTTTACAGAAAATGATATTATTTCATGGCAGCAAGTGAAGCAATTAATCGGTTTCTATTTATTAACCTACTTAAAATACAATGAAAACATAACAGCAAACAAAATATATTTTCGCTGTATGATTATTGCTATTATTATTATATTTAAAGTTGTCTTTGTATTTCTTAAAAATGCATCATATACAGTATGTAATAATGATTTGGATATACATCCAAATTAAGTCACTAGTGACTCATATAAAAATACTCTATTATGAATATTAATTTGTTTAATCAGAATGTACAGACCCTGTAGTAAGTTTGCCAAGATATCTAATGTCTTCTAACTCTGAAAATTTTACTGTGACGACAGTCTCATAACTATCCTGGCCAATCTGTACACATATTATTATTTTCAGTTTAGCTTTCAAATATCAAGATAAGCTATGTTTTAACATTATCAATAAATATCACATTTGAGAAATATTAAGTATTAGCTATTTTCTTGTTGCCATTTCAGAGAAAATCATACAGGGAATATAAAGAAGCTGTTCTCATGTAAGTAGAAAGTTAAACGGTGACCACAAACAAGTAGAGTGGTTGTGGATGGTGGAGATGACTTTGGGAAATATTGATTAAAATTCATAAAATTGCAGTTAGATAAATCTTTTGTTCAACATGGTGACTATAGTAAATATGTTTTGTGCTTGAAAACACTAAAAATAATGTAAAGTGTGTTGACACAAATAATAACCATGTGAGGTAATACTTACGTCAGTTAGCTAGATGTAGTCATTCTGTAATGTAATCCAATATATGAGAAATATATGTACTTCAAATAAATATCATTATATGATAAGTCCATATAATATTGGTTGTTATTTTTTTAAACTAAAGAGAAGATTAATTTGTGACCTCAATTGCTAAATTGTTTCTAATTCAGAAAGGAAATTTTTGTCTTTTCTCAGGAATTTTTTTTTCTTTTTCACTTTTATTTTTACTTGACAAATAATTGCTGTCTTTTGTTTTTTCAATACAATATATAATATAACTAAATTTTGAATATCAAAACAGTCTTGCATTTCTGGAATAAACCACATTTTTCCAAGATGATATTCAAATTCTATTTAATTGTTAATGTATAACTAAATATTTGTATTTTCATAAGACACACTATTGTGTAGGTTTTTTCTTCTTTGTTGTACCTGATTTGGTATCAGTGTAACTGGGGTCTTGAAACTGGGAAGCATTTTCTCTTGCTTGAAGAGTCTATGTAAACAAGTATTATTATTTTTTTTTCCTTAGAGGTGTTAGAGAATTCACAAGGGAAGTCACTTCAGTTTGAAATTATCTTTGTGATAAAATTGTTCTTTATTAAACCAATTACTTCCCTTGATTAAAGTTTCATAAAACGATAAATTGATCAATACTATATTTTACCAAGTATTTCTCTATTTCATTACATTTGTTGTCTTATAGTTATTTATTATGCTAGATTATTTTATTTGGAATGGGGTCTGCAGTAATGAATTATTTCTCATTTCTGATTTGCTTGTCTCCCTTCCTCTCTGTCTCTCTGTCTCTTTCTGTCTCTCTCTGTGTCTCTGTTTCTCTGTCTCTGTCTCTGTCTCTCTCTTTTGCATGCTCTCTCTGTCTCTCTGCCTCTGTCTCTGTTTCTATCTCTCTCTCTGGCTCTCTCTCTCTCTGGATATGTAACTGTGTCTTTCCTCTTTCTGTCCCTTTTTTATTCTAAGTCTATCAAGAGATACTACCAATACCAAATAAAAAGAGATACTAACTTTATTATTAATATTTTCAAAGATATAATTTCAATTTAAAAGATTTTTACAATTTTATCTCACTGATTTTTCTCTAATATTCCCTCTTATACTTGTGCCTTTACTAAGAAAGAGTATTTTGTAGTACTTGACTATAGCTCTGTAATATTTTTACATTAATGATAACTGTCTATCTGTCAAATGCCAAGAAAACACTCTTGACATTTCCAAGCACATTTTTAGATTTTTTTTAATGTTGCAGGTATGTAAACATGTACTTGTATGTATGTGTGTGCATGTTTGTGTGTGTATATGTACTTACACTCTTCAAGTATTTGGAGGCATCTTTTAGAAGCAAATATATGTATTAATGTAATGTTGTTCTGTAGTATTCAGGTTTTTAAATGAAAACTTCATTGGTTACTAGTGATTTTTTTTACTTTAGAGTCCATTGCATTTAATAATGATATGGTTATTCCATCTTTTTGTGGTACGTGCTGCTTGCCATGTCTTTCTACATTAGTTTACTCTTAACCTAGCTATGTCTTTGCATTCAAAAAGGGGTTTTTATAGTCACAGGTCATTTTTCCCATCTCATTCCCAGCCCACTCACATTTGATTAGTGTTTAATATAAGCATTATGTATGGGAAGTAATTTTTTGAATAATACCCCAAAAGTACCTAAAACAGATACAAAAATAGACAAATGGTCTTATCACACTGAGAAACTTGTGGAAAGCAAAAAAAAAAAAAAATATTAAAATGAAGAGATAACATACCAAATTAGAAAAATATTTGCATATTACCAGAATATGGAAGAAACTAAAAAATTGAACAGTAAAAATATTAATAATAGCTTGATTAAAATGAACTTTTTACCAAAGATGCTATAATTGAAAGAATTATAGGAATGGAATTGCCTTTGATTACAAGACGCTGAGAGAAGAGGCTACATCTTTACTCCAGTAAAGGAAAACAGCTCATGTCAATTGTTTTAATTAGAAGAAAAAAAGCCATGATTCTTGATATGCCAGAATTCAGTCAGGTTGTGATAATAAGCTGTGCAAAAAATAATAATATACACATGTCAGAGAAAGACTCATCTGAAGTTTAATCAGGAAGACCAACGTCATTTTATATTATCAGGATACTCCTGAAAGCAACGCATGTGGAATTTAGTCATTCCTATTTTAAATCTACATCAACATGTGTTTTCCCTCTAAAATAATATTTGATTATTATATATTGATGAAACATTTTGAATATAACTTTTTCCTACTTACAATGGATTTTTCAGGAATTTCTTCAAAATAACTTTCAGAAAAGAATTTGTATGTTTACACATATTTTTATAATAGTAAAAGTTCAGTAAAGTATCAAAAATTCAGGAAGATATGCAAAATAGTGCAATTAATATTAGAAATATGTTTTTTATACTTTATAACTGTCTTGGTTACTTTTCTCTCGTTGCTGAGACAAAATACCTGACACCCAGAATTAAGCAAGGAAAGGTTTATTTATCTCACAGTTTGTGGAGGTTTAGGTCCATACTTGGCTGATTCCATGGTAGAGTGACACATAACACAGGCAACTATTCATGCTGGCAGAAAATAACAAAAGCAATAAGAGCAAAAGGGAGGAGCAGAGGCAAGCAGCCTGTTTCCCTCCCTTACACTGTATGCAAACTACCTGCCCCAGGGAGGTGTAGCACTCATGCCCATGAATCAATCATAAACTCTAGAAGCCTGACCCATGACCGCGTGAGGCTTTGGGGGAACATCCAGACACAAACCATAACAATAACAATGAAGATTCAAGGTTTTATCATCTACATTGCATCAATGCCAATTTCAGATTATTCAGGCTATTAATCACCATATAAATTTCTGAATATATGCACTAAGAATCATGTACAAGAAAATGTATAGCAACTTGGCTCAGAGAAGCAAAGAGGTGAGGCAATCCAACTATCCATCAGCGATAGAAATGATAAATAAATGCAATGTATTTATAAACTAGAATGCAATGTAATATCATGTGCTGCATGAATGTATGGATATACATGGATAAATCTCATAATCATAATTTCTTTATCTCTCAATAGAAACATTAACTTTAGAACAAATTGTTTGAATTTCAGAGGCTAAAAATAACTTTACACATATCTTCCTTTTCTTTTTCAGTGTTATTGGGTTACACTAAATTTATATTATAAAGAGTTATCAATTTACTAGAACTTTCTAAGAGGTCAAGCCTTTTCTTTAGTACATGGCATCTTCATTGAAGTAAAAATAGCCAGTACCTATCCAACCTGTCACCTAGCATCATTTTCCTTCCTTATTCTCATCAGAAGACTGTTGCAGTTTACAAGATTGCTTCAGAAAATATTATTTAGATAGTGATGTTTTACTCTCTTATTTCAATCATGGGTTGCATCTACATACAAAAAAATGAAAGGAAATACCAACTAAGGTTACACTTGTTAATTATAATTAGATACAAACTTAACAGCGATAATCATTTTGCCTCCAATTTCTCATAGGCTCTAAAGTAAAGGGCATCAAAATTTTAATAATGGATCTCTAACAAATTTATATAATATAGTTTAGGATGTGTTCAGAGAGATACTTATTGTGTGTTGTTAAACCCAATTATTAAGGACAAATGTCTATCTATATTAGCCTGCTGAGAAGATCATGATCTATATGGAATTAATAATCTATATTTCACAACACTTTGTGCTTCATTTACCTCAGAACTATGCAGAAAGTACAGCACAATTTTCCCAAAACTACACACCTTGTAATTTGGTTACTTTTCATTTGCATTTTTTGCAATAGTATTCAAGAAAGCATGGAGTACTATTATCATCAGCTATATGAATAATGGATTTGCAGCAGATACTGTAAGTGCTTCATCAAAATGCCTTCTAAACCCGTTTCTATTGCAGGGTATATATTCCTGACCCCTGAGTGCTTTTCCTGCGAAGACCTTCACATCTTCAAAGGTCTGCCCCTGGGCTCCAAAATTCTTGGGAGGCTCCGTTGCTCTGGGGTTCTTTAACTGGTGAATCCCTTATATTTAAGAGCTCTTTGGGATAAGCAGACTTGGCTTGAAAGCAGACACTTGTATGGTTTCTTTGTTCTTCTGCGTTCCTTATTTACTTCCTGATTTTCAAGAAGATCACTTCATTAGTAACTTTTACAGCTACTTAGGTCTCTAAGTATGCCATTCAGAACACACTGATGTTTAATTGTTTACAATATGGAGGCACTGAGATGCTACATCAACTCCAATTCAGTCACACTCATTGTGATGCCCATGCACAATCAGGGCTTCAGCCTATAGTTTTTCTCTAATCTCCTTTTCTTTAAACCTAACTTCACCCCTAGTCACCACACTGAGTTTCTGTTCTTCCTCTAGGTAATTTTATAATTTCATTTTTTTTAATGATCCTTAAGCAAATATAAGTATTGTCTCTGAGGATAGAATCTGTTTTTACCTTATCCAAGGGTTTGTGTCTGCCGCTGTGCTAGACAAAGTGCACGCAGACGGCTTATAAGATGTAGTATGACTGGCAAATTATTTTCCTCTCTAACCAAATCAATGGACTCACTTTTATTATACTTAGATTGCCTTTTGTTTGTCAGTAGAGTGGAGTTACTTATTTTTTAATGAAGTCTTTTCCTGAGTTTAGTCATGGCAGAGAAGCGATCATCCACGCACTGTTTAGAACCGCATCACTTCCCTTTTAAGCATATTATTTTATAACAACATTCCGATTATGGAATTCTTGAAAAGTCTGTTCTTGTTACCACCGCTGATGTTGATTTTATTCATGTGCAGGTTTAATTCAGTTTCAGAACGCAGTCTGTTAAAAAATGATAGCTTTTCTTAATTCTAGATATAGTGCTTGCCCTGTATATTTGGATATATTTACTCCTACTTCCATTCATATAGTTAAGGTAATTGTTTGCTTAAACAATTTTATTGACTGACTCTGAGATTTTCTTTTGAATTTCTAAATGAACTTCTGTGTTCATAAGACATTTCCAATCTTACTTCTCATTTATCTCTTATCAGTCCTTGTATTGTGTCATTGACATTTATTACTTTGACCTTCGACTCAAATAAACCTGCAGTGCATCCTAAGAATTAAACAAATAAAAATATTAGTAGGATGAATATATATAGATTGGTATATACTACCTTGTCCCCAATGATCAGAAATCAAAATATGTCTTCATTTTCAATTTGTGCAGTCTGGTCAGGAACAAGCTGAAAGTAAGGTGTCTGAGATTACCACAGGTGTATAAGATTGCCTCAAATATATAATTTAAGAGATGGGAGCTTTGGAGATAACATGCTGAAAGAAAATATCCAGAATGAAATATTTATAAGACAAAGTTCAAAAATTAGACATATATGTTTAAAGATTTCTCCAGCTCTTTCTTTTAGAAAAGAAATATAAATCCAATGAGTTTTCAGTGATTTATTTACATGTACAAGTATATTTTATCTGCTACATCAGATTGTTCAAAACATACTTGAACGGCTTACCTTTTTGTTAAAGGTAGAAATAATAGTATCATTATAAAAAAACTGTGCCCATATAAATAATATGAATATAGATATTTCAGAAACCTGAGATAAATTAGCTTATGCTCTTATTGTTATACTGGCATGATTTTTAACTTTATAAATCTATATAGATTTCAGAGAGTTTTCATTAAAATGTTTTTGTCACATAAAATGTTTTCTGATACCTTAGATAATTTCTGAAGATTTCTTTTATGTAATACTGTTTAGAGATTTTACATTTATATTATATTTAATTAATTTTATATTCATATAAATGTGCTCTATAGATTTTAATAACTTCTACAAGAAAAAAATAAATCAACTTTGAGAATTCTCCAGGGTTCTCTTCTTTTACCCACTACCTATTAAATATACAGACACCCACAGACTCACATACATACACACACACATGCACGCATGCATGCACAAATATACATGTTAAGAGTGAAGTGCACTTAGTTTTAATGTTTAGCTACTAAGAACTTTAAAAATAGAAGACATTTGAGAAATTATAATTTCAAATTCAAAGCTCATTCTGCAAAGCTTTGAGAAAGTAAATATAAGGGAATTATCTGGCTCTTACTTTTAGCTACATTGCCAAACAGGCTAGAATATAAAAATTAATTTGAAATGGCTCTCAAGCTGCACAGATTGTATAACACATTGTCAATAAGATGTGTAGAATTTTCTTTTTTGGTTTTTCTTTCCTGTTTGTTTGCATCTTTGTACGTGTATACGTCCTTGTTTTTCAATTAATATATTCATGTGCAAATAATGTCACATCCTAAAATTCTGAGCATTACAATAAAATAAATAAATTTAAATAGTATTAATGAAGGTAGACTTGAAATCCATAAGACAGACTGTTGCCTAACAGACCACAGAGAACAATGTGCAACACACAGAGTTTTCATGATAGTTTAAATATTGAAATACTGTTATTTCAACACTGTGGAGAATCTTATCTTGATTTTGCTTTCTTACCCATTTTATGAAGGTCCTCATACAATACATCTTATTGTTTAATAATATTGATAACTTCAAGAAGTGAAGTAAAATAACTTAGTAAACAATTCTTTTTTAATTTTAAAGAGAGTAGTAAATGAGACATAAATACTTATTGACTATTCACTCAATTAAAGATACTAAAATTTAAAATAGGATGAACAAAACCCTGCTACTCTCAAAAAGTGAAAATACAAAATCTCATATATATATATATATATATATATATATATATATATATGAGATTTATTAAAAAGAAAAGACAAAGTTATTTAAAAATTGTTAGAGGAGAAATAATAGCATGAAATAGAATGATAGCCCAAGTCATAATAATAGATATATATGTTAAAGGTAGCTTTTAAATCATAGTGAAGAGAATCTGCCATGGATTGATTAATGTGGGAAATCATATGAATACAAATTAATTTATCAGGCAAATATTGTGTTAGAAAATATTGACAAAAATGCTAAATTCATTTCAAAGAAGTTGAGAAGAAGCAAAGATAGTAAAGATATAACTTCTATGCTAAATACTTTTGAGGTAACACCTATATATCACTAATGTTTATCTGAGGAATGCCTAGAATTCTAGGGAAGAAACTTGAGATAAAGAGTGAAGGAAATCCATTCATAATTATTGGGCAAATGGTATATTTGGGACAAAATCTAAATGCTTCCAAAATATATATTATTTAATTTTGTCTTCCTAAATTAAGTGAGGTAAGCATCATCATTTTAGGGTTTAGAAGCTTGAAATTCAGGTATCTAACTTTTTAAATCTGAGAGGTAGTAGCTGATAGGTTTGACTCTTCAATCTATTACCAATTACCAAGACAAAACAAAGGACTCTTCACCTTACAGTACAAAAGGCCTACTGAAACTACAAAGATTAAATTTAGTGTTGAGTGTTCTTGTTTGCAATGAAAAAAAGAAGCAGACGAATAACTTTTCACAAACTATCACAATGCCTAAACTAATGGATTGTAGGATGGGCTATTAGAGGTGAAAAAATAGAGAACTCATTCAAAAAGAGAGGTATCACATCAGAGGGGGTCACTAGATTCACTAGTTTAAAATCCTCCCTGCCTTAAAGACACTGCAAAGTAGAATCTAGAAGTTTCTGCCTTCATGTTGCTACCAGTATGTCTCAGCATACCAGAAGCCGAAGAAGAGGGCTTAAAATAGTGCTGCAGCTGCCATCAGATCTCTGAAATATCATTTTCTAAGAAATGTAAGAATAAAGAATGAAGAGGAAAAAAAAGATGTAAAAGGTATATGGGAGAGAAGAGAAATGTAACTCATGCCTGAGAAAATGAGCTAGGCGTCACATCTTCCAAACGCTTTTACACACATGCATCCAAGTGATAGACCTAATTATTACCTAGGCTCTTCCTCTGAAATCACCCTGGAAAAGTTTCCAATTAGAAGGAAGATGAAATCAATATTTAGTAAGCTAATCGATAACATCCTCCAGAGAAATGAAAAGGATGAGCACAATCACTCTGTCCTTTTCTTCAAGCACGACAGGAGAAAGAGATACCAATATAAGCTGGTCAAGGAAAGGTGATCATGCAAATTCTACGTAAGTCAATGACTGAAAGATGTAGAAGTAGATTTAGTTTAGAGTAAACTGAACGTTTCAGATTTTGTGTGAAAGCCAAGCCAGAACACGACCACAATACAATGAAATTTCGAGTGATTTGACTACAGAAATATAATCATTGCAATACTAGATTTACCCCAATAAGTGTAACATTTACATAGCACATAAGGAATAAAATTATGAAATTGGTGTTAAAAATCTCTAAGGAAGGTCATGTAAAATCACAGAGCTCAGTCAGTCTGGAAACTCACTCAGGATAGGGCTCATTGTGGGAAATAGCATACTTCAGAGCAGTGCAACTTGCAAATCTAATTTTAACATACATTTAATACTTTTAAAAAATGGGTCATAATTAGTATAAATACTCTGTTCATCTTCATTTGATGAAATATTATCAATAAATTATAATAGCAAAAATAGTTTTGGGAACTACAACTGGATATAGTAATAAAACAGATAATTAAAATTCTACAAAATATATATCTGCTAAATTTCTTTGAGATAATAAGATTGATTAGACATTTTAATATGTACTTATTAAATTAGATATATCCTAACTTTCAAAATGAACACACATTTTTCACTGAAATTTCTCCAGTGTCTGGAAATAAATTTAATTTTTACTTTTAATACAATCATCTGTAGCTATTCTCCAAGTGATTATAGTATTATTCTAGACTGGTAATTCATTCCTAAATTTATTATGAAAGGATTGTTATGATATCATTCTATCTAGGTCACTTTCTTTAAATATCTGTATCTGTATCAAATTAATATTGTGTCTAATTTCACTACAGGAAAAATAAACACTTCCACTGTATACTATATATATTCTAATTAGTCTATATAGTGTATATATATATATTATTATAGCAACATATTGCTATATTTATCCAGAGCCTCTAGCAGCCATTTGGGATCATAACTACTTCTATTTTATAAAACATATATTTTAAGAAATATACTGCAGAAAATATATGTGCATATGTATGTAACTGCTGATTTAAGACAAAAATAATTTCTATGCATTTTATACAATATATAAATTATACCATAATAACTTTATATGTCAGCATCATTTATATATATTTCAGATCATAGAAAATGATACTGCTGTTTTATTTTATGAATCCAGTTGTATCAGAATGAGTACTGTCTAAATCCATGTGTAATCAAATGAATGTTGTAATTTATATCTAGGTGTCCTGCAAAACCTCATATGCTCATATGTGGGACTTCTGGGAGTTGGCCGGATCATGGGTATGTGATTCTGGATTAGCCCACTGATTAGATGGATACAGTTCTGGGTTGAATGATGGACTTACGTAGAAGGAAAACCTACCCTGGTACCAACCAATAGGCTTTTTGCCTGGATGGAATAAAAAGGGAAAGAAGAAGGAAACCTCTCTCCTTCCTGCTTTCTATACCATGAACGGTTTCTTCTCTGTGACGCCCCTCTGCCTCTTGCCACCCTGCTTTTGAGCCAGCTGACTATGAACCAAAACCTCTACGAAAGGTGAGGCAAAATAAGCCTTTCCTTCTTTAAATTGTGGGCATCAGTTATTTTGTCCCAGCAGTGGGCAGGTAACAAAGACAATGGAGATCTTTTCTAGGTTCCTTGTCCTCAACAAAGAATAAGACAAAGCCTACAGAAAAGGCAGTGAAAGTGTACATTTATTGAAGGCAGAAAACAGGCACACTCTGCTGGGCAAAGTAGACTAGTGATAAACCTCACAGAGACCAAGAGGACAAGTGAACAGGCTCTTTTGTGTCCAAAGTTACTGGATGGGCTTCCCTCTCATGCAAACAATGCATTGGAACAGTTGTCCTATCAAAAGTGGTACTCACTTAGCGCTGTACCACATTTTCACTATCCTATCAAAAGCCTCTCTTGGCTTCCTGTCAGATAGAAATGCAGGATTAAAACTAGCACTTTTCTGATGGGTCCTGAAAACCGAACTGGGTTCAAAGGAGGGCTTGAAAATACTGCTTTCTGATTGGTTCTATGTACAGTGACCAGGAGCTACGAGTCATTTGAAGTTGTGCGTTCTACACATAAAGCCGGAAATTTTATGACTTTAGACACATTCTGCCCAGGTTGTTTGATTTATTCTAGTCCTACTTACCTACCTCACTTATATTTATTTTAAACTGCCCCCCAATTTTTAAGAACCATGCTGCTATACTTAGAAGGTGAATACTTCTGTGGGGTGGGAGAATCACTCGCTGCTTCTTAACCATCTGTTCATAGCTGCGCCACCAACCAGTTGTGTACAGGGAGCTTATGGCTCAGATTGCCACTGAGTCTCTCTGCAAGTTATGAGGAATATGATCCCAGTGACCCTTGTACAGGCTGCATAAAATAGTCTGAGCAGAGGGTGAACTTAAAAGCCCATAGAGTAAACCTTGAGGAAAGAGAGAAAGACAGAAAAATCTCCCTAATTCCTCTCTCTTTGAGCTGCAGTAAGATATTCTTCTTTGAGTTCGTTTAAGGAAGCCTCATATAGCCAGTAAAAGCTCTTAGAAAACTCTGCCCTATTTGTTCTAGGCTCCTTTTAAGTCAGTAGCTAACATGGCATGCTTTACTTTCTTTTAGCTCTCACCTTCCCCTGTCCACATTCATTTTTTTTTCACCCTCGGGCAAAGGAGATAGAGTTAACTATTGTGCCTGCAATTGAAAACAAAAACATCCCTCCAAAAGCTAACATTCTTTGTATGAACTTCAGCCTTCTTTATTGTTGGAAGTAGAAACAGAAAGGTCTTAAACATGACCGTGTCACCATACCTACATACTTCTTTGTCTAAGATGAAAGCAGGATGGTTTCTGGGGCAGTACAAGATGGGTGTGGCCTAATGACCTGATCAAAGGGAACAGAGTGGGTCATCACTGACACACTAAAAGTGACAGCCAAAGTAGGGAACTACATGCTGCTAGCCACCATATGAGACTTTATTCCATAACTGCTTCACACGAGTGCAGATGTAGTATGTGATGTTAGGCTTCTTGTACATTTGCTAATGCTTTCATAGAGAAAGTGTGTCATTCACTGTACCACAGCCACAGGGCTGCTCTGCTTATACAGCAGCCTGCTTTACTTCTTAAATAAACTCCTTGGACAGCCAGGCATGGTAGAGCAGACCTGTAATCCCAGTACTCATGAGGCCAAGGCAGGAAGAGCACTGAGAGTTCCAGACCAGCCTGGGCTACATAGTGAGCTGAAGGCCAGCCTGGAATACAGAGTGAGACCCTGTCTCACAAAAACAAAAACAAAAATAAATAAGCTGCTGAGTAGGACAGCTTGTGGCAGTATTCCATGTGATCCTAATAAACTCTTTCCTACTTTCCCTCTTAGGCTTCGTCTGATTTCCAATTTTTCTCAAGTGAAAAAAATCATGGCACGTGATAAACCTTTCTTTAGAATGCAGCTTGTAACTAAGGTACTATTCCTACCTTAAATGTTTTTTGGGGGCTCTGTTTCATGGTAGACTCAAGGTAAGTAGAAGGGATTAAAGAAAAAAGGAAGAAGAAAAAAGAAAACTTAGTAAAGGTAATTGAATGGATTTAAGTTTAATATCAAGCATTTCCTTTAATAATATGTTATTAAATACAGAAGAGTAGCAAATAAATGTCTGCCAAGAAAATTCCAGTATTAGATATCAAAATATAGGCCTTTGAAACCAAATTATTGGGGGCCAGGGAGATAGGTCAGTGGTGCAAGCGCCTGCCTGGCAAGCACAAGGTCCTGAGTTTGATTCCCAGTACCCCCAAAAAATAAATAAATAAAATGCACATTTAAAAGAAAGAAACCAAATTATCATGTGTTTTACTATTTATAGGAAATAGTCATACTCTAAGAGTATGTTAACATTTTAATGTAAAAAGGGAAGATTTTATTTCAATGAAACAAAAAAGTCTTTTAGTCCATAAATATAACTTTATTACATACAAACTTGGAAAAATTTAAAGATAGAAACCTATTGGAAATTATTATAGGTAAATATATTGAAAAAGACCTAAGATATATTTTTTAAAAATTTACATGAAAATGTAAGAGATGCTTGTACAATATGAGGACAAGGAAGAAATTCCTACTTTAAAGACATTTAAAAGGAAAAACAGATACTATTTTTCTATATGAAAATTAAAATCTTCCACAAGGAATGATAAGAAAAAAATATAATTTTAATCACAGACAAATAACATGTTGTTCAAGAAGAAGTTTTAAATTAAACAGAACTCATTTTAAGAAACTGAAAATGGATATGTACAATTTACAGGGAAAATGTTACTAATACATGTGAGAAAAGAAACTGACTTATGAGTAGTAGGTGAAATGCTATTGTCAGCAATATCTATATTCATTAATGACTTACTATTGAGATGATATGTGTGAAACAAAAGCACACAACCAAATAAATATTACTATCAGTATGTGCGGCTAAAATGAGGACTATGTGAGTAAAGGCCATGGAACCACTGAGAGAAGAATGTTGTACTTTTTTCTCTTAGATAATGTTGCAAGCTTGGAGCAGAGATGTGAATAAAATGAAGGAACGAATGAGGTGCACACCGAGGGTGAGTCCTGCTGGTGGAGGGGTGTAAGCACAGTTACCGCAGGCCCTGAAGTCAGCAAGCTCTGTAAGGCCCACGAAGGAGCCCATGCATTTGGCACAGATGGAAGCAAGAAAAAGGATAGAGAGCCAGACTCGCATTTTACACCACAGAAAGGCTTTTGAGCAAGAGAATGCTAAGATCTGGCTTGCATGTATTACTAAGAGGGAAAAAGAAAACCCATTATGGAGCAAGTGTTTCAACCTTCAGGAATCATCTACTTGATCACTAAAAATCAGGAAGTCTCAAGGTGCGCTCATTTTCATACAAATGACTCCAGTTTATCCTTAGGGCAGAGTCATACTCCGCGGTGTGTAAATCCATTTTCCTTTTCTCATTCATCTGGTCGTGGACATATAGGACCATAATATTAAGTAAAATAAATCAGACACAGAAGATTACATATCTCATTGTTTCTCTTATATGAGAAATCCTATGGGGTTACTAATATCCCTTAGTTATTGGAGGCTATCAGGTCCGCAATCTCCTGAATGAGTGTACAGCAAAGGCTAAATAAAACGAGGCAAATGGAATGATTTCAAGGCTCCAGGAGGATCAAAGCCCTCTCACATAATTCAAGATTCTCTCAGGACTAAGATCAAGACCTTTTCTGGGTGGCCTGTATTTATTTGATTATCAGAAGGAAGGGGAGTACTCAAGAAAGGCAGAACCACTTAAGGACTTCTCTAAGTAACGTATTAAATTAATCCACTGAAGAATGAGATGCCTGAGGCTACAGTCTTTATCTAGTTGAGACCTGATCCAGGTGTCCTTGGCTGTGATCTTCTCTTATCCTTTGAGGCTTTCTGGCTGTACCCATCACTATGGGTGTTAGTAGGGATTAGTGCCTCACAGAGACTCACTTACGATGAGTCTGCCCTTTCCAGATAAGGAGCCTAGGCCTTGGATAGATTCATAAGTGAACATGAAAAGCCAATTGATTAATTTAAGTTCTGCTCAGGTCTACTTTCTAATGGTCTCCATCAAAACCCAGAGTAGAAATGAAGATCAAAATGAAGAAGAGGTAAGAGGAAGAAGGGAGATAGATTGTTCTCAAAAAGGGAAGGGGATCAAGAGATGGAGGAGAGAAAATGGGTAGAAAAGGGACCTGGATGTACCAACATCCCACAAGGACTGCAAATGTCGTGCACAGTACTAATAAACTAAAGTACAGAAGTTAATGAGCCACGTTTAGAAATCTGACTTTGCCATTTAGTCAAAAAGTTCTGTGTTATCTGTGATGAGTAGTAAGAAACCAACATTTTGTGTCCTGTGACTTGGCAATTGCAGTAATACTCTGTTCTATCAAGAGCAAAGGAAGGATGATTTCCTTTGTCAATGGGACTGATATGAGGTTTAATTTGATAATGTTTATCAAATGTTTTGAAGATTAAAAGTGCTAAGTGTTATTGTCCTTATTACTCCACCACTGATTTGTCTGTGCCTCTAAAATGCTTAATCTATTACTTGGCTAGCAATCAACATTTCAAATCATCAAGCCACTGAAAATAACTTCAAATCTGTAGCAGACGGTGCTTAAAATAGCTTCCTTTGAAACCGTCTCATAGGAAGTCCTTTTACTGTATTTCACTGAATCTAACATCTTTCTAGATTACTTAATCAGATTTTAAGTATTCTAAATTATTTTTCCAGTGATTAATTCATTATATCTAGCAAATATTGCTTTTGCATGATGCCTATGGAAGCAAAATCAGAACACTTCAAAAGATTTGCAGAGAAACCTGTACCTTTTAAAACCAGCATTTCAAAACAATAATGCATTTGTTGATTGCACTACTAGATCTATATTTATGTAAGATTTTCAAACTTAATTCAGACAGAAACTGTCTGCATTCCGAAGGATAACTTTACCCCCAGTAATTTCTCTCATTCATTCTTTATTTCATTCAAATATATACCCCAGTTCCACCCCACATAGTCTTAGTGATGAGTTTATAATATTTGAGAGTCTATACCATTGATGGAGCAGCATAAAATTTGCAAATCATGTTATAAAAACTGTAAAAGTGATGTTTGCATATAGACCAAATATAGAAAGTATTCAGTCATAACCTATGTTACAGGATAAAAGGGGGTCAAATCTGTCATACATTTATATCAGGTGAAAGTAAAAACTGCATGTCAAAGGTAAACCCATATTCAAGATATTTTGAAATTTGTTCCCTCCAAAGATGAAAAAATGGAACATAACTAGGTCATTAAAACCCATGTGTCTACTATGCTCCACAACATACAGCATCCATTAACAGAGGTAGGTACGTGGTTTATTCTTTTCTTTTCTGTTCTGCTTTTTTTTTTTATTTGCTTGTTTTTTTTTTGTTTTTTGGTTTTTTTTTTTTTTTTTCAAACAAGGTCTTTCTATGTAGTTCAGACTGGCCTTGAACTCACTATGCAGCCCAGGCTGGCCTGGAACTTGTAGTGATCCTCTTGCCTCCATGCTGAGAAATGGTTTATTTGATATTTTTGTTTGAGTTGCCAAATTTTACAATTAAAATATTAATAAAAGACATATATGTCAATTCAATACCACTAAATTTAACTCAACATCTTTGTCATATATTCAATATAATTTAATTTCATTAAAGTGTGTGAATTATAATGTGCATGTCTGTCAAAGGAATATTTGTTCACCAATGAATCCCATTTATTTTCTCATGTGCTACATTCTACTCTCAGATTTGTTCAGTGAAGTTTATAAAACTAGTGTTTATACATTTGGGATGCAGTCCACTCTACTTTGATGTGCAGTAAGTAATTATGAAGCCAGTTTTTAACAAAGACAGTATCTGTTAATAGAATCTAGTCCTACACTGGCATATAAAGTAGGATTGAAGAATTTACATCTGTTTTTTATGTTAATTGAAAATTTTATGGATATTGATTGTTGAATTTCTATAATGAAGAGTAAAAGTGACCAGCATATAAGATGAGAAAATATTCCATTGCTTATTAAGCTGTATATTCCAAAGGCTTACAAATAAAAAAGACATTTAGTGGGTACTTCTGGTAGGCTTTTATAGGCTTTGGTGAACTCTTCAATTATTTTTAAAACTTTATCTTTTAAATGCTACTAGAATACGCTGGTTTCTCTTCAGGTCATATAAATCTTTCTCTTTTTAAATGCTACTACAGCCAGTCATGGTGGCATATTCCTGTAATTCTAGCACCAGGAGGTTGAGGCAGGAGGATTGCTATGAATTCTAGGTGAGGGGCTGCACAGTGAGTTCAGTGCCAGCCAGAACTACAGCAAGACCCTGTCTCAAAAATTAATAAATACTACTGAAAAGTTAAAAGACCTGGGGAAGATTGCATTCAAGTCAAAGTTTTCACAGAGTGATATTGAAGTATTAAAAAAACTATTAAAAGTTCACTTAAAATATGTTCACCATAAAAGAAAAATGTGTTAAAAATGTCAATATTTAAGGAACAATAATGCCAGGTGTGGTGGCACACACCTGTAATTCCAGCACTCAGGAGGCTGAGGCAGGAGAATTGTTATGAGTTTGAGACCAGCCTGGGCCACGAAGTGAACTCAAGGCCAGACTGAACTGCATAGCAAGACCCCGACTCAAAAACAAAACAAAACAAAACAAAACAAAACAAAAACCAATAAGGAAACCAGCAAAGACAACAAATTAATAATGGTCACTAAGACAGTATAAAATTACCATGAAAGGAAAGAAAATAAGGTAATTGAAAAATCAATAATAGTGTAGTAGTTTTGAAAGATGCAGGAATGTCAAGTCAGAGGATCTATGTTATAGACCATTTCTGCCTCCACATTCATATGTTGAAATTCTATACCCCAGCTAGATGGTACTGCAGATCAGGTTTGGGGAAGAAGGTGTTTTATTAGAAGGACTGTAGCCCAATGTGCTTCCCACTCTATGAATACATGAGCCACCTGACTCTTGGCAGAATTCCCCATCTGAACATGAGCCAGGCTGGTGCCACGCTCATGAGCTGGTAGCCTCCAGAACTGTGAAGAATAAATGTATAATTTGTTCCTTTATTTTTGCAGGGGTGGAAATTGAACCCAGGTCCTGTTGGGTGTTTGGCAAATGCTTTACTACTGAGGTACATCCTCAGGCCTAATCTTTGTTTTGCAAACCACTCAGCCCATGGCGATTTGTTATTGCAGCCCAAACTAAGATAAATTAGAAAAACAATGTTTTTCTTAAAAAGTAAGCATATTTGGAAACCGTAGCAGTAAGGATTCAGTTTTAGAGAAAGTTAAAAAAAAAAAAAAAAAAAAAAAGAGATGGGGAGAACTAGGACATTCTTCAGCACAGGGAAATAAAATACGGCCAAGAACTAATTGCAAGTTAGGAAGTTGAGACAGCAAATAAGGATAATTTTTCAAAAGTGTGTCAGAGAACAAGACGGTTAACATATTGTTGTTACAACCATGAAGGACGGAAACAAAGTTGTGAGATAAGTCATTTAATCTGGGAAAACAGGAAATTGAGCCCAGGGTTTTGAATAGACCATCTATATGAATGTGAAGCCTCCTTAAAGGATTGATCGCTAGTGTTTTATTAGAAATCTGAGCTGAATAATGTCGCTTGAATGAACGATGAGGAGGAGCAATCACAGTAATGTCAAAGGAGAAGTATGATGTGTTTCTGTTCTGGTTGCCTCAGTGAAGCCAATTTACCCTTAAAGGAGAGCTAAGGGCTAGAAAAGACCTACTGTATCTCTAAAGCATAGAGCCTTAGTGTGCATGGAATTTGGGAGTCACTAAGATTGTTTAAAAGAGCAGGTAAACAGTATCTTCAAAAGACTACCAATTTTTATTTAAAAGAAAATCAAGAAAACAGTATCTATCTATCTATCTATCTATCTATCATCTATGTATCTATTTATCTATATGTATCTATCTATGTATCTGTTTATCCATCCATCTATGTATCTATCTATATGTATCTATGTATATATGTATGTATGTATGTATCTATATATCTATCTGTCTGTCTATCTGGATGTATATTTTAAAAAGCTAAAAAATTTCTGTTTGGTTCCTTGGTCTCTTGATTAGCTACTTAACCTGCAGTTTGGGTTCCCATGGAATACAATAGAAAAATTGACAATTATGCGTTTCTTACAGGAATTTATGCTTCCTCTAAAATGACACTAAACAGTTTGTGTGTGTGCATATGTGTTGAGAAGATAAAGAAATTCATTAAAATTAAAGTTGTCCTTTTCGTCCAGAAGATGAGACCAAGGAGGGTTCAATATTGAAAAATAACTGACTTCAGAAGCCTTTCATAAATAAATATAAATATACCTACAAGAGAGTGTGTGTGGGAACTATAAAGGTAACCACTTTTAAAATGTTTAAACATGTTGATATGAGCTCTGATTTCAAGATATGATGAATCAGGGCTATTAGTTTTGTTTCTGCCTAACTGATTTATATAACCAACTTGTTCAGTGTTGTCATTGTTGTCCAGGGTTCTAACTCCTACAGTCCTGTAAAGTCTTTCTTATATTGTTAGTCTCAAAAGCTCACACGTAAGAGTTTGATAAGGACAGAAACAGCCTATCTATCAGGGTTCTATTCCTGTGAAAATAGATTTCCTATAGAAACAGATTTGTGCTTTTAGTTTTTCACTTTTCAATCTGATAGGGAGCAATTTAGCTGATAGTCTATGTATTGCTTTTATATTAGACCTCAGAGCTGAGTGCTATAAGGCACTTTATCAATGAACTACTTCTACATAACAAACCACCCCAAAACCCATGACTTAAGGTGATAAGCATTTTTTATTGTTCATAAGACTGGAGGTTGGCTGAGGGTTTTTGTGGTGTTAGCCAGGGTCATATTTGCCATCTGTAGGCAGCTGCAGTGTGGTTCAGTGGCTCCGCTGGCTCTAGCTAGGTTTCAAGGAAAAAAAGCTGTGTTTTAGCAAACTGCACTGAAGACAGGAAATAGAAAGAATCGTAATTTAAAAATCACCAGAAGAAAAATAAATGATATGATATAGTAACACTAAAACATCACAGTATTTGATACTCTAAACTGATGTCAAATCATGAAGATTCATAATTATGTATAGTAAACATATACTTGTATATAGCTATCCACTCATGATTCATCTATATAAAAATAAAATAACCAAAGTCTTAATAAACCCCTATAGATATTAATGGTAATACATGAACTGATTATTTTGGCTTTTGGCTGTCTTTTGTGCCTATGATACTTGGACACAGTGGATAAAGTTCCATAATTTACAGCAAACTGTCATTTTAAGTAATGCTTGTCATATTTCCTTCAATTTTGAGTGCTGTGTATTTTGTCCCTCTGTGTCATATAGTTCATAGCTGTCATCATTTTCTATTTCTGTCTTTTTAAATATAATTTGATGGCTATATTTTACTTTAATAAAGATCTACTTATATTAATCTAAATTCACTTCTATTTCAAATTTTCTGTGATCTCCCTAGTTGTATGCTATTATCATATATGTGTTACTATAAAATTTAAGCCCCTGCTAGGTACAGAGGTACAGAAATGGCATTTGAAGTAATCCATTTATTTACCCTCCAATTTCTTAAATATCAAAGCATCCCTAAGATTTATGAGAAAAGGAAATAAAATTGAGTTTTCTATTTTCACTTATTTTTCCCAGAGGAATGAAAACTAACCACTTACAAACAGCATGTGAGCTAGTTTACCACCTATCTGAAATCTATGCCCTGTTTCTTTTCAACATTACTTCAAACTCTGATTATTTCTGTAGATTTCAAACTATATGCAACCAAATTTGCCAAGCCAATTTTTTTGAATGATCCTCAGGCAGAAAGTCATACAAATAATCAAAGAAGAATGAGGAGACAAAAATGTCACAATTTATCCAGACCCAATTGCAGTTTAAGACATTCATCTTTGAACCTCTAATCAGAATCTGGCCCTTGAATCTGCTGTTCTTGTTGAAAGATCCCCTGTATTGCAGAGAGCAGAGGAAACAGGCTTGCTTTGTTTCTGCTTCTGTCATTAAAATAAGAACAGCAAGGGCTTCTACAGTTTTCCATGTTTGGAGAAACCGCAGAAAAGCAGAGGTTGCCTGCTACTTAAAGAAAGTGGGATTCTGGAAGCCCTCTTCAGCTAATGTATTCACACACCGTCATCAACTCAGCACTCCTTGGGGTCTTTTCTTCTGAATGGTGGAAAGAGCTTTTACCACCTCTAACATACATGTCAAAGTGGAGAAGCTAGTAACTCTGCGTTTGCAGTGCAAACAAAGGCAATGGCACAAAAAGTGTATAGGACAGCAGCTGTGAATTCTAACAACTCTCCCCTTAGGTCATTGTTGCAAAACCCTCACCTGAGTGTTGAGAAACTAGAATTCGCCCAACCAGGCAAGTTACAGTTGCTGCTACTGTTGGCCTGAAACAGTGTCCTAAATTCAATGTTAACAATAATTAGTGACACAATAGTTATAAACCTCATAAATGTCACTTAAAATGTTTTAATGATTGTATGTGTGTTCACGTGTGTTACTGGATATAGAACTCAGGACCTTTACATGCTACTACTGAGCTACGTACTGGCCTCACACCCTTTTAAAAAATTTTATTTTCAGATAAAGTTTCACCCAGGCTGGCACCTAATTAGTTGTCCTCCTGCCTCAGCCTCTAAGAAAGTGGGATTACAGGTCAGTGCCACCACGTCAGGTTATGCATTCAATTTTAATGGAGCTGCAGATAAATTTAACAACAAAATGTGTGAACATGTGAGTATATTTTATTTATAAGTATGTCTAGGTTGTAACATACAATGAGTTTATTCTATCTATATCCATCTACCAATAAGTTTTTATCTACTAATTTATCTACTAATATTTATCTACTAATAAGTTTTATTGACAAATAAGATTAATATAAATTAATCTTCCAAAGAGTATTGAAAGGGAACTATTGCTAAAATTAAAAGGAGAAAGAAAAAAGCAATTGGATTTGGGAATAAAAAACACAATAATCAATTCAGTTGGAAGATAATTAGCAATTGATCATGGATGGAATTTGGATGTAAAATTAGAACACTTGGAATGTAAAGCACTTACTAAATTCAAATCTGAATGATTTATTCACTGTACAGAATTCTCTGTTTCCTCGGTCAAATTTTGTCTTTGAGAACCCCCCATCCGGTCTTCTTCCCTTTGGCAAAAGTGGGTATACAGTGTATTCTCTTGTCTACCCACTGTTTATATAATGTTTACAGAGCCCCTACCCCATAATATTGCTCTCTGGATGGGCAAAGTCAAACACCTCTCCACACCTGCTTCTCGCCCTCAGGCCTTATCATTCTTGCTTCCTCTTCCCATAGTAGATTTGAATAAGAAATATATACACACTTCCACATTAAATTATTTTCTCAAAACTTTCTATGTATATCTAGTAGGACAATTTAAGACTTATAATATATTAGGAGATTCTGCTGATGTCTCAGTACCATTGAAAACTGGAGAACACTAGAGCCCACTGGTTTATAAAATGTGCATAGCCTCTCATATCATATACTAGAGAGAAGGCACTGTTAGTATCGCCGTACCATGTGTGACATATGCACTTTACAGCTTATGTAAAGCACAAACAATCCAAATAAAGTAAGCACTAGTGCTGACTCTATGCAAGGCTCCGTGCTGTAGGGGAAAGCGTAGATGAAAAACATCACTGTGAGAAAGTTTAATGGCTTTATATAAAACTCTATGGGTAAAGTGGGGTTGTTAAAAGGATTCAAGCAGAGAGATATTATGATTGTGTTTCCACATAGGTGGCTTCAAAAAAATTCAAGTCTTTTTATGAATGAGTCATAGAAATCTGCAGCAACAGGGAGAAAGAGGAAGCAGAATAACATTCAGAAACATGTCACAATATTAGCAGGAGAATTGTTATTTGGTGAAAATAATTTGAATTATTTCAATTAACTTTGGTAATTGTGACACGTTATTATATAAAATATTGTATATTTTATATATATATATATATATATATAAACCCTTCTCTGAAAATATATATGTATATATATTTCCACAAAGTGGTGACAAAATGCATCTTCTTGTCTACTCACTAAATAATGATTTAAAAGCCCTGATCCCTATGAACTTGGTATACAGAGAATACATACTGAAACACCTCTGCATACCTCCTTTTCACTCCACAAGCTTTATCATTCTTGATTCTTCTTATGGAGATGGAATAAATACACACACACACACACACACACACACACACACACATATAAACTTATTCTCAGCAATTATGCAAGATATGAGAACAAATTGGCCTGAATTATTAGCGTATTTGTATTATTTGACTCATACCAAGCTATTTCTATTATCAATCTGAAAGCAGTGAAAAATGTTTTCTTTACAATAGCATGTTTCTTACAGAAGATTTCACACTAGCTCTTATGGATTCTACTCAGTAGATTATTACAGTAAATACAATAGAGACAATTTTTATAACAACTCCTCTATTTCTGGTCCTGGTACATTCAGTAAGGTAAAGGTTCTAGTCATCACCAAAAACTTCAATTACTAAGTTGATACATAATACAATGTTATTCAAAGTTCTAAATAGCTTTTACATATATCAATAATTTTAATAACCTTATGTAATTGCCACAATAAATCCTAGACACGATGGAAAATGTCTCACTAATATTTACAGCCAACTTTCTTATGTATAATTTCACATCCAATCTCTCCTGTGGGAGGAGACTCATCTTTGTGAGTTCCACATCTTATTATATGCAATGTCCTTGTCATCACTATGAGAAGTTTCTATGACGGTTTTTCTCCCTGGCTATTAAGCATTTGGAGCTGGAATGTCCCGTAGTCTCCTGTATTAAAGGTTGTTTTCCAGCCTCTGGCACTGTCAGAGAGTGAAAAAGCTTTAACAGGGTAAGTCAGTGAAAGTGTCTTGAAGGACATAGTGAGGATCCTGGCCTCTTCATTGCTGTTTTTTTTTTTTTTTTTTTTTTTAATTCTATGAGATAAGCAGCTTTGCTCTATCTTGCTTTCTTCTACATGATGTGCAGCCTTGTCATAGGCCCCAAACAATGGAGCCAAGTGCATAGGTTGCTGAAATCATGAGCTAACGTCAATCGTGTCCTCCTTTCAAATTGTCTGTATTAGATATCTAGCAGAACACTGCAAAGTTTACTTGCACAGTCGCTTTAGAATTGAACAGCCTCTGCATGAATCTTTTTCTTCCTCATCTGTCATCTCTATCACTTTGGCTTGGCTGATTGGGGGCTCATATGCCTCAGTTTCCTTCTCTGAAAGTAGGGTGTACAGTACCTAGCCCCACAGGAGTGTATACAGAATGAATTAACGTGTGAGAAGCTCATGGAAAATGAAAAGTGGAGCTAAATGTTCGACAAGTTGTTGAATATTATTATTATGGCCTTTAAAGACATCTCTATTTTTCATATAACTGTTGTTCTCATTTATTTCCTTCAGAAGAAAGCTTTTGTTAAATACTTATTTATACTTACCATCTCTATTTCACTTTACTCCTTTAACTTTATTTTGTAAAAGTTTCCAAATTTAGGGAAGAGTGACAAGATATTACAGAAAACATTCACAAATCCCACAAATCACCCATTGTTAAAATGTGCCATATTTACTTTAGCTCACACACACAGAAACACGTACACATCTCCTAATATCCATGTCCAGTGTAGAGTTTGGCTACTTTTCACTTTATTTTCAGTATTACAATAAAAATATAAAACATTAAAGTAAGTTTTGTTACTATATACATACGTACGTATATTATATTTTATATGTGGCCCAATAAATTCTTCTTCACTCTAAAACAAAAAATGAGAAAATATGTGAGTATGTTGGAGATGGCTGCAAGTCTTGAACACATTTGACAAATCTTTATGTCCTCATATTCTTTATTTCTATTTCGGGTGTACAAGACTATCTCTTCTATTCCTGGCTTTGCTGTCTAAAAAGACTGTGGAGCAATGATTACCTATTAGTAATTAGCACATATATTCCTACATGAAATTAAATGCTCAGTAAGCTTTCCACATAAAATTCATATATCTTATCTGTATTTTATACATTGAACTATATATAATATACTATATAATCTTTTGTTGCTGGGATTTGAACTCATTTATACATTACATATTGATATGTGTTGAAATAATAAATTTACTATTCTAATTCATATTTTTACGTATTAGTTGTATTTTAATTGGCATTCTCCACTGTGCTTGCATAGCTGATAGTAATTGTAGTCTGTAGGAGTTCTACTTACACTTTATGTTGATATGTTTGAATTTTAAATATTTATAATTTTAAATAATTTTACTATTTGAAAATAATTATTTATTGACAAATTCTTATTGAATTTAATATAGTTTCCATTTACTGACAAAATGATTTCTATATGTTGATCTATACTATTCATCTACACTGATAATTCTAATTGTAATTTAACACCACAGAATCAATTTTTTACTTCTGATTTTTCCATGCTTTATTTTTTCCTTCTGTAGGAAGAATTTAACTTCACATCAATGTCTTATATTCATTTGCTCAATCCTATTCAAATGGTTACAGAATTTGTAGGTCCAAATACTCATAAAAAAATATTCAATAGAATTCAAGATTATTTCTTTTTGATTTTGTCTATTGGTGAATATATAGATCCACAGTTTTGGGGTCAAATTTATTTGAATTAGATATTAACTAATATTTGATGGTCTTTTTTTTGGAAGTAGTTATAGGCTCATGGTAGATTGCATGTTTCTTTTACAAGCAACATCGTCACCAGGCATGGTGGTATGTCTATAATTCCATCACTCTGGGCACATGAGGCCAGAAGATTGCAAGTTTCATGCCAACCTGGAGAATGTAATAGTTTAGGGAGGCTCTGTCTCAAAATAAAACATAATATCATGAAATAAAATAAAGATCTAAGGATGCAGCTCAATGCAGAAGTCCTGGTCCAAACTCCAGTGTAAATAAGTAAGTAAATAAATAAATAAATGGGATGAAGATATACAGCTCAGTGGAAAAGTGCTCTCTTCAATCCTTAGTACCACACACCCACACAGAAAGAGAGAAAGTAAAACAAAAAAAGAAAAAAGTATTATATGTAGCCATAGCACAGCAAAACATTCACACTGCCATGGCATTACTAACTAGAAAATAAGTCTCATTCAGATTCCAGCAGGGTTTACATGTATTTGACGTATATATTAACTTTTAACCAAACAGCTGCCTGCTTTGTATCCTTCTCTTTAATTAAATCTTTCCAGAGAAGGTCACCCCTGCTTTGTCTGGATAGAGATAGATAAAAGGAATATATACCTTTCAATCCCTGGTATTTACATGACCTTAGACCTTGTCTACAATTTCCTCCTTCCTATCTCTTTCCTTAGTTTATGAGACACTGCTCTTTTATTTCAGTTTCTTCTCAGTCCTTTCCTAAGCTTTTCTTCCTTTATCTACACCTTGAATATTATTATCTGTCCATTCTATATTATTATAGAATAATTTTCACTCATCTTTGTACAATTGATAAAAAAGGTTATAGATAAAAAGGTTATAGATATCTTTATACAATTGATAAAAAAGTTTATAGATAGAATGTGTGATTACTGAGCAAATAAGTTAAAAATTTGCTTTGTGTAACACTATTTGGGAATACTTAGCATTGTAATTAAGTTTTAAAATAGATATTTCAAAGCATATCAATTAACATTCTAAAAATTTAAATCCAATCATCAAAATTCAAAGCAAAAGGACTAATGTAAGCAGAAAGTAATTTGTTCTCTACAGTACATTCTTATACCTCCATTTGGAAATTGGTCTTCGAATTTGATCTTAAAGCATTTAAGAATGGTTTGAATTCTTTCATCATCATTGTATAGTTACTATTCCTGTTATTATTGATAAAGCTGATTAAATGGAGGTACAAGTTTTCAGACATTATCTATGTGAACTGTCTTGTTTAACCCAGAGTGCACAGGAAAAGAGATTAGAAAGAGCAAAAACCAAAAAAACACGTGAAGTTATATAAAATTAAAGACACTATTTATACTTATTCTATAACTCATTTCTCCATGCTTATGGACTTTCATTCACAAAGAGTCACCAGAAAAGAAACTCCAACATCAAATTGGCGTTTTTCTCTCCCTGGCCTAGGCAAATACATTGAAATGTATTAACAATTTATTCCAATAACAATTTATATATTCTTGTTATTTTATACACTCCAAATAGACATTTAATTTAGCATAGATAATATTATTTAGATTCATATTTGTACATATTTTTTCATTCTTCTTAATTTCTATCTGCATTTTCAAGCTTCCATCTATTGGCATTTTTTCTGCTGCTACAGAAGTCATTCATTTACTTTTTTGTTTGGAGGCTATTTGCAAGTAAGTACGTATTTGTAAGCCGACATCTATTGTGATTGACCAGCTATTTCAGGTTCAATGGTTTCATCAGATTTTTTCTCACTCTGTATGAGCATGCATGTGTGTGTGTGTGTGTCTGCTTGGTTTGGTATGTCTGTTTCTCTCTCTTTTTGTTTTCTCTTTCTCATCCCCACTGTCTCTCCCTCCCTACTTCCTTTTCTTTTTATGGCATATTCTGGATTCTATTTTGTCTGGATTCCCCAAAGACTGTAAGATATAATATCTCTGGGTATTTTCTCAGCATCTCAGTCTCTTATTCTGGAATCAACAGATAATGTTATAGAAGACAAGCTCCCAAATATTAACCTCACCTCTGTTTGGCTTTTGTCTTTCTGTTTAATGGGTATACTACCCTCATAATTTTTACTGCCTTTCTAGTTAATAGATGTCCATGAGCAAATGAGTATTACTGTTTATGCATCCTCTTCAGTGTTCTCAGCAAGAGTATTGGTCTGAATCACCTAGTTGTCTTTGCTGAGGAAAGTCTGCGCTACTTAGAATATTTCTTTAGGAAGATTTGGCCATTTTCCTGGATGTAGATGAGGCCCAGGAATTTTGACTGCTATGTAATTCTTCACCGTTTTTTTCTGAAGATCTTTGCAGAAGACTTTTTAAAAAGATTTCTTTTTTCTTTCCTTCCTCCCTCCCTCCCTCCTTCCTCTTTTCCTCCCTCTCTTCCTTCCATTCTTCCTTCTTTTTTTTCTTTTTTTTTTACAAAATGTGTTACTCTTAATATTTTTGTGTATGTTCCACATGGACAAATATATATATATATATATATATGTATATATGTACACACATACACACACAAGCACAAGGCTAAATAATCACTGGAAGCGTGTCTGATTCCTTGCTGCAGAGAGAATTTTCTTTCATTACTTGCAGCCAGTGTGTGTCCCAAACAGGAGCTACTGGAAATATCGAGTGGGAGCTTAAGGCTTGGGCTCTACATACTAGTGTTGCTCATGTCCTGTTTTTCATAGAACCTGCTGCTGTTCTCTGTGTCAGGCAGGACTTGTCCTTTAGATTCCTGCTATTTCTGAGGGCTGGCCTTTACTCTCACACTTTCCTGCAACATTTCCCTACTGTGAAGATTTCTTCTCCTATTTTCTAAGGTCCCAGTTTCCAAGTATTTGGAGATCTTTACTCGCTAGTTCCTGCCCCTGTTTCCAGCTACTAAACCCTTGACTCTCACTATAGAGGTCTCACTCCTGCCCTCAGCATGTCCTCAAAATTATACCCAACCCAGGTCTGGCTAGTGTGGAGTAGGAAACCTCCTTGGATGTTTTGTTCAGTGAGGTACTTCCGTACTATCTCTTCCCCAGTCCTTCAGAAGCTTCATCATACACTCAGTATCATGGTAACTGCCTGTCTCTCCATACTGAACCTGTAGAATTCAATGTTTGGTCACACAAAGGGAAACTGGAAGAATAATTTTCCACACCTGACTCTTCTAATGCTTGCATTCAGTTCTTTCACTGGATAAATACTGTGTTTTCAAAGTAAATCCAAGAGTAATTTCTTCACACTTAAATAAACAAATAAGATGTCCAAAGAGTTCAGTAAAATCAATACCTTAAAATAGGTAAGTGAAGTTAGTGACAAATATGAGATATGTCTATTTGCATGTTTGATTTTTTTTTTTTTTTTGAATTTGGTAAAGATTCAAGTAAAGCCAAGAATGGGTCTTTGTTTATGAAGCTAATCAGTTACAAAATAATGTGTACTTTATCATTTGCATCACTTAGATAAGGAGTGATTTGGAAAGGGAGAAGCTGAATGACTAAGCTGTACTATTGTTCTCAGCTGCGGCGGTACATTTCACTTGAAAGGCCAGTTTGTAAATAAGAGTGTGTATAGCGCGATTTCTTAAAAAAGACCACAAAAAACATTTTATAATTGACATTTGTTTATTCCATTTGCTTTAAGACTCTCTGGACACTTTTCTTAGATCTACTCTGCATGTATAATATTGAATTGCTTTATAATATATAGGATAAATGTAGTGATTACACTGCCTTAGTTAATATTAATTTCTGATTTTTTTATTCCTAAACTGTCAATTGGAGGAAAACTTAATTTTTTGTTTTGTTTTTAAAATATCAGAAGTATCCTGCCATTGAAACTGCTGTCTCTTTCAGGAACAAAAGTCCAGAGTTCTACACTCGGGCTACTTATGAAGCAGCACATTATGATTAAATGTTACATTTTGTTTCTATATAAGTCTCTGTGTGCATCTATTACTATTAAGCCTGGTACAGACTGTAAATTCCAGATATACAGCACATGGAGGAGACCCTACTGTGCGTGAACCAACTCTGAACTTTAACTGTGTACTCTAAGTGGCATATTAGGAATCTTAGGAAGTGTCTTTGATACATAGACAAAGCGGATGATTGGAAAGATAAGATGCAAGATGAGAAACTACTGCTACCCTGTGAGTCAAGTGACAAGAACATTGTGATCGACTGCATGCAAGGCCACTGTTAAATTGACCAGAATCAAGACTGACAGAGAACTCTGGGGTTGGCAATCAGTGAGTCACATTTTGTTACATGCACGAGGATCAGAATGTATTTTGTGAAACATACAGCAAAAAAATTTTTGAGAGGCACAGTGGAGAAAGAAGAAAAACTATTTTGAACATATTGTGGAGTTGAGCCTATACCAATTTTAAGAAGATAAACGGCAAAAAAATATTCATGATAAGAATAGGAAAAGTTTCACAGTTACAAAGAAATTAAGGTTAATTTCCTCAGGTAGCATTAATATGGGATGTAAAAATAAGTATTTAATTTAGCTCTGGAGTATTGAAATTATTAAGAAATTTTAAAAGTAGAATTAGTAGCTAATATTTTTTGGTTTTTTTGTTTGTTTGTTTGTTTGTTTGTTTTTGGTCTTTTTGAGACAGGTCTCACCACACAGTTCCTGCTGGCCTTGAGCTCACTTTGTAGCCCAGGCTGGCCTCAAACTCACAACCATCCTCCTGCCTCAGCCTCCGAAGTACTGGGATTGTGGGCATGCGCCACCATGAGTGACAGTAATTAATACTTTTAAGGATAGTCAAAAACAGTAATAAATTACAGGCATATCATTAAAAATCATATGATACAAAATAAGGTTACAGAAAAATGTCCATGAAGGAGACCCTATGGTTTGTAGTAACAGAAAAGTACTTTATACTTTCCAGTCTCTGTAGGCCCAATGAAAGAAATAAGCTTCCCCTAGGTTCAAGGCAGCAGAAGGAATAATTTTGAAGCATAAAAATAAGGCTGGTGACTGAGGGGTTGGAAGGAACCAGATGTGTGACTTCTAGTGATGACAGTGTGGAGAGCTGGGTTTCATCTCAAGAGCAGTGGGGGTTGTGGTCGACTATTAGGGAAGATCAGATGTGCACTTGCGAAGTGTGACTCCTGTGTGAGTGGAGAATGGACCGAGGGGTGAAGAGAGAATGAGAGAAGGCTGGGGAGGCCGCTGTGGTGGGCCTGTCAGGAGAAGATGGTACATAGGTTAGGGTGAGTCAGGGTTTCCTATCTTTTCTTATTTTTTATTACATGTTGGTGGTACATAGTGAAGATACCTATTTTGGGGAGTTGGTACATGTACATATTTCATCTTAATTCTTTACTTCCCCCTTTTCTTTACCTCTGTTCCATCTCCAGATTTGCTTCTCATTTGCAAAAGGTCTTTCTCTTTGTTTTTCACTTTCTCTTATTTTGCTTTTTAATTTATTTACATTGTAGGCTTTCCCACATTAAAGAACCATGCAAAATTTAAGCTTATATGTCTCATATAAGCTTTACTAAGCATTTTACTAAGCATTCTGGTCTCAAGATGTGTGGTAGATTGACAACTGGTGGTCAACTTGTAACACCCACCTGAACTGAACCAGCATGGTGCTGGGTGTTTAGGGCCCACCTGAGGATTTTTGCCAACAAAATCAAAAGGAGAACTGGAAAAGAAGGGGTACTGTTAAGGCACCTTTGATTCTCCAAGAGCTGTTGGTTCTCCTAGAAGAGCCTGCCATGCTGGCCTTCCTAATATGAATGCAGCTGCTCTAATCGTCAAAGGAGTTTGGGACCTTACTGTCACTGAGAATGTCTACGGTTCACTTTGAGGGAGCTCTGGTCCTTACTGTGGGCATCGCTCCCTGACTCCATAGGGGAAGATGGTGCATTGTTCAGTGCCCTGGAGAAGCCTGTCATGCTGGCCATCCTGATACAGGCTTCACTATTCTCATCTTTGGAGGAGCCCTGGAGCTTCTTGTTTCTGAGGATGGCTGGGATACTTTTGGGGGAAGCGCTGGTTCTTACTTTGAGTGTTGCTTCTTAGCTCCAGTGCAGATTCCTCAGCCTGCTACTACAGATCCTTCATCTTGCTGGCACAGACTTTCTAGCTTCCAACACTGATCTTTGGGCCTTCCCAGTGGAGATCCATGAAACAGACTTGCGTGAGACATTGTCACGGGCTCTAGGCCTCCAGTTAGACTCATGCGGGCATTGTTATGGGCTCTAGGTCTTCAGTTGGACCCTCGCATGACACTGCCATGGGATCCAGCCACTAAGCTGGATTCTTTTGGTCATTAGTGTGTGGACATATTTTTTGCATTCTTTTGAATTTGACTCTTTGGATGACTATTATAAAATAATCCTGTAAATTATGTGTCCTATAGCTAACCGTTTCCCTTGTACACCCAGACTACAAAAAGGTACACCCATTTTTCTTATAAATTACTCAAATTTATTCTTCTGTATGGCTGAGTAGCTCTCCACTGTGTATGTATGCCACAGTTTCTTTATCCATTCATGTTGATGGGCATATAGGACACTTTTAAGATTTAACTGTTATGAATTAGGCTGATGAAACATGGTTATGCACATATCATTGTAAGATAATGCTTTTAATATTTTTGGAAAGATACTTAGAAGAAAAATACATGTGTTGAATAGAATTTCTAATTTTAGCTTTTTGAAGAATCTCCTTTCTGATTTTCATAGTAGTTAAAACAATTTACACTCCTATGAGCCATGTGGAAGCATTCCTTTTCCCCCAGAGCTTCACCAGCTTTTTTTAAAGTTATTGATGATGGGTATTCTTTCTTGAGCAAGATAACATCTCAGTGCTATCCTAATTTGTTTTCTCTAATGCCCAAAGATGATGAACATGTTTTCATGTTATTATTGGTCATTTGTATTTATTCTTCTGATAAGTGTCTATTCATTTTAAATGCTCATTTGGACAGGTATTTTACTTTTGAGAAAGTCTAAGCTTTTTGAGTTCTTTATCTTGGCTAGATATTCCATTCCTGTGTCCAGTGAGTAGTGGACAAAATTTTTTCCCATTCTGCAGGTTGTCTTTACACTCTGTTCACTGTTTCCTTTGCTGTCAAGCTTTTTTACTTTGATATAATTAAATTTCTTCATTTTTGGTATTATTTTTGTGTAATTCGTTCAGTTCAGAAAATCCTCGGATGTGCCTTCAGATTTATGTATTTTATCTTCCAGAAGGTTAAAGATTTGGGGCTTAGTAGCTAGATCTTTTATTCATTTTGATTTCAATTAAATGCACGGTGAAAAAGATGGGCCTAGATTCTACCTTTTGCATATGAATAACCAGTTTTCCTAGCACTGTTTGTTGAAGAGTCTATTGTTTATTTAACATGCTTTTTGGCCTTTTTGTCAAAGATCATTCTTTAAGTGTGGTTTGCGCTGTTTCTGCATCCTCTGTTCTGTTGCATTGATTCAATGTTTGTTTTTTAAACCAGTTTCACATTGTTTTGGTCATTGCAAGTTTTGTATTATAACTTCTGATCTGAGACTGTAATTCCTCTTGTTTTGCTCCTGTTGCTTCGGATGTCTTTTGTTCTCCTAGGTATCTTTTAGCTGCATACACTATTTAGAGGTTTTTTTTTCCACGTTCTGTGAACAATGCTTTTGTTATTTTGATGGCATTACATTAAACTTACACATAAGTTCTGGCAGTTTGGCTACTTTCACAATATTATTTCTGTCTATTCAGGAAAGTGGATACCTTTCTGTTTTTCCTGTCCTTTTTAATCTCTTTAAAATGTTTTTCAGTGTTCATTTCTTTTCATTTTTTCAGAGTTCTACACTGTGAATTGTAGAGGACTTTCAATTTCTTGGTTAATACCTAGGTACTTAATTTTATAAGCTATTGTGAGTAGCATTATTTGCTTGATTTCATAAAGTTTTCATAGTTGATATAAATGAACACTGTTGGTATTTGTGTGTTAATTTTGTGTCCTGCTCCTTTGGTGAATTTGTTTGTTCTAGGAGTACTTGGTATAATTTTTGGATCTTTTGTATTCAGTATCACATGGTCTTTGAATAAGTATAATTGAACTTCTTTCTTTCCTTAAATATCCCTTTTATTTTTATTTGTTTCCCTTGCATGATTGATATAGGAACTTTTTTTTTTGTTTGTTTTGGTGGGGGTGCTGCTGGGCATCAAACCCAGGGCCTTGCAGTGGAACTCTTTCATGTCCTGTGAGAGTGAAAAACTTTACCATGTTCTTCAGTTTAGGAGGAAAGCATTCAGGTTTCCCCAATTTGGTACAATGTTGGTCATGGGTTTGTCAAAAATGTCTTCTGTCAGGTCAACATAAGTTTCTTCTATGCCTATCTTCTTCACTTTTTTAAAATTTTAAATAGATGTTGGCCATTTTTAAAGACTTTTTTTGGTGTTTATTGATATGTTTATGTGGCTTTTTCCTTACTGTTGTTTATGTATTATCTTACATTTATTGATTTGTGCATGTTGACTCAATCTTGCATTTTGTAGATGAAGCCAATTTAAAAACTAAGTATGATTTTTTATTTTTTATTAAAAAAAGAAAAATAATCAATAAAAAGAGTGGTATAAAATTTCAAAACAAGGTTGTAGGATAGTAACAATGGTTAGTACATTGTGTATTGTCATACATGTATGTTCTTTTTAATGATGTATTGCACCATATTTGTTAGTATCTTGTTGAGAATGTTTGCTTCTATGTTCTTAAAAAGATTTTTCTTTCTTTCATTTATTTTGTTATTGTTGTTTTTAAGTTCTCATTTTATTTTGGTATTGGGTTAATGCTAGCTTTCAAGACTGATTTTGGCAATGTTCCCTTCCTTTTCAATTTTATTGAAGAGTTTGTGGAGTATTGCTGTTACATCTTACCTAAAGTTCTTGTAGAACTAAGCAATGAATCCATTAGAGTATGAGTTTTTCTTCATTGGTAGATTTTCATTACTATCTCAATTTTATTGCCTATTAATATACTCTTCAGTACTTTTTTTACCAGCTTGGTTCAGTTTAGGTAATTCATAGCCACATAGAAATCTGTGCATCTCTTCTAGATTTTCTAATTAATTAGACAACATGTTTCAAAAGTTATAATCATCAAGATTTAAAGGGTGTGAATTTTCATCTTGTCTTTTTCATTTCTTAATGCACTGGTATGGGTTTTGTGATTTTCATAAGCATGCCTATGTATTTATGTATTTTGATTTATGTTTTCAAGAAAATAACACTTTGATTTTTAATTCTTTATATATTTTTAAAGTCTCTATTTAATTTATGCTTTGATCTTTATAGTTTTCTACTCTGTACTAGTTTGGGACTTAAATTGTTCTTTTTCTAGAGACTTGGGGTACATCATTAGGTTATTTATTTGGGATCAGTATGTGTTTGTGGTAACCATTCAGAGCTATAAACTTTCCTGTTAAAACTGCTTTTATTGTATCCCATATGCTATGGTGTGTTGCACTGACCTTATGACTTAATAGGCAAAGTCTGAACTTTTCTTTGATTTCTTCTGTGAGCCAGTGACTATTTACAGTGTATTGTTTCATTTTCAAGTGAAAACATCAACATAGGTTTGAAAAAACTTTCATACTTTCCATGACTTCTGCTTTTGTTATAGTATGATCTAATAATATGTAAACGATTAATTTGATTATTTCATATTTACTTGAGAAAGCCTTATGGTCTAGTATGTGGTATATTTTGGAACAAGTTCTATGCGCTGCTGAAAAGGTTGTGCATTCTATGGAAGTTGGGGTGAACACTAAATAGGTATCTAATGAGTTCATTTGTTCAAAGGTGTGATTCTACTCTGATATTACTTTCTTGATTTGTTTTTGTCTAGTTGATCTATTTGTGGAAGTAGGGTGTGAATGTCTTCCACTATGTTTGTGTTGATGTTTATCTGATCTTCTATGCTCATTAATATCTGAATTATAAAGGCAGGTGTGCCAGTATTTAGTTCATACATATTTACAACTCCTATCTTTTCCTCTTAAATTGTTCCTGTTATCAACAAGCCCTAACTTTCTTGGTCTCTTATGATCAGTTTTTGCTATAAGTCCACTTTTCTGAAAATGTGATAGATACTCTTGCTTGATTTCCAGTTTCTGGTGCTTGAAAAATTGTTTGCTATCTTTTGATTTTTTAGTTGATGCGCTTTCTAAAAGGGTAAATGAGTTTCTTGTATGCAGTGTGTTTCTTGTTGGGTTTTGTTTGTTGAGGTATTCTGCCAGTCCATATCACTTGACTGGGGAACTGATACCATTTACATTGAAGTTTGTTTAGTATTAGGGTCTGCTTTTCCTTTGTTTTTCTAGAACTTTGAGATATACAATTAGATGATGCATTTGGAATCATCCTATTTTTTCTGGTGTGAGCATTCATAGCTAAAACTTTCTGCTTAGAACTGCTTTCATAATATCCCATCGGTACTGCTATGTTGCACTTGAGATAGGAGATTATTGCATGGCAAAACTTGCTGGAGAAAAGAAGCAATCTAATAATTACAAGATCCCAGACACACAAGCAAAACGGTTCCCAAGCCCTGTACATGGCTTTCTCACAGGAAATTGAGCAAGCAGGTTTTCAGTACGATAGTCTACACCTGATATATCTAGGACATGGGATCCCAGCAATGCCTCTCAGGACTTATATGTAGAAGTTCTCATGGGTTTCTTTAAGATTGGGACACTAGAAAGAACATACAGATGTTATGCAGAGCTTGCTAGCATGATATCCCACACTGCCATCCCAGACGCAGTATGTAGTTTTATCTTTGCTTTTACTTTCTTTTGTTTTTTGCTTGGCCCAAGCTTTCTCTGCAGAGCAAGTTTCTCCCCCACTGTTCACTTATACTATCTTAAATGAACTTAGCCATAGCTCTTTGCTCATTGTGTTTAATTTTTTGGTCAACAGGAGAAGAACCTGGAATCTAACTCCATAGGGAGAGGCTAGCAACCCAGAATCTCATAATGTTTAGTTGGTGAGCCACTTGTAGAAGCAAGCTACCCTGTGCCACATGGGGCTTAAGGTTTCATTGTACAAAATGTTAGAAATCTTTAGTTACTTTTCTGTGACCCATTAACTATTCAAAATTGTATTGTTTAATTTCTATGTGTTTACATGACATCTATGCTTTGTTCTTACCATTGATCCCTTGGTCCTTTGTCTCCTCACATTAGTCACATCTATTTCAGTAAGAGTTTTCACCCTTGGGTTTCTCTTTGGTACCTTTTCATGAGCCCTAAATATTTGCTAAGTTAGTCATTTATCTTTTGCATCATTTTGCTTACTTCCACTACCTTTTAATTTTGTCTTTTTAAAACTCGCTAATCTTTTTTTATTAAAGGAACTCTTACTTAGTTATAACTTGTTTGAATTTGCTGAGCACCTTATTGAACTGGAGTTTCTTTGTTTTTTCATTTATCACTCTGTGTAGCATGTGATTTTCTATTTCCATCTCATCCATGGCCACTGAATCAACTTTGGAGGAGTTAGGAACTTTTGTAGGCTTTTTATTCAAGTTTCTATATTGTGCGTGTGCGTGCGTGCGTGTGTGCATCCATCAGTGTGTGTGGTTGAGGATCAATTACAGTGAGGAAACTTTGTTGCTAGTATAAACATCACTTTAGTTAGTATCTACTTTCCAGTGGTGGCACTGGCTTTGGTTGCTTTTTGGTATTTATTTACTATTCAACTTGCTACATTTAATAAGACTGGACCCAGTTTGTATGTTGTATGGGGAGAATCCTTACTGCTCATATCAACATCAGCTTTAACCATATGCCAACCATGTGCTTTCAATTTGTTTTAAAATTTCACACTTTTATCAATGCCCATACAGGCTGTATTATATGGCTACTAACAGGTAGACTGTGGTACAGAGGGAGGGAGAAGGTGCTGGAAAAAGAAAGAGAAGTACAGAATGGATGAATCAATAAGGAGGGAAGGAGAGACCTTTTAATAGGTGAAAATATGATATTTGATTCTAGTTCCTATTTTCAAAGCTGGAGTAGAGGGCTAGTGTGGATGAAATTTGAAAGGACAGTTATAGAAGTAGAAGAAGAGATGCAGGAAGGGACACATAATTGAAGATTGAGGGAGACAGAAAATGTGGGAACCTGTATATATGTTGAAAGTTAGCTTATGTCTGGGTGCTCAAAACACAAATTTGGTTAGTCTTACCTTGTCATGCCCATGAAAGTTACTATTTAGATTAAAACATTACTTAATTCTTATTGTCCTTTGTGTGTGTGTGTGTATATATATATATACATATATAAACACTTGTACATGTGTGACAAGCAATAAGGTAAGGAGAAAAGAAAAAAAAAGGCAAGCTAAAGGGATAAGAAAGAGAAGAAAGAATAAAAAGGAAGTTTTAAAGAAGAAGAAACAACAAGAAAAACACAGAGTTGCAAACACTCAGTATAGGGAACTTCATACCCACAGAGAAGGCCTGAATGGACCTGTTGCCCTGCCTCTTTCCTCTCCCCTGCCCTTCTGTGAGCATCATGGCATCCACACATCACCTCTTCTCATCATCCTTTCCCGTTCATAGCACCTCAGTTGTTCCAGGTCTCGTGCTGGTCCCCACCGTGACCTTTCTAGCTGTCTGCCATTGAGTGAGGAGGCTTGTCGATTTGGTTGGCCCTCCAAGCCTACCTCTCAACTGCGAGTACTTTGCATTTGTTGTAAGATGTGACCCCTTAGTTAATTCAAGGGGAGAGGGTGCATTGCGGTTGGCCTAGTACCCAGTTTTTGCTAGTTTCTGCCTGGGCCCTTATGATTCCCATTCCTTTCTCTGCAAGGCATATCCTATAGCTGTCTCTGCATTCTACCTCTAGAAGCCTCCTGCCCTCTGGGTAGATTGCCACCTATTTAGGTGGAAGTTGGGCAGTGGAAAGTGAGTAAGGCCATTTTTGCAAAAAGAATTCAAAGGTATGGAACAACAATGATAAACTCATATAGTTTTCAGAATTCTATTAGGAAAGTGAAAAGCACACACTAGTAAGTCTCCAGATATCATTACCTTGAGGCTAATATGTACAGACTGACATTTATTGTTCATCTAGATGCAAAATTATCAATAATTTTAGCAAACCAAATTCATTAATGAAGAAAATGATCATATACCATCTATCAATACTTATTTTGGGGGATACATACTGTTTATTATTTGAAAGTCAATCAATGCAAATAATCATAAAGAAAGCCACATGAATATATCAGAAAATCACTTAAACTATTTCAGTTTTCTCTTGTGATATAATTTCCTACTACTCTAGCAATAAAGCTTCCTCAATTTGATATATGCCAATATAAATGTCTAGAGATAACAGCTGGCAATATTTTCCTCTAAGATTGACAAAAAGACAAGAACGTCTGCTCTTATCACTGCTACTCAGCATAATTCTCGAGATCCTAACTAGTTTAGTAAGAGAAGAAAAACAAAATTTATATGAATAGGAAAGCAAGAAGTAAAATACTGCATTCTGAGTTGACATTTAGAGGCCAGATGTGGTGGCACAAGCCTATAATCTCAGCACTCGGGAGGCCGAGGCTGGAAGATAGTTGAGAGTTCGAGACAAGCCTGGGCTACAAAGTGAGCTCAAGGCCAGCCTGAAAAGCATAGCGAGACCCTGTCTCAAAAAGACGTAAATAAGATAAAAAAATGAGTTGACATGTTATATAACTAGTATTATACAAAAGATATAGAACTTGATACTTTTACAAAAAGTATTAGAACTAATACTGTGTCTATTATAAAAATGAAATACAAATTCAAATTACAAAACAACTATTTCTATATATAAGCAATGTCCCACTGGAAAGTAAAAATTGTAAATGCTACTTAATACATCATCCACATCTTAAAGTCTGTGTTTAACAACATGTTGAAGTAAAGTTATAATAGAACCCTATAATTTTATATTAATGTAGAGAGATACAGATAAATTAAAGAGAATTAATCGAGAGTAATAGAATAAATTGAGTCTAGAAATAACACTAACCTATATGACTAACTGATTTTCAATAAAGGTATCCTATGTCTGAATCAAGAAAGAGAAATCATTTCAATAAATGGTATGGGAACAATTAGATATATATGAAAAACATGAACCCCAGCACTTAACATATATTTTAGACAAATTTAAATGAAATAAAGGTAAGGAAAAGTAACATGGCTGAGGCAGAGATGTCTGGCATGCTTCACTCCAGAACAAAGGACCAAAGCAATAACAAAAACATAAAGAATACCTACTTACCTGAGTCTGTGGTGGAACGTCAGAGTCCATTGAGAATGTAAGATAGCTATTTCAGAGCACAGAGACCTATTATGGTCCAATGAAGAAGGGAACAAAACACATTACAACTGCAGCTTCATCTTGCAAGATCAACCCTAAATCAAAGGTGATGCTGTTCAGCAGGGAAACAGTAAGTCGGATGCATTTTTCAATTCCTTTAGCAAACAACTGAGGCATTTACAGTTGGAAAGCCCTGTTAGAAGAGCTATTATTTAAAAATTAACAAGAATTTTTATTACAGCCTGTTCACAATAGCCAAGCTATGAAATCCATCTAAGTGCCATTGACAGGTGAATGGGTAGAGAAAATGTAATTATATATATATATATGTATATGTATATATGTATATATATATATATATGAAATTATGTCATATAAATGAAGTTATATTATTTGTAGAAACCTTGATGGATGGAATTGGGAACATTAAAGTGAAATGTATCAGGCACAGAAAAAACAAATCACATACTCTCACTAATATATGGAATCTAAAAATGTTGATATCGAAGAAGAGGAGAAGCTATATTACTGTAGCCTAGAAAGTACATTAGGTAGAGAGAGAGAGAATTGAAGAGAAAATGGTTAATGGATAGAATGGTGCAAATAGAAGAACTTCTCATATTCTATTCAAGCATATAATAACCATAACTGATAGTAATTAATTGATTATTTCAAAACGACTAGTAGATTTCGAATGTTCCCAAAGCAATGATATATGCCCAAGGTGGTAGATATGAAAATAAGCCTGTTTTAATCATTACAGATTCTATAAATATATTGAAATGTTATATTGTACTCAATCAATGTGCACAATTACTATGTGTGAATTCAAAATAAATATATATTTTAAAACTTAAAGTGAATTCATCATAGGCTAAAATAAAACAGCTGAATTTTTAAACCTTTTAGAGAAAATATAGGAGAAAATTTTGTGTTTGATTATACAAAAATTTCTTAAGACTAAGCCCCATGAATTATAAAAGGAAAAATGATAAATTGAACCTTATCAAAACAGCATAATAGGTTTTGGGTACACTATCAATCTATCATAGGGCCTTGCATTTTAAATATCAGAGATTTACCAAAAGTGCACACATTTACTAATCCTAAAATGTGTATATTAGTATTTATAATATCTTTATTCATAAAAACAGAAAATTGGGAACAAGTGAATTATCTGACAGATGAATAAGCAAATTATTGTGTTGTTTTTCTGCCATGAAAACAATGAACCACTGCTACCCACTATATGAGTAACTCTCAAAACCACTTCACTCTTATGTTGCACAGGAAAAGCTACCGTATCGAATTCTATTCATATGAAAAGTTAGGAAAGATGGTTCTGACCTATAAAGACCGAAAGGCTATCAGTTATTTCCTAAGGCCAAGATGAGATGGGAAAAGGCTGTTTGTGCCAAAGGAGCACGAAGAATTTTTCTGTGGTGAGGGAATGTTCTATACATTATTGTGGCAGTGCAACTATTTGCTGAAACTTTTAAAATATATACTTAAGTGGCCACATTTTAATAAGTTCAAATAACACTAATAAATATGCAGCTGATGAAATGCTGTTTCTGTATTAAATTGACTATCATACAGAATATTTTGAAGCATGGGAGGACAATCTTGATATCCTACCACATAAAATAAGATGAAATTGGTCTAATTTAAAAATCATGTACTATTAGGAAAAGGAGAGAAAACTAAATAAATATAAAATAGAGTAAGAAGCATTAATTTAACAATTCTATACTCTTCCATGTGTAGGACAGTATAATAGGTTTTGGGTGCATAAGTATAAAAAAGCTATTTCCCATTATATTAAACATTGATTAAATGCACATTTAAATTACTATAGAATGAGAAAAGATATATTTGTAGTCTTTAGTTTTTCTTCATATTATGCAATATATTTTGAAATTTTATAGGGAGAACCCAACTTGTACATGGAAAATTGCATGGTTGACACAACTGAAATTGTTCAGTTATGTCAATTCATGATAAAACCTGACACTTTACCAAGGCAGTAGTTTAAGGCTTGAGGGTTTTTTTTTTTTTTTTTTTTTGATTAGAAGGTCATAGATTAAGAAGGTATAAAACCACAGAGGTTTAAAAAACAAAAGTTACTGGACACAGAAGCAAAATAATAAGGGCTGGGGTTATGGTCCAGTGCTGGAGCTCTTGCATAGCCTGAGAGAGGCCTTGGGCTCAATCCTTGGCACTGTGAAAATAACTTTTCCTCTTAATAAAGTTGAGAATAGAATAGCCAGACCATAAAGTTTGATAGTAAGATTTTATACAATGACATACAAATTACGTATATGAAAATTTAATTTTTTCAGATTGACAAAAATCAGCACTGATTGATTATGCAACAGAAATGTTTTTAAATTTCCAAACTATGTTATTCAACTTCTGTCATTGTTAAGTACCAGGTGACTCACCTGATACACATAAATATTTACAGTCAAAACTTTAAACATGTAATCTCCTTATTCCTTATACCCGCCCTGATAGGGCTATTACTGCCTCACATTGCATGGGATAATATAGACTGTGAAAAATTCCAAGAAACTTGCACAAAGTCCCACAGACAAACAGAGGTGGAAGGAGTTTTACATCACAATGTTCCTCCCTAGTCTCAGGGTATTTCAGTTTTTGAGATTAACAATGCAATGTAATAGACTCCTGGAAGAAGAGCAAAGGAGGAAAAAAGATAGAGATTGAATTTCAGAGCTTTTTCTTTCCCTTTACAGTACCAGTCTCCCCTTCCTCACCTAACTCCATCCTACTCACTGAAAAAATATAATCACAACATTCCTTCTCTTTTCCATGTCACTACATTTAAAATATATGTGCGAATACTTACTAAAACACCTGCCCAGCAGGGAGAAACAAAACAAAAGCAGAAACTGATCGCTGGAATCCAATGGACGTATCTCAACAAGGGAAAAATTGAATTATAGAGAGAATATAGCATTACATCAACTCCATTAACATTAATAAATAATATTAAAATAAGGAATGTGATAATTATTTATGTTAAGCTTTACTATTTTAATTGTATAAGTGAAAGATTAGTATTAATTTATCTAAACTTTATCTCCTATAAGCTAACTTCCAAGAAAGAAGTTGGATTAAAGAGCCTTAAAGAAAGCTGTCACTGCTTAGTGTTGAGGTTATTAATTCTGATCACGATACAAGGATTGGACCTGGGCCTCTTACACTTCTCATGAAAGGCTTTTGTGAATGTGTTTTCTCTTTCACAAACAAGGAACTAACAGGTACAACCAGAACCAAGGTTCTGTGGTGTTGTGTCTTGACTTTAACACATTTGACCATTCCCACATCTTAAAGGATCAGGCAGCCCAGGGATAAGCAATCCTCTTTCCCAAGTACCATTTTATGTTCATCTAGATGCCTGTTTATGTTCTGGACAATACAGGAGCCATAAACCTGCTTATAGCTCCTATCTTTGCAAGTTTTCCTGAAAACCACACTTCCACCTAGAGTCCCAGCATTTTGAATTCTTGACTATTTTCCTTTATTTGTGAAATAAACAGTGTTTTAGTCCCAATTTAATGTAAGAAATTTAGAAATAAACTATGTCATATTCTTTGATAATACCAAGAGGGGTGTTTAAAGTAATTGGGTTACTTCAACTTGTCAAAATAGCAATATTAATAGTTTGCTTTGCTATTGCTTTTTTATCAGCATGGTATTTGCAGATATTCAGAGAGCGTTTCTTGTTTATCTGATTACACTGGCCTTTAACATGAACTGTTTACATCTAAGGGCAACTGACTTAGTTACATATTTCCATTGATTTGAAAATATAATTCATTTTCTTCTATACACAACAGTGAATGATTACTATATACAGCATGATTACCATAACTGTAAATGTGAGGATCATAGTAGAAATTTTTCTTTTGGTACATGTCAGTGCCCAACGGAGAATGGAAATTGATCTGTAAAATGACAGGTGTGCAGAAATCAAGCAAGTATAATTTAAAGTGATCTCATTTAAATCAAAAGAAGCACAACCATTGAAGACATGTTGCAGCCTGGAGGGAAGAGGGGAGGATAAGTAGAATCTTGAGTGAATAGAGAAAGGAAGAGTTCTTTGCAATCTGATGCCCAGGAACTTGGCAGAGGTTAGGCCATGTGTTTTATAAACCATGAATAGAAATTTTGAATTGATTTTTACAATAATGTATCTCATTATAAGTTCAAAGTATTGGAAGTAGGAGGATTGCATATTTAAATGAGTTTTGAAAGTGTATTTTTTGTACGTTGTAGAGATTTCCTTTTAGATAGTCAGTGGATTACATTATTACTGTAAATGAGAAATATTGATAGCTTGAGTGAGTGATACTGGGAAATGATAAGAATTGGTCAGAGTTGAGTATATTTATGATGTTGAAAACTTGCTAATAACCAAATATGGAGGAAGAGAATGAAATTGAATGAAGACTAATCTACACAGTTGGAAGGATGATGGTAGTACAATCCATATAAACTAGGAACACTGGAAAATACTAGGATTGGGGGAAAACCAAGAGTTCGGTTTTAAGTTTATTGATTTGAAGTGCCTTGTGACTTTTTTTTCTAATAGGAAATACAGCATAGATACTGCATCAATCAGAAATTAAAAAGATAATTTGTGATGGTATTTTATATTTTCCAGTTATTTGGGTTTTTGGAAACCAGGCAATAGAAATAAATGCTGATCATTGAAGCAGAAGAGTGCATTTATTGGAAAGACTTTTATTAGGTCAATAATTCTTTCATTTGGTCATGTAAGTAGGCCCAGAATACAAGCAAAATTAAAAAAGCAAATGACTAATGAACAATCATACCTGAGGCTACAGATGGTGAGTATGTTAATATTCCTCACCCCCCACACCTATCTGACACCCTCTGCCACAGGATATCAGGTATAGTTGCAGGCATCACAGGTGCAGCTGGATCTTTCAACCCAGTGTTGCTACTCTGTCTGCTCATAATGCAAAAGTGGATCCCTAACTGTGTGTGATGATTTGTGTTCCTAATCACAGATTTAAATTGTTAAGTGTGTGCCTCTAATTACCCATCTTACTAAACCACATCTTAGTGCAGCTAAAGTTTCTTTCTGTAGCTTCTCTGAGTAAAAAACTGTCTCATTCAATGGAGTATTCTTTACACATAGGAATGGGACTCAATAAGACAGCAACTAATATTCTGACAAATGAGCATTCTGGACATTACATTAATAAGGAGAGAGATCTGAACATCTTTTAAGAAGAGAGAATAGAGTGAGAAAAATGAAAATAATTATATTTTAAATTAGATTGCCTAATTTTTTCTGCATAGCAGACAATGTGGCAGAAAGAGTCAACAGGTACACTCCTTAACATTTGCCATTGCACATCTTTGCAGTGTTTGTTAAATTATTCAATAACCTAAGATTTCTTTTTTATTATTTCTTGTAAGTTACACTATAATAAATAATTTTGTGTAACCCATAGTTTATTTCACAGACATTCTCTTTGGGAATACTCTACATATGAGAATTTTCATCTCTGAAATAATACAAATGGTAAACTGCTTCTAGTAGAGACTGTTATTAAAATAGAACGTGACTTAAAGATGAATTGGTATGCAAGAACATTACATTTTCAGTTTTTTGGTAGAGTCTATATGCTATATGCGGAAATGGCTGGCTCCTCCTCTGAATTTAAAATGTTGAAGCTCTAGCTATTTAAATGACAATATTGGACATAAAGTCTTTAAAAAGCTGACCCAGGTTAAATAGGGCCATAAGGGATAACTTGATCCAATAGAACTACTCCCTCACATAGAAAGGGGAAAAAAAAATCAATTTCCACCATTTAAGAACACAGCAAGAAAGGACCTGTCTGCATGCAATCCTGAAAGAGAAATTAGCTGTACTATCAAGTTGATCTTGGACATCTCAGCCTCCAGAATTGTGAGAATAAATTTATGTAAATATCATATCAATGATGAAATCACTCAATTGTAAATATTATATCAAAATTATATTTTCTTTCAGCAAATGATCTTTAAAGCTATTAATTACACCCTTAACTTATATGGACTAAAACATTCTCAACTGGTACCCTATCTCAACTAGTACCACTTAACTCTAAACAAATTCCTCTTCGAAAAAGCTCAACTTATTGGTTAGCAAAATAACATGCTGATGGTGATGTAACTTAACACTTGATTGCATTAATTTTGTAGGCTATTCCACTTCTTACATTTGATTTTCTTAGTCAGCATATTAATTTAGTAAGTTCTTGGCCCATAGATGTCAATCAATACATTTGATTTTCTTTCTAGTAATATGACAGATGATGTGAATGAAATTTTGTAAAGAGTAAAAAATACTTTATTCTTATTATTATGCTCCCTTATTTTCCAACTAGGACATGAAGACTATAACTTATTTTTATATCCTTACAACTTTTAAAATCTTGCTGCAAAATGCCACCAATAAATGATTGTTGTATAAATGCACAATAAATATTTGTGGAATTGACTTAGATTTGCTATCATTCCATAAGTACAAAGTGAATTCATTTTATGTAGTGTTCTAAAATTATTTTTGTCTATACATTCATATTTTCTGCTCAGAGACAAACTCCATAATCAATATGAAGGATTGTTTTTCATCCTCCTACAAGGTATGTATTTCTTCTGAATAGAAAGTGCATACATTACAAAGATTTAAGATATCACGATGATCAGAAATCAAGTAGTTTTGTTTCTCTTTAGTTTCATTAAAGAGGTGAAATGCTTCCTGAGTTCATGAGACACCAAAATTAATTATCTACCCTAATTAAGTAAATATTCAGTTTCTTTTCTTGATTACAACATCATACAAAATGTAAGGAGAAAAAGATCAATCTTTCCATGAAAATAAAATCTCCCTACGCCCTGTCAATCATTTCCCATAGTGTCAATTTTATCTTTTCAAATTTATTTTAATATTTTGCTAATTGTCATCAGCTTCTATACTTATAAATTTGGTGCTTATTATCTTTCCTTTAAAATAGGCTAATACTTTTCACATAGTTTTCAAGTTTATTGAACATTATACGCTTACACCCACATTAACTGTTTTTACTAAATTGGTATTTTCATTCTTATTTTATGCCTAAATTCTAAGGCTATGGGCTAAGTAGTATATTCAATACAAATCCAGCTGTACAATATTATATTTCTTTAACTCATTACCAGGTTTATTGGTAGAAACCTGGGACCCATCTAGTTTTCTCTACTCGATTTCATGTTTACTTCCTGTGTAAACAAGTTAGAACAACTTGGTTCATGACTGATAAAAATGATGGGCTATTGTGTATCTGGAGAAAAGGAATAAAATGAGAGATTTTTGTAAAATAATAAAGTTCTTTTAGAGTAAGGAAAGTACTACTTATATTTTACTCTCTTCAAGACTGGTTTATTAATTTACTATTTCTGCTTTAAAACTTACCGAAAATATAATGACTTAAAAATCATGCAAATGAAGATAACAATATGTACTATAACAACCACTGTTAATACCTATCATTTTATTTTGAAACTCTGTATCATTTTTATTGTTTTGCTTTGTCTGTGTTGTTGTTACTTTGTTATTTTTTATTCTCTTCAAACTAAAAATATCACACAGATGTATTACCTTGTTGTTCCAGACATAAGACAACTAAAATGGGGCAACAGAGCTTCCTTTCTTCTGGCAGCTATGAGGAAGAATGTTTCTTTCCTTTTCCAGATTCTACAGGGTATTCTGCCTGAATTTCCTGGCCTGTTTTCCCCAGCAATTGCTCTAACCAGTGCATTTGTCTGTCCTCGCAACTTTTCCTGTGATGTTAAATAACTCTTTGCTTCTGCTTTGTAAGATTTATTATGATTTTATTAGGTAGGCACAAATAATTCAGAGTAATTTCTACTTTTCAAAGTGTTTAGTATAACTTTTGTTATTGAATATGATTCAGTCACATTTACTGGAAATTCGAATGTGGACATCCATACTGGTTAATGATTGAAATTTAGATATAAGAAAGAGATTTGGGAAGTTGTACTGTATAATTTCTTTATATATCTTCAAATTTAATAATTTTGTAATTTAAGCATTGTACAAGAATCTCAGTCATTTTTTTTCCTCGCTAGGACAACACATCCAGCCCCTGCAATTTAAAGGAGTAAAGGTTTATTTTGCTTCATGTTTCACAAGTTTCAATCCTTGTGTAATATGGTGTATGGTGAAAGGAACTGGTCAGAAGAAAACTGTTCAATTCATGGCATCGAGTAAGCAGAGAGGGAAAAGAGTGAAAGTATAACAGAAAGCACCCCCTGCAAAAGCCTTTATACTTCAGTGGCCAAGATGACAGTTCCTATTTCAGTTTCGGTTGCTTCTGTCTCTTAGAAATGGCTGGTCACTGTAATGCATAGCTGGTCATTATGATACATATTGGAAGAACCAATCCCCAACTGACAAGACATTCTGCCTCTATATTTCCTGCTTGCTTATCTCATATAAGCCCTAGACCACCAGAGATCCAGGCCTGATATCTTGGGAATGGTTCCAGTCACTGCTCATCAATGTAAATAAATCTGCCTACAAATCCTGGGTGTTGTTTTAGTGTTTCTGTTTGCCATTGCAGAACAAGGTAGGAAAATACAGCCTACAAAGTAATGCCTTTAAAGACTGGACTCTTCTAAAAAGACATGACTTCCTAATATCACATTTAGCCTTAGCACTCTGCAATTGAATCACCTTTCAAAATCCCCGTGTTTTAGTTCATTAGGCTCTGGGGGAGCATCCAAATATAAACTAGAACAAGTAGACACATGTTCATTGATATCCATGAGTCCAAATACTATGTACTGTTCATATTTTAGCCATTACACTAATGAATATTTAAATAAAAATAAATTAGAAAACCATTTTGTCAATACAAAAACTGTTCTGAAAACTTTGAATTGCAAAATCTCATATAGTGTTACAATTCATCTCATACTATTGTAAACATTTAACTTCTCTGAATATATTTTGCTTGCAAAACTTAATAGATGAAGAATATAAACGTATATAACTTGTTAACAGAATTTTATATTTGATTAAACAAACTAGTATCTTCATATCATTTTTTTCTTTTAACAGTAGAAGAAATACCATAAAGTAAATTAAAAGACCCAACAATGATTTTTAGTAATTTCCATGGATTGATTGTTTCACTATCCCCAAATTCATATGTTGGGGTAATATTGATCAATCTGATGGCATCTGGAGTTGTAGACTAGGGAGATGATAAGGGTTAGAGTATAATATTTAGGAGGGACTCTTAAAGGCATCCTTGCTCTTTTCCATAAGATCAATTTCTCTTTCTCTCCTCCTTTCTTTCTCTCTCTCTCTCTCTCTCTCTCTCTCTCTCTCTCTCTCTCTCTCTCTCTCTCTCTCTCTCATTTCTTACTCCCTGTTAAGATTTGTGTCTAGATGTCCCCAAAAGCCTTATGCAGTCATGACTACTGGCTTCTAGAGTTTGTGATTAATTCATGGTCCAATGCTGGATAGGACTGCTACAAACTATCCTGGAGCTGGTAGCGTGCATACAATATAAGGGAGGGAAAGAGGTTTGCTTTTGCTGCTACTCCCCTTCTACTCTTGCTTCTTTTGCTGTTTTCTGCCACCATGATCTGTTGCCCTCTGCCATATGCCACTCTACCTTGGAGCTAGGCAAGTCTGGACTTAACCTCCACAAACTGTGAGCTAAATAAACCTTTCCTTCCTCAATTTTAGGTGTTGGGTATTTTGTCTCAGTAACAACAGAAAAGTTAACTAAAATAGAATTTGGGACCAGGAGTGGGGTCTTTGCTGTGAGTATACCAGACCATGTGGTTCAAGAGCCTTTGGGACTCGCTTGTGGGAAGAGTTTGGAAAGGTTTAGAGTTGTCATCAAAAAGAGTAAAGGTGGAATACCTTAGGCTGTTCTGTATGTGAAATTCTGGTCAGAGTTCAAAGAAACAGAAGGCTGATAGAAATCCTTCTAGTAAAGACCAGGTACAGGAGGGTTCCGCTATGAAGAAGGACTGCATTGATTGCTGGACTCCAGATGATGTGTGTTGCTCCTTAGCAGAAAGTTTGTCTACATTTTGCTTGTGTCCAAAGTCTTTGCCTGATGCTAAGATTAAAGGCAGTGGACTAATTATCCTGGCAGAAGAAATTTCAAGACAGTCTAAAGTTGAGGAAGTGGCATGGTTATTGGTGGGGGCTTTTACCCAGATTAATGTTGAGAATCAAAAGCAAAGAGCCCAGCACAATGATTTTAAATGTTGTGAATTTGACCAAAAAAAAAAAAAATCTTCAGTAAAGCTGTGCACTGCAAAGATAGAACTGAGCAGATCTAAATTACTGAAAAGGGACAGGAGAATAGAAAAGATGGTCTGAGGACATCATAAGAAGCATCAAGTTTCCACCCTTTACAGTCTTAAAACTGCAAAAGTGAAAGACTTTGCCTTAAGGAGAAAGCCTCAGAGCACCATGTTCTAGAATGGAGGCAGCCACACTATGTTCCAGAATGGTGGCAGTGGCCACACTAGATCACAAAATGGCAGCAACCTAAAGAATTTTTTCCTCATAGTTGGATTCAGAGTGCTTAGTGATCCAGGCATTCAGCCCCTACAGCTAAGAGAGAGAGGAAAGCCTAGCAACTGATCCAGCTGGCAACAGACCTTAGCATCTTCCACATGGCACTGGTTTTAGAAGCAAGCAGTTCTGAGGTTAAAAAAAAAAAACTTTCACCCAGATTTCAGAAGAAGGACTGGGAGGCCAGGAAGGGTGTCCCTGAGAGGGCAGTGTGTGAAGGTGTGAAAGTAAAGCCAAAGGTATGGTGAAGATGTCAGAAGTTTGAAGGAGCCAGGAACATGGATTATTTAAGGAAAACTGCAAGGAGAAAACAAAGCAGGCCTAAGAGAGAAGCCATGGGAGTTACAACCACTAGAAGTGCCATAGAGGCAGAGCCACATGGAGCTCACAATTTGCTACAGATTTCCTCAGATATTGCATGTAGAATTACAGGACTTAATGTTGGCCATGCTAGATTTTGGGCTTGCTTTCGTCCTACACATTTGTATCCCCCTGTTTGTACCTTGTGCAACGGTAGTGTTTATCTTGTGCCATTGAATGTTGGAAGTGTTTAACTTTCCATTTCTACAGAGGCTTGAAGCTAAGAGTTTGCCTTAGATCTTGGAGGAGACTTGGTACTCGGCTTTTTTAGCAATGCTGAAATTGTTAGGACTTTGGCAACTCTTGGAGATGGACTAAAATTTCTTTTGCGTGAAAGGAAGTGCGTGAGTCTTTGCAGGGGCTAGGGGAAGGATATTATGGTTTGTGTCTAGATGTCCTCACAAAGCCTCATACAGTGAGGACCAGCATCTAGAGTTTGTGATTGATTCGTGGTCCAATGCTGAGCTTATGGGTGTGAGTGCTACACCCTCCTGGGGTGGAAGACTGCATACAGTATAAGTGTGGGAAAGAGACTTGCTCTCTCACTCTTCCTTTTTGCTCTTGTTGCTTTTGCTGTCTTCCACTGCCATGAACTGTTGCTCCTCTGTCATACCACCCTGCTTTGGAGCCAGATGAGTATGGGTTGATACTTCCACAAACTGTGGGCTAAATGAACCTTTTTTTCCTTAATTTTAGGCATTGGGTATTTTTTCTCAGCAACAAGAGAAAAATAACTAAGACACTCCCTTATACTTTCAAATACCTAGGAAAGGCTACATGAATACACAGTAAAAAAAAAATAAAAGTGACTATCTGCAAACTAGAAAGCAACACTCAAGCAGGAATCAAATTTCCTGGTACTTTGACCTTAGAATTCTTATCCTCTAGGACTATGACAAAAAAAAATCTGTTGTTTAAGCCTCCTGGTCTCAGGTGTTTCATTTAGCACTCTGAACCAGTATACCTAGACAGAAATTAAAAATTGTTCTTTTCTCACAATTCTTTCTCTCATTTTCAAATAAACATACTAATTTACTTCACAACATAGTAAGAGGGTCAAATAATATGGTCTTATTGATACTGTTCTTTTGCTATTTTGTAAAAGGTTGTCTGTTAATGTTTTCCTTTTATTTTTAAGATTAAAAAAATATGGTCTTATTGAAAGTGCCATCATTTTTAGCATGATTTATTTTATTGGGCCAATCCTATGTCAAATAGTCTCAAAATATTTTGAAAAATGTAATTATTTAATAATAAAATAATGGGATAAAATTAAACATAACAAACCGTTAAAATTGATATAAAGTTTGACAAAATACATACTTTCATCCATTAAATATTTATTGGGCTCCTGCAAGAAATAAGGTGCTTGGCCTTGGTGATAGAAAGTGAGGGAGCTTAAAACCAAGAAAAAAGTATAGTTCTGGCTTCCTTCATTGACCACACGTGCTTTAAAATAGGTTGAGCTCTATAATCCCGTATATGCAAGGGAAGAGTTATTATTTGTCATATGAAGACACACTCTGCAATAAAAAACACTATGTGACAGATGCTTCCAAAAATGTATCTACAAATCATTAGGGTTCCTGTAGCACTAACTTTTCAGATTAGCATAAAAATTTTAATTTTATAACAGCATACTATAGACATTTACAGATGCTTAGATTGAATTCCTCTAGTCATATTTATTTAAGACATGGACATTGCCTAATGGATTTCATTGTTGATATTTGCCTTTGTAGTTTCACTTTACAAAAAAATTTAAAAGATTGCATGCACATAATATTCAAACTTTGATATATGTAAAAGAATAATGAAAACTGATAGTTTCAACCACTACAGAAAACTGAATAATTTTGATAGCTTAAATCTTTCCTCGTACATCAAAAGGATTTTTTAAAAAGTGACCATAAACATTTTGCTTTACATTGCAGAATTGCTTTTATCACAAGATACTTTCTTCAAAAGATAAACTCAAGGCTTTTATAGGTAAATGGTCACAACTAGAGACCATACTCACAAGTTAAATAAATCAGACATACATATGCAAGCACCACATGGTTTCACTAGTGTAAAACCTGAAAGAGTTAATTTAAACTCGGAGGTATGATAGACATTGTGAAATGATAGGAAAGCACTCAAGGGTAAAGGGCAATTGGGATGTGGGAAAAGAGAAGGGAAAGAAGGAGAAATTTTGTATGTATGTATATACAAGATAGTTAACATAGTTGTTCTACTGTCTTCTATTTCTTTGCTGAAAGAAACTGTCAATGAGTCCTTGATTGATCAGTAATGCAGGTATCTATCTGTACTCATGAGAAACCACTTTGAAGATATCAATATGTAATACAAGAAGCATTGTTAATTTCCTACCACTTTGTTTGTAACTCTGTATTGTCTGTACTGTTCTTTTGTTATTTTGTAAAAGGTTGTCTGTCTGTTAATGTTTTCCTCCTTTTATTTTTAAAATAAAAAAATAAAAAGATACTTTATCTCATCATACATTTCACTATATGTTTGTGTTTTACCCTGTGTTTCAGAATTATGTCAGTGTTTAATTAAATATCTACTTATGAGACTATCACTTTCTAATTGGAATAGTCCTACTTAGTGTATTTGTTGGGTATTAAGAAGCAGAACAGAGAGGCGATATAATGGACTATGATACTACAAGAGGATGAAATTACTCAGTTAATAGTACAGGGAAAAAATAGTCTAAGGAACAATAGAATGCATGAGCAAAAGGAGCACCAAGGACATTTCTTGACAAGTTAGTACTATATCTTGAAATGTTCCTATCATGGCTTATGTCTGGATGACTCATCAAAGCCTCACGCACTCATAGGTGAGACATTTTTGATAATGGTTGTGTGAAGTGGTGGGTCATGGTGGGTGTGCTGGGGTAGGATGTATGATCGGCCATTTCCTGCCTGTCACGCATCTTCTGCTATGCCTGTCTTCCAGACCACCTTACCTTGGCACTAGCCAACTATGGACTGAAACCTCTGCAAACTGTCAACCAAAATAATCATTTCCTCCTTCAAATCATGGATCTTAGTTATTGTGTCTCAGCTATCAGTACGTAACTAAGTTCATTCTCCAATCATGTGAAGGTAGATGCAGGGGAGAAAATATCGAGGGAAAATAACTTTCTGTAGAAGAATATTAGTTATCCAAGAAATAAACTCTAAGAAGGATTAAATATTATGAATGTGTTAGCAGCTAGTAATAGAATTTAAGTGGTTCAGAATGAACACTAACTGTGAAGTTAGTAAAACTATATTTAATTTCCTTAGGTTACTACTTGGTATATGATTACACTAATCATGGAATTTTTGTAATTCTCAACTGCTTAATCTTTGTGAGGAGTCAAATTAAATGATCTTTAATGCTCTCTCCAGTTCCAGCATGGTTTACTTCAAACTGAAATACAGTGCCCTTGTTTATTTAGCAGCAAATTGATTCTATGTAATTAAATGTGAAAATGCCTACACATAAATGTACATAAGAAACTTCTAACACCTACAAAAAGAAAGTGTAAGAACAAAATAAACCCATGTCAAAGACAGTAAAATAAATAAATTTCAGTAATTTAATGATAATTATATATGTATAAATGTGTATGGTTTATATGCAAAAAGCAATCCAAAATTATTCATCTTACTAAAACGCATATTCTATGAATTAAATGTTAAAAATAATCTGAATCATAGTGACATTTTGCTTCACAAGGGAATGGCTTTGTAACTTTTGCAATAAATATAACCTTTCTGTTTGTGTGTTCAGGGGGTCAAACAGGGATATATGCACAGTAGGCACACATTGTACTACTGAGCCACACTCCCCCTTTTTTAAGATATCATGAATGTGACCCTTAGATTAGATGTTGTAGTAAGTTAATAGGTTAGAAATATATTGTTTTAAAGACAAAATACAGCCAGGAGACATAAAATCTATTACTCTTTTTCTTGGCTGACTACACATATGATTAAGTACTACTCTAATATGTAAATTGTTTAATGTAACTTTTATTTATTTATTTTGGCTGCTGTGAGATAGCATCTCTCTAAGTAGTCTAGGCTGGCCTTGAATGTACAGTGACTCTCTGATTTTCCTACTTTAGCCTCCTGAATACTGGTACCTGTCTTAAAGTAACTTTAAATACCATAAATTATATTAAAAGTCACAAATTATGGGTCACAAACACAATTTCTTATCTTTTTGTAAATACTATAAAATAACAGGTTTACATTTGTTCCACGCATAAATAAAAAAATAAAAAAAAAAAAAACAAAAAAAAAACCACTTTTTTGACACAGGTTCTTAGTACACAGCCCAGATTGGCCTGGAACTAATAGTACTCTTTCCGCCTCACCTCCTAAATACTAAGATTACATGCATGCACCAGCAAGCCTTGCATAAAATAAAAATTTTGGTGTTACATTTTTTTCTATTTGAGGTCCAGTTTGGTGACTTGTTAAACAAATGTGTTTCTGTGACCAGCAAATGAGGTAAATAAGCTTGGGCATCATATTCAGACCTTAACTGAAGTGAATGGTGCCTGTGTATCACAACTGTTAAAGTTGCATTTGTCTAGAATGTAATTCAGTATAGTGATCTTCTTTAAGTTGACTTCAGATCTTCTTAGCATTTGTCAGCCCCTGTAAAACACAGAGATACAGAGAAATCATCCATTCTCTTGGCAAAATGAGACAGCTGAAGAAAAATTTTTGCTCTAGGACATTACCATTGCTGGAATCAAGTCTGAAGAGAAAAGAAAAAGGAAAAGCTTTATCAACATGTCAACATGCTCTTCCTGAAGATTTTCCCTTGACAAATTTGGTAGTAGTAAAAACTACAGATCTTTGAGCACATGCAGATTTTGCTTTGTCATTATAATATGCTATTTAGTTGTTCTTTTTATTCAGTTATATACTGATGATTTCTCTAATATTGATTATCAAAAATGGCAATCATTATTCTCAGTAGAATTTTAAAATCATACAATGAAGTTCAGGTCATCTTGTTTCCATGAAGAATAAATTTTGCAGCAATTAGCTTAACCTACATTACTAAAATCTGATGACAAGGAGTTTAAGTAGGGGTAAGCACAATATAGGAAACATTTGAATATAAGTATTTTTCTAGTAACATACTTGGTGAATCAAAATTGTAAGGCTTTCACATGGAGCAAGTCTCCTTTAATTTTTTAAAAATTATTAAATAAAAACCTTTCAAATGGTCAACTTACATTTGAAAACCAATTCACGCAATCTGTGAGATTCGTCATTGTCCACACTTAGTGACAAACGGTACAAGCACAGTCCAGAGCTGTTTGGCTTCTTTCCACTCCTATCCCTACCCAGGCTGCACACTGCGAGCAGGTACAGGTTGGGGGTGCTGTAGACTCAGGGAAAACTGGAGGGCTTTAGGAAACCATCGCGCCACGCAAGGAGCCATTTGGGACCCTGCTGATTTGTATTTTATAGGAGAACTGCAATGAAGATGCATATTTAATAGAAGCTTCTTATAGTTTTAATTTATTTGAAAAATAACCATTCCCACTGTCTACAATGAGAAGGATATTATATTTAAGAGCATGGCCAAAGTATACCAAAAGCATATCAAACATTGGGCCACTACCTAAAACCATTTTCTTTATTTTCAGGAAGAAAAGAGAGCTAATAGGAAATAAAGAATGTCTTTAAATACCCATTGGAAAGCAAGCAAGGATGGACTTTACCTGTTTTTCAGTTTTCAGTGTAGGTTAATGAAGGACCTTAAAATGTTCACATTGCCTCTTTAAAACCCGCTACTTTAAGGCTGCTACTCTTTTAGGAAAGAGAATAAGAACATTTCCACCGACACAGCTCGTGATTTACATACAGAGAGCAAATAAATGAATGGAGTGGGGGATGGGGCACTGAATAGCAATGTGTTTCCCTTTCAACCGCGGAAAATAAGATTACTTACCAAGAACATTTTTATCCAGGGCAAATGTTTATTCCTTCTCTCATTCTGTAACTCGGGCTGCAAGAAATCAATTTGCACTTTATCCACCACCTTTCTTTCCTGTTGGAGGGGGCAGAGAGAGAGAGAGAGGGAGAGAGAGAGAGAGAGAGAGGCAAAAGACTCCCACTGCGCTCTTTACTCAGATTCCAGCTCAGGGAGTGATCCCGTGGGGTGAGGGCGGAGAATCTTCTCTAAGGAGAGTACTCTGGGTGGGGAGGACGATTCAGCCACTGCCAAAAAATAAATCATCTGCAAACAGAATTATCAGCTTCTCAGTCAGACAGTTCCCCAGGGAAAGTAGGTTTCAAATAGTAAAAAAGAGAGAGGGGGAAGGAGAGGAGAGAAAGAGAGAGGGAGAGAGGGAGAGAGGGAGAGAGAGATAGAGAGAGTGTGTAGTTGGGCTTGGAGGGAGAGAATGTGTCCAGTGAGAGGAAAAGGGGAGAGGAATAAAGCTAATCTTACCCGATCGATCAGGTGATCGTTTATGCAGTATCCGGACGGGAAAATGGCAAGATAATGAGCTCGGCAGCAAAGCCATTTCTAGCACACTCTCCTGTAACTGTGCAGAAATCCGAGGGGAAGTGGATGCTTCACTGCCTGCCCCCGCTCCCCAAGGATGGTCAGAACGCCAGAGGCCGTAGCTACCTTACTTACAACAAGGCTTTTGGCTTGGGGAATTCAGTTGCCCGGAGTCACAGGCAGCGGGATTCGCCTGGGAAGCGGGACCAGGCAAGGCTGCGCCGACACCTCCTCTTGCCGAGACTCCGGGTGCCCAGCCTAAGCCACCCAAGCACAGCGCCCCCAAAGCACCCAGAGACTCGACCACAGCCTCATCCTTTGATTCCCCGCAAGCCCCCTACCACCCTGCTCCCAGTCAAAGCAAATCGCTGATGCTCTGGTCATCACAATGTGATCTGTGGTGGTGGTGTATTTGGGGTGCTGAGTGCATTGGGTTTCCTTACTACGCCTCCTTCAGTTGCGGCAAGTGAAGAGGTTCCAGGGAAATCCTAGTGAGATGTACTGGTGGAATACTATTAATCCTAATCATAATGTTCCCAGCGCAGGTAACTCTTAAAGAACTGAGAATGGGAAAATCAGAGCAGGATTTTCCAAGCGGTGCCTTCCTGAATTCTCATTGGATCCTCCCCAGAAGCCTCAATCATTCTTGCCGCTATATCTATCAGGATGACTACAGTCTTGCTCACTAGTTCTCTCTTTATGTCGGTGTCTTCAATGCATCCTTCGATTCCTCTTTGCCGATTTATCATTAGTCCACCTCCTGGTCCTCACTGTATGGGGATACACCTTCTGTAAACCTGTACTTTGCCTAAGGACCATCACAAATAAGCCCCCTCACCACCACAACACCCACTCCCCAATAAAAGCTCCTCTTTCACATTTTGGTTCTTTTCCTTGGGCTTCCCAGTTGCCTGTGCCACTGGTTTGCACTTGGTGACAAGCCACCAGGAACTGCTGATTATTTCAAAGTCCTGCTGCCCTGCAGAGCTCCACTTTACCTGCATTTTGAAGACCATGGAATATCTGTTTGAACCTTGGATGTATTCTCCTCACAGTCATCTTGCTTCCTGAAATTTCTTCTGGTGAGTTATTCTCTGTATACATTATCTGTAACTAGCGTCACTGTTAAGAATTATCTGTTATGTCTCATTTTGGCATTTTTGTTCCTTCCAGTATTGCAAGATCTTGACTATGTTTATTAATTAGTATGCTGGTTGCCACTGAGCTACAAAGACGCAGCCCGTGTAATGAATTATCCTAATACATTGTGTATTTTTTAAACTTTCCTTTCTCATTTTATTACAGGTTATATAGATATTAACTTTCTCCAACCCCCATTAACCATTCCTGGTACAGCTTTTTGTGCCACTTGAAAGGTCAAATTTCCTGTTTAGTTAAAAGCAAGCTTAAATGAGATTATTGGCGGGTTTGAGAAAGTTCACTACTCTCTCTGATCTTCAGAAGGTTGTTCAGGTCAGTGTGTGTTCATCTCATTGTAAGCAACTGCCTGAACAGTGGCGAGGGCTTCTATAAAGTATATTCTTTTCTGGATTTAGCTGGAGCCTAAGCACTAACATGCTACTATGTGGTAAAAAGAGAATTTTTTCTTACAGCACTTAAATCACTCAAGAGCACATTATTTTGGGCACTGCATGTGAATTCAGGCACAGTGTTTGGAAGTACATTTCTGATTTGTGAATTAGCTGGTGAACAGTTAATTGGACAGGGAATGCTCCCTTCGTAGAAAGAAAGCTGTGGGAAGAAACCACTGATTATTTTGATGCTAATAAATTGCAATTCCGGGGCAGACTTTATACCAAAAATATAATTGGCTTACTCACACTTTCCCACCCCCACCCTTAATTTTCAATAAGTCTATTAGGAGGACCACTGCTTCACGCTGTTATGAACAGTTCTATGGGCATAACCGGCAGGACTATCACCTCCCTGTTAAGTATACTTGTCTTGAGAAACGTTCAAATCCGCTTTTACTTCACACACTGACGAAGACTGATACTCATTAAAAGCCAAATCTACATGTATCAGCGATGTCTACTATGTAATTGAAAGGTTTCTCTGTGACCCCCTCCCCAGGACAAGTTTCTGGTTTCTGTAAAATTTCCCGTTATTGGGATGGATGGGGGTGAGAACCTATTGTTTAAGCTTTTCTTTCCTTCTTCTTCTTTTTTTTTTTTTTTTTTTTTTTTTTGTCCTTCTGTGTCTTCTTTTTTTCTTTTCTTAAAAAAAAATTCTCGGAAAGAACTATTTCTGTCGTCATTAAAAGCTGACGCGACAACCCAAGCCATTTTTATTATTATTATTATTTTTGAAAGTCAAAAGCCCTTTTAGCTTCCAGACATAAAAGTACTCCAGCTGCAGCGGCACCCCATCCCCCCGCCTCCAGTCCCCGATTCAAGGGCTTTCCCCCTCTGGCTCCGCCGCGGGAGGATCGGGCTGACAGTCTCCGCAGCACTTGGCGCCCTCACCGTCACTAGTTTCTACCTGGTCTCTTTGCTGGTGCATCACCCTGCCTGCCAAGCCAGTGCCATCGCGCCGCGACTTCACTGGAAGAAACGAGGGAGGGTTTAGTGTAATTCTCCAGTTCCAACATCTTCTTTGGAGAACTGCTGCTGTTGAGCAGGGGTGGAGGGAGGCGGGAGAACAGCAACTTTCCGTGCAGTCAGGTCTTTTCTGTAACCTGGTCTACTCCGGAAAGGCGCGGACACCCGGAATTTAGGTGAGTGTGTTTTTCCCTACCCTAACCTAAGGCTTGCTCTTGGCAAAGGGAAACGATGTCCAAGAGCCGCCGTAGCCCAGAGCGTTTTAAGCAGAGGGCTATCAACAGGCGACTCTGAGCGGGGGCTTCTCCGCAGCTCCTGGCTACACCTAAGCCACCTGGGTTCTGGGAACGTGGTGGGCTAGCGAGCACCCTGCGCCTCTGAGCCAGGCTTGGTGCCCGCTACTCAGCGTCCCCAGCTGTGACCCCGGGCGCAGCTCGTACTGGCGCCTGCAGCGAGCCGGGTCTTGGCTGGGCGTTTGCAGCCCGGGAGAGAGGGGCTCGAGGGCGTTTGCATCCTTCCGGAAGGCGTCCTGGCCATCCTTCCTGGGACTCCAAGCTCTTCTGGATGAGAGGACATACGCGAGATTTCTGGGCTCTCTCATTAACTGCTTTCTGTGTTCATAGTTATTATTTGTAATGAGTTGTGTCTTAGTAGATGACGGTTTTTTAGGGAGCCTGCTTTGTGAACCCTGTGGCTGTCTTCCTGCCGGTGCTCAGCAGGACTTAAAATTGCGGAATGACTTTTCTGGATCAGTGTTAAAGTGTTGCTGACCATACGTCTTTTCCTTCCTTTCCTAACTCCCACGAATCCGCAGGGCGGTGGGGTGAGGCAGAGTTGGATTTCAACTTGGAGCTAGGGCTTGAAAGAATAAGGTTGAAGTTAAAATCAGAGTCAAGATTGGGAGCTGTCTAGCTTCTGTGAGAAGCTCTTTAAAGTTGGGCTGTTACCCCTCCCCCTCTTCTGGGGTGTGGGGTGGGAGGCAGAAGGACCTGGGTCCCCTGCTCTGCTCCCCAGAGGGCTGGCACTACTTAGCCACGGGTGACTGCAGGGTCTTTAGCCCAACAGCGGCAGAGTTTGTCTCTGGTGGCTGTTCTCCTAGTCCCCAAGAGTTGAACCAAAGAGCCTTTCACTCTGATCCAGGTCGAGAACATTATCTGTGCTTTATAGCAAGGACCTCTTTGGAGTCTCTGGCTGGGGAAGTAGGCTTTAGTTCAGAAGACCAACTGTGTGTTTCCAGCTGTGTGCAATGCCAACTGGCTATTTGAAAAGAGGAGGTGATGTCTAGGTTTACAAATTAAGCTTAGTGACCTATACAAATATTCTAGCAAGTCACATGCATGTAAGCAAAGACGAAGGATCCAGGATATAAAACTGTCACAGCAGCGTGGAAGACAGATGATCAGATTCTGGGGACTTTTTTTTTCCTTTTGCCTGCTATGTAGATTTGTTTGCCATCACGCAGTTAGCAGGTAAGGACGGAATGTCTATATAGTACTGACAGCCAGATAACCTGTGTTTGACCTATTCTGTGATGCTTTTCCCCCTCTTTCAAGCGATGAAATATGTATATTTTCAGATGTTCCTGCTGTAATGCACAACTTCTTAATATTCACATTCATGAATTCATATAAATCCTTTCAAAATGCTTAATGTATATTTATTTAAATGTGAAACCTTAATTTCCTTAAATATTTGACAGCGCTACAGAAATTGTAAATTGGAGCTAGATGAGAGAAAGAAATGGTAAGGTAGAGATGAGGAAGGGATGTGAAGTACGGAAGATGGCAGTTGCAAAAATGCCTCAAAACATTGATTCTTGCTAAGACCATAGATCTTAATAGATAAAGGACAACTGGAAATTATTGAAGGCACCTTAAGCCAGCAAAGTGATTTTGACTACTTGAAAGAAATGTGTTGTGGATATTTTTGTGGTATTTCTCAATTTTGAAAAAAAAAAAAAAAAGAAAACCTAAGGAGAGGTGTGTTGGGTTGCTAAGTAGGATGAGAAGACTTTGTCCAAAAATAGTGTTTGGGGTGACCCTGTATAAAAGCTTTGAATTAAAGAGAACAGGAGAACATTTGGAAAAACAATAGTAAGAACTTAACTCTGAAACTCTCCCCAAAATAAACCTCTTCAAAGTTAAATGTTTTGTACCTATGTAGATTGAGCAACCCGTAAGTTTCTTCCACTATCAGATTTAAATCAATTAAAATGTCATAATATTTTATTGTTTTAATAAGTTTTGATATTATTGCTAATATTATTTTGCTAAGCTTTGCTTACATGGTAAAGGATTTTGGGGTTTCCACTAAGTAAAGCAGAAAAAAAAGAAAAGACTAAAACATAATCATAAAATCTTTCCATTTATTAGTAATATTTTATTATTAGAACAAATGAATTTTTAAAATTTTTCTTTGGAGATATATTTATTGATGTGGATCTCTAATCAATATTTTTTCTGCTTGTAAGGCTTATATGATTTTCAACGAATTAGAAAGATAATAATTCCAACTTTGGGTTGTGAAATTGCAAAAGTTTTAATGCTCTTTTCAGTTTGGTGCAAAAACTAGTTTCAGCTCCACCTAAGAAAGTAATTCATCAATAAATTCTAAATTTTGAATTCTTCTGTACATTATCCTCTGGTGTTTTGTTTTTATTAGATAAGATTACTGTGTGTGTGTGTGTGCATTATTGCATGAATGGAGATGATATTTATTTTAAATCTCTATCATTTTGAAATCTTTAAAGTTGTATGAACATGATAACAATGGTTAATTTCATTTATTTTTTAATCTGATAATATAATGTGATTTCATATTTTCATGGGATGCTATCTTTTTAGGAGCTTAACATTACAGCAAGGTTGTACTTTTATAAACTACTGTTCATATTGTTTTGTTTCAGCAAAATTATATACTACAGTTAAGTAAATAAGACACAAATAGCAAGAAACTATTGGATTGAATGAGTGTGTTTGTGTCATATATATATTATTAATATATAAATATTCAGAATATATATGTATATAATAATTTCTACCATTAGCTCTGTGCCTAGATTTCCGTGTTCTTTAGTCAGTGTGTAGGTTCTTCTCAGAACACTGCCTTTGTATATTTCTCTCCACAAGTGTAGAGCACACAACTGGTGGATGATGCAAATCGTAGTACTTCATTACCAATCTATGCTTCAGTTTTGCATATTTCCTGCTCTTGTTTTATTTTCTCATATTTATTATCTTTAAAATGAAAAATTACTGGTTACAATAACAATCTAAAAATTTTAGTAATTTAAAGAACAGGGGTATTTAAAGAGTTCTGATACATGAGTAATACCAATATGTGACAGGTTAAGGACACACTTAAAAAGAAAAAGTAAATCCCAAAGGTGTTCGATTATGATCATGTCTGATGGTTAATGATTACTTTTCTACTATTTTAAGTTTTTCTCTTTTGCTTCCTAATCATGGGTTAATAAAGAAAGAAGAGTGGTAATAGATCTAGAATTTATTTTCTGAAATTCATTTCTAGTTCTAACGAATAGATATGACCCTAGTAAGATGTTTTAATATTGTTCATTAATTTCTCTCATGCTTCATATGCACCTGCCAATATACATTGAATAGAATTGTGGACAAAATGACAGAGACCATCACCAACCAAAGGACAAGCAGGTTATGAAAACAAAATATGTTTTTTAGAAGATATAATTTGACTGGTTTTGTTTTCTGGTGCTGGGAATGAACCCAGGGCCTCAGACATATAGCCAGGCACTCTACCATTGAGCTGCATCCCCAGCCTAAGTTTGATTTTATAAATTACTCTCTTACAATAAAGTTTTACCTTCACTTAAGGTATAATAGTGACTCAACTTTTTTAGTGTTAATATCAAATGTTCTTAGTCTATGTTATTATTATATCAAGTAAGTTGAATCAGTATTTTTTCTAATATTATGTAATTAAAAAAACTTTAAATGATATGTTTCCTGAGTCACATTAGGTCTTACTGACAGAATATTTACCTTTGGTTCAATATCCTTCTGAAGAATAGTCACTTTTACAAAATACTTGCTCTTGATTGACATTTCACCATCATTTAAACAGAGGAAATTTTGATTTCTTGGAAGACTTGTTAAATTTGTGATCTCCACTCATAACTGAAAGGAACAGCAAAATATTCTCATGTAATAATATCAAAATGGAGAAACTTTTAAAGAGTTAGACTTTGTAAAAATTTCATAAATTGTTACTCAGTTTACCAAAATTAATTAAAGTGACATCTGACATTGCTGGTGTTTTAATTTAGCAATTACTTACATAATTTTATTTGCATATTTAAGAGAGTAACTCTGACTAGTTTCTGTGTGCCATGCCATATGTACTGTGGCATTTTTTTATTTTAATGTCTATATAAATCCTTCAGGAAAGCAAAATGAAAGTACTTTGTGTTTGAATGTTATTGATTGCTAATAGATGATCTTAATTGTTTAGAGAATGGCATAGTGTAATAATATTTATTCTATTCTCTAAAGTGAAGAATGAGCCTCTAAGAATGAAATTTAATTATGAACACTAATAGCCATTTTACCAAAGAGATACTTGGAAATTCTGGTTTGGCCCAGTTGTTTTCTTATGTAGTATCAAATAACCACCAGAACCATTTTATACTGGTCATTAAATATCCTCATTAATAACATTGTAAGGTTTTTATAATTATTGTTTTCAAGAATACTTGATGAGCTACCAAGAATACTTCTCTCCTGTTACTTGCAGACCTCTCCAGTTACAAAGGTTCAGTAGATATTTATTTCATAAGCCAAGAATCTGCTACTTTATATATAATTTGAAACAAAGTACTGGAGTGTTTTCCAATTAATGTTCCAAGTGACTAGTGGTTATTGATTAATTCACAGTTGAAGCAAACCTCATTATTATTTACTAACAAAATTTACTCCAAACAAAATATATAACTAATATATTTTTAATGAATTCTTTGGGCTACTAATTATTTCACCATGAAATAAGTAGTTGTGTTGATTTTTGAGTGTTTAATTTTAAACAATGGTGTATAATTTGTGATGTGGAAAGTTGATCTATGACATACTAAATTAAGAAACCTTATAGATTCTCATTCTTCTATATTTTACATTGCTTCATAATAATAATATATAATTTCTCAAAATGTTATACTTTATTATATTTACAGCTACCAAGGCTATTTTCAGTATAAACTATTTTTCTTGCAATTATTTTTAAGTATCTATTTTAATGCCTAAACACTAATTTACTGATATGTGAATGCTTTAAGAACATCCGAAGCATAACGTATTCCCTTTAATAGCTAATAAAGTAGCTACCATATTATAGTTCCAGCAAATTAAATCTATAAAATACACACTTATTGATTAAATTAATAAATATGTGAACATTACATTCAAATGTATTTTAGCTCTCTGCTATACAAGAATTATTCTCTCATAATGGTGTGTTTCATTTAAATTCCATTATAGATTTATTGTGAAAGAGTATTTATAGATGGACTTATTCTTCCTGAATTCCGTGAATATCAGCCAAAGTCATCAAGATTGAGCTGTTTTTTATTAACTTTTCTGGACTCTTGCATTTTGTTAATTCTAAAAATCTATCTCTAGAATATTGCACTATTAAAAAATAATCTAGAATTGGAAAGACCAGAGTTGAGTAGCATGGATTTTAGATTTCTCAGCCTCAAACAATGCCAACTATGCAAGCAAATCATTGCTTTATATATTTGATAAATACTAACTATTACAAACGAGACAAAATTTTCTACAACATATTTTAAATTATATCCACAAACTTAAGTCAGTTTGAAAGAAATGAATTCACTGAAAGATGTAACGTAGACTTTAAAGATTTATTCAACTGTCATACTTAAAAATCATCTCCAAGCAAGTAGAATGTTATTGTGTTCTGTGCAATATTTTGATACATGTGTTTTTCAGATACAAGGTTTTGCAAGGGATTTTATATAGACAATACTGTGTGCAGAAATCCTTCTGTTACAGCTAAAGGAATTGTATTCTGAAAATTAATGTAAAGAGTAAGTTCTTGGTGTACAAAATATGTACAAGTGGCTTTCTTAAACTTAGTGTGGTCCTCCTCCTGATGTACAAGCTCAGCTCTGTAAATGTTTAAAGTTAAAGTATTCTACACAGAAGTGAATACTTCTTAAATAGTATTAAACACAATCTAAAGTTTAAGAGGAAAAGTTATGCAAGGTTGATTAAATCATGCCAAGTGGCACAAAATGTTTTCTTAAAATAATTTATACTTTCTTTATCATATTTACAGATGACATCAAGCATAATAGTATATATAATGTTTAGTTTACTTAATATTTTTAAATTGGACATATCCACTGTATACTAATACAATTTCTTATTTATCTAATCCAGTCACTGCTATAAAAAGATTGTAATCCTTGTATATTGTATAAAAGTGATTAGTAATATTTTAAAAATAATATTATGGAAAAATGAGAAAACGGACCAAGTTTTCAAAACTGAGCAATGTAGAATGAAAGGAATTAACATTAAACCACAAAACAAAAACTACAATGCATGTTTTTCTTCTTTAATACTAATTTCTAGTGACATAAGCTCACCTTTTAAAATAACCTCTTAAAATTTCACAAAAAATATGTTTGAATAAGTAATTATGATGGAATATGTTTCCTACAAAATTGGAGACATATTCATTTGCACTTATTGAAGGTATCATCCTGTCTTTTGTAATCACTGAGAGATAGTGGTATGTTTGTTTTAACGTGAATTAAAAAATATGAATTCAGCCTTTAAGAACTGAAACTTGAACAGACATGATACCTGAGGAATTTCTTAAAGGGTAGTCTGTCTAATTTGATTTAAATTTAAACCTTAACTTTTGATTAAACTAATTATTTTAGGCGTCATTTTAACCTTTCACTAGAGAGACCCTTTATGGACTTACTAGACCCCCCCATTCACACACACACACACACACACACACACACAATTCACACATACACACATATACACACGTACACATACACAGTGCACACATACATATACACACATACACACATATACACTTTTGTACTACATCTTTCCATTTTCAAAATGTTTATATGAAGGACAGTTTATTAAAATTTTAAATATATATTGATCTATGTTTTGGCTAAAAAGATAATATAAAACACTAACTGTGTTTAAATAGTAACATAAGAGATTGACACCCACCTTTTGTCTCATGGTAAACTCTGGTAGGTTTCTTTAATGAAATGTAGAAGCTTTAATATATCTCTTGTTCAGCTAATTTAAAAAACAAAAAAAGTTACAATCTTTTAAACATAGGGCATAATGAATGCAAAAGATTACTTCTGTCATTATTGCATGCTATACCTATTCTTGATGGTGGCTGTTTAAGGAAATCAATTCTGATTTAGAGTAAGAATTAGTAGCTCCAATATAAAGTGTTCTGATTAATTATTACATATATTTCTTTACAATAATTTTGAATATGTAAGGTAAACAAGTTTAATCAATTCCTACATGATTCTTTTATCACAATACTGATAAAAGTTTGACATGTGTCATTACCTTTTGGATATAAATTTGCACAAATCTAAACTGAAATGACTATTCACTCAGTATTTGAAATCAAATAATTATTAGTTGTTCATTACAATCTATCTATTATCATATTTTAGCCTTATTTCAATTTTAACAATAGTCACAGCATAATTTCTGTGCCTATTATTTAAAAAGTAATTCCTTTCAAATCCAGGCAAGATGACGTCAAATTCTACCACTTTGTGTGTCCATGATGTATTGAACAGTGATAATGTATAACAGTCTCTATACATCAGATGTAGTAATGTCTCATTTATTTTTCCTTAACTTCCTTCAAATATCTGCTGGTAATTTATATATAAAGGCTAGTCTTCAAAAATGCAGATCATTTTATATCTATTTTCTTTGGAGTTTAGTACCTTACAATCTTTGAGTTTGAAAACTATTTTGTCTAATTTAGAAGTTAAATTGATATATTGATAAAAGTGGTTCTTAATAATGTCAAGTGTTCTCAAAATTGAATTTTATTGAACAATTCTGCAAACAGATGCTCATTATTATTAATACAAAACTTAGAGAAGTCTGAATATACTACCAATACCAAGCACTCTAAGGCTCACTTCTTTTAAGACATATGGGGTTTATTAGCATTTCCATCAACTAAGTAAGATATCTCAAGCTCCATTGCTAAAAGAGCATGTTTTAACTAGAAATATGCACAGTTTGTACAAGATTCATTATATGGGGGATGAGAAGGAACTGGAGAACAGTAGACATCTTTAAATATGTGATGTTAAATTGCTTTGCTTCTCTGGATCACCTCTGTTCTGTTGTTAGTTTTGGTTATTTTAAAAATATTTATTATTTTTGATGAACTCTGTGAACTCGGGAAGACACTGGAAATATAACAGTGAAAATAGCCATTACTCATAATATGTTTACTTATTTTTTTAAAGTACTAAATACTATTTAAAAGTTCCTTAAATCAAGTATTTCTTATCATACCTGCTTTCACGGGCATATCTTTACTGAATAACTTTGCTTGTGTGGTTCACTTTATCTTTTAGATTCTTTTAATTCTTGAGTAAATTTTGGACCCATTACATTTTACAAAGATTGCCCATTTAGTGACTACATTTATAAGATTTTATAACTGTACTAAATCTGGGGAAACCCTTAATTAGAGCATCGTGAAAGCTTTTGCTGATCAAGAGTTACACTTTTAGTTTTTACCCAGTATCGTTGTAAAACAACAACATAAGCTTTCTAAGGCTTTGCAGAACTCAAAGTGAGAACCATACCCCTAAAGTCAGGGCAAGACAGTAATGTTCTTTGTTTGCACAGATTTGCACATAATGGTGACAGATATTTATTTGTTTTAAATAAGCAATATTCCTCCAGTTTCTGTCAAACTGACATTTATGTCACAAAATTCTTGTAAGGATAAGAAATGTTTCATTTTCACAAACAAGAATGTTTTCTATGATCAGACTAACGCAGAAAAAGCAGAACAGTTTAAAAGCATTGAATCTTCACATCAGAAACCATTACTTCCAGTATATACCTGTATGCATAGTTTTAAAACTGTCTTCCATTTCATTGACAGTAAAATATATTAATGACAATAGTTTTCTTGTGCTCTTAAAGAACAAATTTTTCATGATACTTATTAAAAATAATAAACAGACTATTCAAGATATGCAATAAAATGTGATTTTATAGTAGAAGAGTGATATTTGACTCAACTGTGAGTATAACCACTGAAACAGGGAATTTATAGTGAAGTACCAAGATTGAGTAAGTGAATAGAAAGTTACTAAGAGCAAATATTATGCATAAGGAGGATTCTCGCTAAACTGAACCTTTAAGAGACCTTTAAAGATAAATGAATGTAACACTCATAAGTGAAACAAATCAGACCTGCAAGCATAAACATCACACTGTCTCACTAGTGTGAGAACATGAGTGAGTAAATAAGATCCAAAAGGTACAATAGATATTATAAATTTGGAAGAAACTATTCAAAGGAAAAGAAATACTAATGGGGGAAAGAGGAAAGGAGGATAATATGGGAGTGAATATATACATACAAGATAAGTTATACAGTTAGTTTCTCCTACTTTTTTGAAAACAAAGACTGTGCTAATATTTTCTGGACATAGTTTCATGCCTAGATCTTGGACTCTGAGTAATTACTATGAAGATAACAGCACTCAATGTATCAATTACTGTAATTTCCTATTAGCCTGATTTGAAAGTCTGTTTTATCTAATTTATATCTTTTTCTTCTTCTCTTCAAAAAGAAAAAGATTCTTGCCAAAGAGAGGCCAAGGAGATAACACCCACAGGATGGTAGAGGATGAGGAGCTCAATTAGTAGCTAGAGTTATCATACATGGAGGGTGAGGGTTCAGTTAGGTCTTACCAGAATTATCCTGCAGAGCTGAACAGAGTAGCTAAACATTCAGGGCTTTTAACAGATGAAAGTTAAGAGGAGACTCACTGTGTTAGCTCAAGGAGAGAAGTCTGTGAAAACCATCCTTATGTTTTCTTTTAAAACTAGATTTTCCCATCTAAATGCACTTTCAAACCTTCTCCATATTTATTTACTTATTATTTATTTATTTTTCAGTGCTGGGGCTCAAGCTCAAGGCTGTGCACGTACTTCATCCAGCCACCATGCTGTCACTGAGTTACTCCCCAAATCAGATTGCTGATTCTTTAGTCTCTGACCACTTACCTTATGAATTAAACTGTCATGCAATCTAAATCTTACAAAGATATTTTGTTATATGGTAATTTATACTGAGAGGCTGTGCTGTTTTTATTTATCAGATGACCTAGGTGACTCTTAGGCTTTTGACTCTAAGAATAATATCCTCTCTGGGCTGGATAGAATTACGGAATGGAACTCACTTTCTCTTCATTTTTCTCTAATCAGTTCTACCATTAGGCAGTAGCATTTAACTTCCTCTTTATTGGTAGGACAAGATGGTATTGACAGGATGAAGCAGGAGATTAGTTCCCTTCGCAGTCTATACTCCTCAGAGGAATACTCACCCTCATTAAGATGGAAAACACTTAAAGCTCTAATTCAGAACACTGTATTGCCTGCTCAGTTAAAATAAATAAGGAAAAATACCCTCGAGAATACAGGTTTAACAGAGTTAAATGACTAGAAAGCCACCCTTCGAAGGCCAGACTTCACGCATACAATGTCTTTTAAGACAAAAAGGCTCAGTACTTCTGAGGAAGTTGAGGAAGAAGAAAAAAAACAGCAGAAAAATGAGAAATGGTACAATAGTAATGCATTGCTAATTGATAAATTTAATGATAATTACCCACCAGTATACACATATTAATGAAACCATCTATAAATTAAAAAAAATAAAGTTCAACTCAATATATATTCTAAAAATTTAGCATATGCAAAAATAGTATGTTAAGGTTAGGGGCTACAAAATTTACTAATATATATTTGGTGCCAACAAATTCCTCCACTCACCCATATGAAAAGCTTTAAAGGGGATAACAGCAGTGTATCATAAAATTTTAGAATTCATGAGTGAAAGTCATTTTATTTAAAAAATTTCAACTTTCTATCTTCAAAGCAATTTAAAGCAGTTATTAATCCACTAGGATATTTGCCTCTAAAACTCTCCAGAATTACTAAGTCAAATCTGGGTACATTCCATTTACTTTTTTTAAATAATAGTTCATTTTTGTTTAGATATATTCAAGTTATTGTGACGTTGGAGCTTAATGATATCTGTCTGCTTTTATATAAATTTGTTTTAACTTTTGAAAAAATTATCAATGCAGAAGGAAAACAAACTTCCATATAATTCTTACATATACACAGTGATATCTTATATAGCTAAAGTCAGAATGACTTTCTATTTCTACATATTACCATTTATTTCAACAGAAGCACATAGTTTTTTTTTTTTTTTTTTTTTTTTGGGGGGGAGGGTTGGTTTCTTTTCCGGGACCTGGAATCGAACTCATGACCTTGTGCTTGCCCGGCAGGCCCCGTGCTGCTAAGCTAAATCCCCAGCCTCCCAGAAGCACATAGTTCAGGCAACCATTCCTCTATACTACTGTTAAGTAAAGAAAAGAGCGTGGCAAAACAGATCTCTATGGATAATACTCCACATTTTATAAAGCACGCAGTATTTCATATCTTTTTTTTTTTTTTTTTGGTTTTTCTCCGGTACCGGGAACCGAACTCATGACCTTGCGCTTGCCAGGCAGGCGCTTTGCCGCTGAGCTAAATCCCCAGCCCCAGTATTTCATATCTTGATGAATTTTTTGATATATTTATATAATAAATTTCCAAATTCTAATTCATTTATTTTACAATTAATCACCTTTAAAGAAACCATGTGTATATTAAGAGAGAACAGCAGGTTCTCTCTAATATATACTATGCATACTTGTATTTCAAAATACAAGTACTTTATAATAGTATACAGTTATCTGGTATTATAGGTGCCATACATTTTAACATATTGTGAAATTATATATATATATTATTTTATAGTAATAAAATGATTTTAGTACTTATTATTTTATAGACTAATACATATTCTATTATCTACAAACATTTGACTAAATAGATAGAATCATTTTGAATATTGGAGAACTTGTTTTAAAGGTTCATTATTTTAAATTTACTGACTTTGATATTAGTGAGAATTAAGGTAAAGGAACTATTTTAAAGAGTAGTTAGTCCTTACTTAAGAAAAAGAACTTGAAGAATGGGTGTGTGACCCCGTTGTAATTATACCAATTTTCATCAGACCTTTAATACTTAGAAGTGTGAAAAGAGACAGGAGAGAAAGAACGAGCGGTAAGATATAAACAATTGGTAATCTAACAGAAAGATATATGTTTCCTGTATTTGTCTTTTAACTTTTCCTTGACTTTTACATTTAAATAAAAATACATTTGATACAATTATTTTATGAAACTTCTCTGCATATTCAAGTTCTTGAGTGGATTTTTTAACTGAGAAAATATTTTGAGCATGAAAAATATCATCCTGAATGGAGGTATAAAAATATTATACAGTTTTAAACATTAAGGTTTTAAAAAATAGTAATAGTTTTGAACATCCAATGAGATAGTGGATAAGAAAACATTCAGACATACGACCTGAGCTAACACTCTTTTTTTTTTTTTTTTTTTTTGTACCGGGAATGGAACTCAAGACCTTTCTGGTTGCCAGGCAACCGCTTGTGCCGCTGAGCTATATCACCGGCCCTAAATAAGGCTTTTTTTTTCTTTTGAGCTAACACTCTAAAAGATATTAAACCTAAATCTGTGATTACTAACCTTTGTTTATATCTTTGTAGCTTCAGTTATACTGGAAATCACTTAGAGTATTTCAAGAAATATTTTATAAATTTCAAAAGGTTCTGAATTTCAAGAACATATGTTATTTCAGCATTTTAGGTAAAACTAATGCAGTCTACCTTGGAATAGAATTACAGACATCTTGGGGGAAGAGTAATTACTGTAATCTAGAATATATACTATGCATACATTATTAACATATTGATATATGTAACATCCTTTTGGTGTGTTTTCTCTCTGCACAGATATTTAAGGCCATTAGGTTTTCTCAAATAAACTTGTATTAAGAGGCAATCTTAAAACTGAATTTTATTTCGTGAGGAGGTATTTATCGTAAGAATAAACTATGTACTAAATATTTCTTTATCAAAGTATTTTAATACTGCTTTCATGAAAAGGAAAAAATCAGCAATACTCTTTTTCAGTTAAATCAAACATTATAAATATTAATCCATGTTTCAGTTTTTTTGGAATTTTCTTAGCTTATCTTGTGTTATTGTTCTTCAAATTCTTTTACCTTTTTCTTTCATATAAAATTCTTATGTATTCTAGAAAATATTGTAAATTGATAATGTCATTCACTTAATTTGCCAGTCAGGCAATTTTTTAGTGATACTGAATTCAAACTCATTTTTTTTTCACTTTTGCCATTCTGTAGAGAGAAAAGCTATTGAATTTATTGACCGGTTTCATAATTTCTATGTTTATTTATTAGATTTAATGACTTTTCATTCTTACCAGTACATCTGTGTTTACCTTTTCACCTCGGTGGTGGCCTCCAAATGCTCTAATATGGTGTTAAGGACAAATGAACTCTGTACATTCGTTACTGACAGTTACACTAGAAAACATTTCTCAAGCGAGGATTGATGGGGCTATTAACTCAACTGAGGTAAAGAAAGCAGCTATGGTAATTTGACAATAATAAAAAGTAAGTACTTACACAGGTCAGAAACTATAATGTGGACTGTCTCTGCATCTTATGAACTTGCTGTATGCGTTGTTGATGGATCTGAAGAAAATCTGATTTTGTTTTCAAAGAAAAAATTAGGATAAAATCATTCTTTTTAGAATAGTGTCAATGATGTTCTTCTTTACAACGATGTCTGCTTGGGGCTGGGGATTTAGCTCAGCGGTAAAAGCGCCTGCCTGGCAAGCGCAAGGTCGTGAGTTCAGTTCCCGGTACCGGAGAAAAACAAAAACAAACAAACAAAAAAACAACTATGTCTGCTAGTAAGAAAGCCTTATTTAGATGTTGCAACTGAGTTCTATTGAGTCAAAAACTCTTTTCTTTAGGACCAGACATTTACTATTAATTTAAGTAGTACATTTGAGTAATTTACTCTGTCTTTACTTGTTAAATGAAAATGAATCTTATTGGAATTAACAAAACATAACTTTTTGTAGCAGTGAGTGTGTTTTGCTTGTTTCAACATATTTAATTTAATTGGCAGAGTAAAATGTATATATGCTTTAAAAAGATGAGCAGTATTTATTGCACATGGGAAGATTATACTATACTTATTATACTTATAGTTATTACACATAGGCATAGTTCTTGATTTCTGAATATAAGTAAACTAAAATAATTTTGATCTTAATAACATAGTTCTCACAAAAGTACAAGTACATGTTAAAATGTGTGTTTCAGCAGCATTTAGAGTCACAAACTGACACCTTTGACAATTTTACGTCTGTAAAGAGATTGAAGGTGGTGCGGAATCTCCTCTTATTCTAAAGTCTTTTCATTATATCATGTTAAGTTTTCTTATAGTAAATCATTTTTAAAGTGTATAAGAAGTACCAGAGTGCATCCATTAATTGTCAAGAGTGCATCCTTTAATTGTCAGAGCTGAATAACTCATATCATTGAGTCAACCCCTATATTGTGTGAATGTCATCCTCTTAATTTTGTAGTGGATGAAATGTGAATCTAATGACTTAGGGCACTCTTATCAGTGTTTTGAAAAGCATGTTGCTACTAAGTTATTGCAGTGTATTTCTCACACCAAAAGAGTTAAGGATTAAATTAAAAATTATATGGTTATAAGCTGAACAGGCAGATAAAATCTCAAAATGTCTTTATGTGAACACTAGAGAAGTATAGTAGTGCTATATAAAATAGTTTATATTGTGAATTTTTTATTATATTAAAAAAGAGATTTTGCTTAGTAAGCTCTTACAGTTAAAATAGCCCCCTAAACCCTAACCTATATAAGTGAAAATTTATGTTTTATAAATATTATTACTTTAAATGACTGGTGAGGATTGAAAGTAAAATTGCAATATGATATTTCTAGCATATTTTGTGTAGTTTATAGACATTGTAACAGCCACTTTGCATAAAGTTATTTATAGCACATCACTGGTAATACATCTCTGCTTACTTTGTTTCTGGATGGTCGTAACTCAATGTATTTGGTTTTGTAGTTTATGAATGATCTGAATTTTTGAGTATATAAATATATATATATGAATTTTGCAGATATGATTATTTCATAAGTAATACACTGTATCCCTGTCTGTTCAAATAGAAATAGTTAAATTATGAATCTGTCTAAGGGGCTGGGGATTTAGCTCAGCGGCAAAAGCGCCTGCCTGGCAAGCACAAGGTCGTGAGTTTGGTTCCCGGTACCGGAGGAAAAAAAAACAAACAAAAACAAACAATGAATCTGTCTAAATAACCCATGAAAGAGTTTGTCTCTAAATCAATAAAGAAAAAAAAAATCATTCAGGCAAATATTCTCCCCTGCTTCATCAATGCTCCAACCCACATCTGTGTGTCTGTCTATCTTTGCTACAGAGATACACACATATACAAGCACACAGAGATTTACATACTAATGTATTAATCAGCTAACGTATTCAGTAAAGGTTAGATTCTGAAAATAACTACAGGAATAACTTTAACTCATTTCTAATTCACTCATATAATTATACAATGGGTAATCAAATATAGCTATTATTAAAACTTTAACAAAATTGATTAAATACTTAAATATATTTTTTCAGAGCTGTCCATTTTTTATAAAACATTGAATCAGAAAAATGGATAGTAGTTGAAAATTCTGATTGTTGCTCAGTAGGCAAAACCATCTTCTGGATGACTGTTGTGAGAAGGTCTGTTTTCAGGCCGTGATGTATTTTCCATTATATGTTTTAAAAGTGTTCAAAATATAAAACGTGTAGCTCTGAAAAATATAAATCACTTTGCTTTGTTTCTTACTCGCCTTTGCTACTATCTAATTTAAAACATTTATATCAGACTTAAAAAATGTAGCCATATAAGTGCCCTAACTGATAGAGAAAAACCTTCCGGGGGGTAACTCATTGCCTGTGTGTTTTGCCTAGGTGCTGAGGGAAAGCTAAGAGAATGAAGGCTGTAAATCCCCAGTGGAAGCATGGTATGGCGGAGCAGAGCTGGTGCTGAACTGTTCTCTCCGATGGCTCTATGGGAGTGGATGGCACTGAGTCTTCATTGCTGGGTGTTAGCAGTTGCTGCTGTTTCGGATCAGCATGCCACAAGCCCCTTCGACTGGCTCCTCTCTGATAAGGGACCCTTCCATCGCTCACAGGAATACACAGATTTTGTGGACAGAAGCCGGCAGGGATTTAGCACAAGATACAAGATATACAGGTATGAAGCAAAGGGAAAGCAATTACAGAGATCTCTTCCTTGGAGGTTGCCAATAATAAGCTTCTCGTAGGGAAAGTTTCAGGAGGGTTGTTGTGGACAATGAACCATAGTAAATTTTTTTATATTTCAAATCATTTCTTGGAGATGTGACATAGTATGAGGGAAAGATAGGGAATGGTGACCATGTGTGTATCAGTCTTGAATTTTGGAATGCTACATTGCCTTAAAGTAAATGCTAATATACTTTGAAGCTGTGTTTCTCATTTAAAAGTTAAATTTTTAAATGATTTTTCTTTAATTGCTTTTCCTGATAATATAATATGTTACCCTTTTCAGTCCGAATGGAAATGATATCTTCCAGTACCGCTGAAAAGTCGAGTCATCTCATCCTTTTCTTTGTTTGTTTGTTTTACCTGAAAAGTAATTGTACATTTAGAAGTTAGAGGAGATGGTCATGGAATGAATGAGAAGGAACAGCAAACAAATAGGACATGATAGCAACAAAGAAGGAAAAGGGAATTACGACCTACAACTTTTACCTTGTGTTACTCTCTGTGTTTGAAATCTAAACAAGTTATGCAAAGGGAGTCATCTATTAAATCCAACAAAGGCTACCTGCACCAAGAAAGCCCTGTGAACCCATTAAGGAGAGGATTTTACAGGTGGTAACCTGAGGGAATGAGATTGTATTGATCTGTGCCTTATAAACTATTTTATGTAAAAGTATCACGTCAGGTGTTTCTTAGTGCTAAAAGTTTACAGTTCTCAGTGACTGCTTCAGCATTTCTCTCAAAGCAAATTTTGTTCTCCAGATTTTGGTGTTTGTTATCTATGTAGAGAGTGATACATCATTTTTTTATTTTATGTTCTACATTCACCAGAGGGCACTGTGCTTCATATCTGTAGCCATCTTTTATATAGCATTGAGAGAAATTAATAAATTTTATCAACAATCCACAATTACAGAAGAGAATGAGTGTATTGACCAAGTTCTATGAAGCATCAGATTATATTTTTATAAAATAATAAATTTCTTTATGTAGCCAAATTAGTGTCATATTTAAAAAAGACACTTTTTGATGAAAGGAAAAGTAGTGAACGTTTTCATGTTTGGTGAAAACAGTGAAGGTATAATGATTCCTGACTCACTTTCACAGGTGCTTGTTGCTTTAGTCAGTCTTTCATTACGATTGTGTGAAACTACTTGAAATTAAGGTTGTGTGGATGTCTCATATTTCAGCATTTTGCAAGAGGATTTTTAACAGTCTGTCAACAAACTGATGCCAGGGCATGTCTCCATGATGTAGTGACATCTCCCTGTGAGGGCCTGAGGTGCTGTCTCAAGTGTGGCTATTGTCTGGCTTAGTGGGCAGTCAGCTTCGAGGTACGAATATGGCTTGACATGTTTCTAGCGTTTCCGGGCTGAATAAAAGAGGCATTATCTTGAGCACAGTATTAAAAGCTAGTCAAAGAAGAAAAAAGATTTTGAGAATTGCCTGCAAACTCATAGCACCTGTTTAGTCATAATGGGATTCTATTCGGAAGTTGCTCATTAACACTGTGCTCCTCACCCTACCTCTGTCTTTACCTTGACGGCTTGAATAAACTTGTGTGAGTGTTGTGTGCATCTATGACCCATGAGTTCAGATTAACCTTCCTGAAGCTGACCCGGGTTATAGCTCCTTATGAAGCCAGTTAAAGTTTTCTAGTGACTCTGTGATCATTGACAATTGCTATAAAACGAATGATACAATCTATTCATTAGGGTTTCTTTAGTCTGGATAATGTGAGGTATTTCATTTGTCCAGCTAATGATTTTTGTAAATCTCAGAGAATGTTAACTACCTATTTATAAGGTATAGTTGATGCAAAATTTTCCTTTGAAAATTAATCTTATATTTGAGAGGCTAGAGAATTTCAAATCCTGAGATTAGATTACCTTTTATATTTTGTTCATATACTCATATTCATAATCAAAAATAATTACTAGAGACTTTATGTTTTAAACATGGTTGCCATAGAACGCAAATATGGAATTAGTGGACATTTAAGACATAAATGAAAAATTAATATTTTTCCATATTTAAGTATTTGATTTAATACTTTAAAAGATCATATCATTTCCAAAAATGATCATGCAAATTGTTTTAGTGCTTATTATTACTATCATAGGCTCCTTCTATTGTCATATTATAATGACATAGTTTCTGAAGGGCATGAGTGATGAATGAAAACATATTAAACCTGTTAAAATAATTAGATAAAATTGCTTTCAGTTGGTGTTATTTCATCTCATTTTGCGAAAATATTTTTTCCTCTTTATCACAAATATGGAAAAGCAAGATTTCAACAAAGATCACTAGGATAATAAGCAGAAAAATATGTTGTTTTAACTCTCTGGGAGATGTACCTTAGTCATCCAATAAGGTTTATATTTGAATATTTATATTTATGTATATTTAAAGTATTTTCAAGTTGTGCTTCTGAAACTGTAGTATACTAAGAGTTAATTAATTCATTGGTAGATTGCTGAATTGGTGGATTTAGAATGTGAACCTGATACTTCTCTTGTTATTTTTTCAAGTGGAGTTTTGAGCTATCCTTGCCTCTTTCTTACAGATTGATAACTGAACCTAGATATAGACCTTTTAAGATAAATTTGAAAATAGATGTTCCCACCTTTAGAAAGTGAGCTATGCTTGGAGAAATTTTTTTCACTCTGAAGCATAAGATAGGTGTACACTTTGTTCTTGAATAAAAATTAGTTGGAAGATTGTGGCTGTAGTTACATAGTGGGAATATTCTCAGGAAATAAGCCCCTAAGTACATATATATAATGTTTCTCCATTATGAAAAATCTTACTTCATTTATAAGTTAATGGTTATCTAGATACATGAATGACTTACTGATATGAATTCTGGAGTCATAGATTAATAGGCTGGGAAATAGCTCAGTGGTAGAGCACTTGCCTAGGTATCTTAAATCATACATACCTTGCCAAGGTTATTCCAATCAAAGAAACATTTCAAATAGGTAAAAATTCAAATATCATAATAAAAACTAAAACTATATACATATTTTTCTTTTCTTAAATTTTACTCTTCTTTGATTAAACAGATGTGCAAGTAAATCATGAAATACTATGAATTTCTTGTAATTTTCTAAATATTCATAGATATGTGATAACACTATTACAATTGCAGCTTGCTTAATGAGTGATTGTGCAAACATTTCCCTGAAATTTAGTGAGAGGAGGTGAGTAGTGGGATAAATGCATCTCACTTGTTTTTGTAGTTACTTTCCTGGGAAAATGTACATAAAAATGGCTTGAAAAGTACAAGAGTGTCTAGAAGTCTAGAAAAGATATAAAAATAGATGGTCACTTTATACACAAGTAGAATTATAATAAAGTAGTTTATGTGTGAGAAAGTGAGAGATTTTGAATAAACAGTTATGCAATGTGGATATTCATATGAAAAAAGCAGAAATTGGCTCTTTTGTGCATATCATATAAATAAACATAATTTTATGGAAGAAGAAAGCCAGAAAGATTTTATTTCTAGAAGAAAACAAAGGAAAGTACCTTTTCTTTCTTGCAGAAATCCAAGAACTTCCTAATATATAAAAAAATTAAACATTAAAAATTAATAAAATCAGGGTGGGTGTGGTGGGGCACACCTGGAATCCCATCACTCAGGAGGCTGAGGCAGGAGGATTTCTGTGATTTTGAGGGAAGCCTGTCAAGGCCCTGACTTGAAAAACCATATAATAATAATAATAATAATAATAATAATAACAACAACAATAATAAAATCTGATATATTAACATTGGGAAACAGGGAAATAGACCTTTGGCTACAGAAAAGGGATTTGCAGATAAAGGAAGAAGGGGGGCCTGGTAAAGGAAGGGGAAGTAAAAATGATTAAGATGCAGTATGGATAGGTTCCAGTTCTGTAAGATGATAGAATTACTCTGTAGTAATCCAGCACGTACTGATAAAAATAAACCAATACAATAACATGAATGTAGCTACCAGTAGCAACCGGCACAATTCAATATCTGAAACAGAGTGTCAAGTGAAAGAAAGAACATGGGCATGTACAAAATTGCTGGTGATATGATTTTATGTATTTGAAGTTTACAAAACAGGCAGAACTGTATTATATTGTTTAAATAAACGTTAAAGTTGGTTACTAAAACTTAAGATCAAGGAAATCACTATCACCAAAGTCAAAGTTATGATTATTTATTGGGAGGAGAAAAGTATGGGATATTTGGGAGAAACATGAGGTTTTCTCAAATGGAGTGGCTACTGTGTAGATATTTTTTAGTCTTTAAGTGCTTTTTATTCCATACAGATTTTATATCCCTGAATATCAAAAGTTAAAAACCAAAATATATTGTGAACTTTCAATTGAAAGGCTAGTCCTCAAATTAAGTGAATTTACTCTTCCTATTGAATTTGCTCTGTTTTAATTGTTGCTGAGACAAAATACCCAAAATCCAAATTTAAAAGAAGAAAAGTAAACTGGGAGTGGTGGCACACAGGTATAATCCCAGCACTTGGGAGGCTGAGGCAGGAGGATCATCGCTAGATTGAGGCCAGCCTGGGCTCCAAAGTGAGCTCAAGGCCAGCCTGAACTGCATAGGGAGACCCTATCTCAAAAAGACAAAAAAACAAAACAGAAGAAAAGTGTATTTGGCTCACAGTTTATAGAGGTTTTAGTCCATAATCACCTGGCTCCAAGGCAGGGTAGCATGGCACAAGGGCATCTCAAAAAAGCATCGGTCCACAGCAAAACACAGCAAGCAGAAAGTAGCAAGCAGCAAGCAGTAAGCAAGAAGCAAGTAACAAGCGGCAGCACTAGCCCTCTTCATGCCTTTTATATTTTATCCGGGCTACCTGCCCTTAGAGTGGCTAGCACACCCAGGATGGGGAACCCTTAATCCTACCCAGAACTATTCCAAACCAATCAGAGGACTCATTTAGTACTCATGCGTCCATGATCCCAGCATGACACCCTTAATCCCAGCGTCACACAGTCTCGGTCCAGACACCTCTGAAAAACCCCATGTACGAGCACGTGAAGCTTTGGAGCGATATCTAGACACGAGCCGTAGCAATCTCCAAATTCAAAAAATACCTTATCATATTTAAAAAACTTAAATTCTGCCCACATATTGGTTTATGCATCATTATACTGTCATATTTATGAATACATTCATGTAAAATGAAATTTCTGTTGCATGCTACTTACAAGGAACTAACATATTTTATACATTTTTCTGTAGCATTCCCTTGATTGTGTTATTTCACCAATTTTGAAAAGCTAACATTCAGAGAATTTAAAGGATGTTTCTACAAAATCTCAGGCAAGTGGTAAAATGTGAAAACACACATATATGTCTTTAAATTCACTAATCATTTTGTCACAATTATAAAACATAAAAATAAGAGTTCCTATAAATAACTAACCATATATCTGAAAACAGATATCCCGATTATTTTTTAGAAATGTATCTATTGCACTGATTTCTTCATTTCTGCATTCACAGGTAGCAGCACTTGTCTCAGTAAATGAATCCTTCTATCTAATATGAATTTCCTGTTCTCAGTAACCTAGTTGAAATTGCAATTGTTTTAAGTCTCTAAGTTTTGAAATAGATTTTCATGTATCACATATGACTGAGGCACATATTCTTCATCAGGAATATATATTATGTAATAGTCATTAATTATACATAAAGAACACAAAATTATAAATATTATATTTGTCAAAGCATTTCTTAAGAATGTACATATTTTTGTGTCTGTGGACATAACTCAGTGATGGAGTGCTTCCGTGGCATGCTGAGACCCTGGATTCCATCCCACACAACAGGAATTTATACCTTTCCAAAATGAAAACTATGAGTATTTGGTTTAAAATGCCTCCTAAATAGTAATTACTGATACAAGCACTTCAAAGCTCCCATGAAAGTACTATATATTCACAGAGGGAAACTGAAAATTTTTAACACCCAAAATTAATATCAGTGCAACATTTCTTGCCAAATCAAGGGAGTGGCTTTAACAGTTATAAGATTCAGTGATTAACAGAACATATTTTAGTGCTCAAAATGGACATTCCCAAATAGTCGGGACAATGTGGCCTTTACATTAAATACAACACAGGGCTCTACCACTGCCCTCAGCTCAAAATACAGTGTTGGTGCTGAATAGAAACATGCAGCCTTCTCTCCGCTGCAGACTGACTTCACGGTGTAGCCACAAATATCTCCATGATATTCATCATCAGCAGATTGGGAGATTATATGACACAAGGATAATATGTGTAGAAATACATCCGTGCAGATTTGGAACATGCTTGTACTAGAAAATAATTTGTTCTAATTTATCTGTCTGCCATATAGTTTCATTTGTTAATCCCATATGTACTGATACTGATGATTATGTGTCAGTAGCAATGATTCTCAGGAATAAACTTAGGACAAAAAGTGGCACAGCCATGAATTCAGTCATTGCAGTTGCTCATGCACATTCTCATTCTGATGGTCAGCACACCGAGCGGCAGAGTGAATCCTGCCTCGGTTACACCTGACAATTAAACCCCAAACAGGATCATCAGTGTATTCTCAAGCAAACCGGAGAGTAAGTAGGAACAAATGACCTGTGAAACAGTTCTTGAGAAAAATCTAGGAATTGACAAACTCCCTTTTATTCCATGTAAAATCAATGAAATAAGTATGCAATAGTGCAGTTGAATCTCTAATGTAGGGCAGTATGACTCTCACCTGGTAAGGAAACTGCTTAATGAAGGAAGAAACAGATTTTGATAATATCAATAATTATCTTAAAACTCAGTGACAGAGTACCTCAGCATCCCCCCATCCATATATGCATAAACATTAAGCACATGCAAAGCTGGGCCACCTCAGTGAGTTTTAAGAAATTGTGTAGCTCTAAGCTCTAGAAGAAGGGTTGATATTATATGAATTTTTGAAAAGGAAAAAAAGTTATAATAATGAAACAAGGCAAAAATACAATATTATGAATGAAATTGTGGAAGACAGTATAAAATTATGAACACTAGGCTCATGAAATTGAATGGAGATAATTAAAATGTATTTCTTGGAAAGCAATGGAGCATAGTGATTGAGTCAAACTAACCTGAGTCCATGAGTTCGGATGATACGAACACATACCTAGAATAAGAAACAGGCAAAGGTTGAATAAACTCTGAAAAAAGTCACTCAAAATTCAACTTTGCTTCAATTTCTAAAATGGGAACAGAAAAAGTACATTTAGAATATTGCAACCCTTCAAAACAGCAGCTGGTATATGTAACAGAACCTCTGCGTATCTTAAAATTTCTATTCACGTGTAAAACAAACACAAAGTTTAAGAAAATGAAAAGGGTAGAACTAGAAAACTTGAGAAAGGTAACTTCAAAAATAAGAACATAACTAATGTAACAAATGTAGATATTTCAAGCTGTAATGAATGTTATAGACAGACTCAAAATTTTAACATGCTGCTTATAGCACCACTACCTGAAATAGAATTATATTGAACATAAAAATTACAGAGATGACCAAGTCTCTTAAATATCACATAACACAGTCTAATGAATACTATATTATAGTAGATACTCTAAGATCAATTAAAAGGCAAATGACACGTAAAATTTTATCTATCATTCTTTTTATAATGAATAAATGGAAAACAGCAGTGTAGGAGTGGTAGAAGACCAATAATTAGGATATGGAATTTAGCAACATTGTCTTATTATGTGGAATATTGTATGTAAACATGCAATATGTTTTGTCTTGAAATATTAATTGGATATATAATTTCATTTTTTAATTTTTTAAACTTATTACTCTTTGATTGTTTGATTGGTCTTACATTCTCATATCTAATGGACTGAGCAACTTCGTTGAAGATGACAGTATGTAATACAGCAAAATCTACGAATTTCTGTCATTTTGTATTGAGGTCATGTATCATTTTTGTTGTTTTTATGTTGTTTTAATTTTGTCTTCATTGTTTTGTCAGTTTCTTAATTTTTAAAAGAAAAAGAAAAAGGTAATTAAATAATTGTTAATAATACAATTAAAAAATAAAATGTCTCTGCATTTCGTCATTCAACTTGAAAATACTATTAATAAAACAAATACGTATATGTAATAAATATAGCAAAAAAATTATACAAGAGGAACTATGAAATAGAAATATTCCAGGGATCATATATATATATATATATACATAAACACATATCTAATGTATGCATGATGCAGGATAACAAAGAGGAGATAGGATGAAACAATTTTTTTCATTAGGTGATTGCTTTTATACATTGTCACTTAATTCTTAAAAAATTTTAATAATTCCCATTTTACAAGTTAACAAATGACATAAACCTGTTGGCTTTTTGTTTGCCCCTCATGTCCCTGTATGCCTGTTATGACATTGCACCAAAATAACCTGTTGATTCTCTTGAACAGTGAACATTTTAGGATAGGATTTTCCCACTGTTTGTGTTACTTACTATTTTATTTTCTTATTGTCCATCTTTATATCGTAGAGCAAGATGATCATTTACCTATCAAAGTGTCAGCTTTACATTTGAATTTGCTTGACCTAAAAATAATGCTTATCCCCTTGAAATATCTCTTCAGTGCGCACAGCAAGCATTGTTTACTTTCTGTGTCTGCCATTAGCTAACTATATTAACTCGGGTTTAAAACTTAGTTTCTCAGACAGTGGCATCTGCATTTGTAAAATTAGAGATGCACTGGATCTCCAACTCCTTACACAAAAAAAGCAAAATGCGAGCATATCAAATGAGCAACCATTTTTTTGAAAAGTTTACCATGGTTCTTTATTTCTGCATGTGTCGGCCTTTGGAAAAAGTCACTATCAAAACTTACTTAAACATAATATCTACCTGAGTATAGTGGTCGTCCTTGTACTTCCAAAATTTTGAAGTTGGGGCAAGAAATTCATGAATTCGAAGCCAGCCAGGACTACATAGTGAGACCCTATCTCAGTAAAAGTCCAAACAGCAAATCCAAAATCCAAACAATTTAATGTCTAGGAATCTCTTATACTCGCTGTGTTCATATATATTACTATGTGACCTTTGCAACTATTACTCTTTCCCACACCTCCAACTCTTGTTTTCTTTATTTGTTATACTGAAGAAGCTATAGTGAGAAGAAAGTTGATTGGCTATAACTCATTCTGGTAGTCACAGCACATGTTCCAGTACAGCGGTGAATTAAAGGGATTGTTCTGCCTTTCATTTTACACAAAAATAAGCAAAATTATTTGAACGCATTTATTCAACAACTGTAATAGTTTATCTAGTTTTGAGATTCATCGTATAACTACATTAAATTTTTCAATTTAATCCTCATTAGCAATTAGGATTTACTATAAGTTCCCTATTTAAATGTCCTAGATTTTACATTTCAATTAACAATAAAATATTATTTCACAAACTAGATTATAATTTATGAAAAGTTAATTCTCAGTGGTGATTGTACACAATCACTGTAAAATGTCTTATAATTAGAATGTAAGTAAAATAATTAATTTAATAGAGTGTTCATGTTTGTTGCTATTACAATAGAAAAAGAACAGAACTGCTAATTCATATAATTATTTACAGAAGGGGAATGAACACTTATGAGTTTTGGGCATTAAGTACTTTATTTGATTATTCTTTTCTAGCTAGTTTCACTTGATCTTAACCAGAAGGCTAAGAAGTGATTTATCCAGCTTTACCTTATCATGATCTCTAATTCTTCATTACTGTTATCTCTGTGGTGTTATTCCAAGTATAATTGCCAAAATTAATCAATGTTGGTTTGCTTTTGCTGTCACTGTTCTAGGCTTTCCAATTGCTAACATGAATTTTTTCAATAGGCATTATTCCCAAAATTCAGTTAAGAACCAGAAAAGAAAAGAGTGGTAGAATTTCTTAAGGCTTTTCCTGGTGTGTGTATGTGTGTATATGTATGTATGTATTTGAATAAGTAAACAGAGGTTTTAAAATTATCTTTATGCTATCTATGTGGACTTTATATAAAAATAAAGCAATAGTACATCTTAACGAACATTTAGGATTTTCAAGTTGTAAAAAACTGGCCATGAGATTAGTATTATCTTTTATTTTAATAAATGTCTAAAAAGTATACACTCTCACCTTAAAATATTATTTCCAAATTTACAACTGAACTTTGTTTTATTTTTGTTTTAGACTAGTTGTTCAATATCTGTAAGGACACCATTCTTTTATAGCCATAGCAAGTTTTAAATGTTTTGAGACTTCCAATATTTTCAATAGGAAATATAATTCCATAATCTGTGTAGCATATAATATCTAGTGAAAATTCATTTGACCAGAGAAGAATCTTGAATCAATTGATTTGTGATGTTTATTCATAGAATTTAGCTCAGATTGAGAAGTTATATAATTATATATAGCTGTATATGATATATTAAACAAGAAAATATTAATAAAATGTTTTAGTTAGCTATAAAATTAATAAGTCTGATTATAGAGAGAAACAGTTTCATACTCCGCTTATTAAAAACTATCAAGTATTCCTGAGCATTTATTAAGAGTCAATATACAGAAGGATTCTGCAAATCCTTTAATGTAAATATTTATTATTTAGGCTTCAATACCAATATAGGGAATGTATGTAACATAATACCATATTTCCTATATATTTTAGTTAACTTTCTTTCCTTAAATGCACTCCTCATATTCTCTTTCCTTTTGACAGGATTAAAAGAGCCAAGGAGAATGTCTTGGAAAGGCGTGTGCGTATTCTTATTTTTCAAGCAGCTGTTTCCCTGGCTGCTCACTTAAATAGGTACTAGCAGCTAACTGGTTAAACTACCTTTCCTGTCAGACTGAAATCATCAAAGGCTTAAAAAAGTTAGCAGGAGCTCTGCCTTGCTGTGGCCATATGTGCTGATTGTCTTAAAACACACACAATAATCATTTCAAAACATAATAGAAAATTAGATATAATAAACATTTTCATTTACCATTTTAAAGAACATCTTCACAAAATATAGTCTTTTAAATATTATTATAGTAAAAGTATATTTTTATGAAAAGCTTTACATTTCATTCTTATAAGAATATTTTTACATGATTATGATGAAAAGGAATAATAAATTTCTTTGCAATTTTCTTTTCATGAATGAAAATTTTTTTAAATATATAAAATCAAAGATTATAAGAATTGAAGTGAGTTTATCAATCCATTGATCTTTAATTCATGCACTATAATTCCTATTATAATGTTATTGTCAAGTAAGCTTCTAACCACTGTTAAATCTTTCAAAAGTCCAGAAATTCGCTGTATCCTGAAATGACTGAATCAACCCCAACTGCAAGCTTGTATCTTCTAAACTTTATCTCAGTTCTACCTTCTCACTGTTTATTCAAATGCTAGCATGTAGCCCTCACATTAATCTTCTCTTTTATATGCATAATATTTTTGATGTATCACATGTTCTATGACACATCTTGATTTCTCCTGCTCTAGAGAATTACAGCTGTCCATAACTCATTTAAATTAATATAAAAATATTACTGGTCCATTTGACTAATCTGTCTAGAAATTACTTGTCTTGAATATAATCCAACGTATTGCTTGTTTAAGTCTATTTCAAAAGACTATTTCCTATATATTCATTTGCATTACTGGTAAAATATTTAGCAAAGTAATAATTAAAGTCAGTTCCCCATTTCCAGCATTAGAAATGCTCTAACAATTCAATTGAAACATCCATGTAGGGTCAAAGTCATTTCAAGACCTGGGTAGACATGGAGTATTTATAGTTTAATTTATTTTTATAGTTATTGCAACTTTAGATTCCACTGAGTATATTATGTAACATAGCTGGCATACATCTTATTTACCTCTACAATCTAAAAAGCTCTGAACTCTCAAATGTTCTTGACTTCATGGGTTCAGCTGAACACTTTGACTTGTTCTAACTTCCAGGCTTTTCTCTAGCTTCTTCATGAGGTTATTATTTTTGACTATAGTAAATTTTTCAACAGTGTTCAGGCATTTTACTAAAAACCATACTGACTGTTTTTGCCATCTGTAAATCTAATAATCTCATGTAAGAAAAAAATGAAGTATTTTCAGTTTTTGTTCTATGCTTTTTTTAAAAAAAATAAAATTACAACTCATTACATACCTTTTTAATATTACAATTATATTTGAAACAATTTTAAATACTTTTTCATCAGATATATTTTCTTATAAGTACTTTAAAAATCTTTCTTTTGCTAGAGACCTTGTAACCTATAATACCTTGAAGAGTATGTCAGTTCACTTTGTGTTTGATAGGTAAATTATTCATTTGATACAATATCATTTTAATCCAGCTTGTTTACATTGTTTAAAATCAAGAGGCAAAAGCAAAACATATGAGGATACAGAGAAAAATGATTCTGCATCACAGAACTGAGGTTTCACATTTGTATCTATCATTTCCTCTGTGCAACTTTGTAAAACGTTGTCCTACCACTGTATCTTGGGTCTTCCTCTAGTAAATGAAGAAAGCAACAAAGTCTCCAAGAGGATTTCTTACCATGAGATTCCATGGAAGAAATATTTCACTTGTCATCTTTCTGACAGAATCTATTTGATTGTCGATATTGAGAAAAATATGGCTGCCTTTAGATATTTTAAAAACTTCCTAGTATGCCAAAGTAAAGATTGGAGTTTTCTTTTCTTTAGGGTCAGTAATATAATTCTTTTGACTCTAGTTTGTGGCTTAATGAATGTTGTAGAGTGAAATTTTTGCTCAACATAAACATCTTAGTTTTTTCAAAACTTCGTCTGCAATCTATTTCAAGATAAGGAAACTTAATTGTTTCTAAAATGTATACTATAGGATCTGTACAGGTAAAAAATTTTAAAATATCTTTTTTTAAAATTTTGAGACCATGTTTTACTATGTAGCTCAGGCAGCCCTTGAACTCACTGTGCACCTCAGGCTGGCCTTTAACTCTGCAATCCTTCTGCCGCTGCTTCTTGAGTGCTGAAATTACAGGCATGTGCTTCCACACCTAGCCCTAGATGGGAAAATGTTTTACTAACTCTAGAAAATGACCTTCAACTGTTACTTCTGCCATAAATGTTTTAGCAAGTTAGGTCAATAAATTTATGATACAAAATGTTCAAATAGCTGTTTGCTGTAACAAAAATCTAAACATTCTTTTTTTTTTTTTTTTTTCTGTAATAGGCATGGAACCCAGGGCACTCTGCCACTGAGCTATATTCCTAGCTGTATCAGTCAGGTTTTTACTAGAGAAACAGATATAACACAAGATGTACAAACGTGTAAGGAATTACAAGATTGGCTTACGACGGTCAGCCAGAGAGTTGTATGAGGAAGCGTGCAGAGGATGTCTG
>NW_004955406.1:28097425-28208331 GCF_000276665.1 Chinchilla lanigera | reverse complement strand
TTTTTTGGTTTTTCTCCGGTACCAGGAACCGAACTCACGACGTTGCGCTTGCGAGGCAGGCGCTTTGCCGCTGAGCTAAATCCCCAGCCCCTAAAAATCTAAACATTCAATGAATGCACTGTATGCTATATTTGAGTTTTTTAAAGAATCTATTCTTTTTATATCTCTTTAAAGGACTGTAACCTAGTGAAATTTTTGAGTATTATAGTAGTACATCTCAGAATAAATTAGTCACTCATATTTGTTCCCTGCAAAATACTCAGAGAAGGTAAATATCCCCTCCCTTTCATGCAAATGAAAACAAAGAAATTAAAAATGAGAATATGAGAATAAGAACACTTTCTCGTGGCAGAAAAACATATCTTTTTTCCATTATTTTAGTAATTTGGGGAGCCAAAATAAAGAGACAATACTTGGCCTAAATGATATACTTTTGATATATAAATTAATATATATGTAGCTCTGTGAAACCAATACATTATATATAATATCTATATCATCTATGTCTATCTATATCTATAAATTCTTGAAACAAATTCTACATTCAGCAGAGTGTGTGTTTCCAACACCTTGAGAGTTTCCTTGAGCACTTTGGTAATATCTCTTCCCTCTCCCTCTCCTTACCCCAAACAATCACAGATGTTTTCTTTTACTATAGAATATTTTACAGTCCTTCAAACTTAGAGTAAATTATCAATCCATTTTTTAAAACATGCATTTTTAAGTTAAATACACGAAAGTACAATTCTATGCTGTTTAACTAAAACAAGTTAAAACATTAAATAAAACAAACTAAGATACTGGAGTTATTTAAGAAGCACCTTATATTTTTTATCAGTGTTCATTTGTTTCCCTTTTCAATAATTCTGTCCTCTTCACTGTACTATTTGTATGAGCATTGTGATGACCTATGACCAGCATGTGCTTTCCTCTTGGCAAAGAATGAAAAGTAGATTACCAGGAAAACGACTGCCGTCTGTATGTCTATTGCCCTCACTGTTTCTGAGTCTAAAGAGTCATATTTACCGGCACACCTCTCCTTTTGTGTCATTCCCACACTTGCTTACGACTGTGACAGTGATACCAACAGACAGATGAAACAGAAGCAGCAAGTTCATCTCCTACTTTCTCATAGGGAACCTGGTGGCAAAAAAACAAGTGGGGAAATTCGCAAATATGTAATTTCTAGAATCAGAAGTGAAGACAAACAAGTAACGTCCACAATGAGTGTCCTGAGAGTCCTTCACTCTTGCCATTAGCTTGCACTGATAGCCGGGCGTTTAATGATTATATCTGAGAGGAAACTGCTGCTCTCTGGTTGGCGCTCTGCAACTCAATGGCTGGGGTAGCCCTCTGTTCTTTGCGTCTTAGGTAACCCAGTATATATTCAGGCATATGGGGTGTTAAAAACCAGTTTTGTTATTAGAGATAGTGTATATCAGCATTTTCTTTTTTAAAAAATTAAGTTTATTGGTGCCATTTAGATATATATAATAATCATACCTACCATAAGGAATTTGTATCTATACATGAAATATCTTGATTCTTCTTTTTTCTTTGCATTTCCCTCCCCCACTTCAACCACTCTCCTCTCCTTATTTACAAAACTTTGTTTCCGTCTTATTCTTCTCTTCTCATTTTTTCTTTTCCCTTCCTTCCTCCTCTGCAAGTTTTCCTTTCCCTTCAAACATTTTCTTCCTATTTCACAATATCTAATGTAATATTGGTCCTTATTTATAGTTTTAATTTCTCACACCAAAGAGAGAATGAGATATTTATATGTGTGTCTGATTTACCTCACTTAAGAATATGACCCAAAGGTGTATTCACTTGCCTAGAAATGTCTCAAGTTTATCCTTATTTGTGGCCAAATAATATTTCATTGTATTAAAAAACTATACCTTTCCTATCCATTCATCAGTTGATTTGGGTTGTTTCCAATATTTAGCTGTTACAAATTGTGATGCTATAAATATAGCTCCACATAAGTGGCTGTGAAATGATACTTTTAATTCTTTCAGGAACATATTAAGAATGGGAATAGGTGTTTCAAATGAAACCTATAATCCTAGATTTTGAGGAATCTCTACACTGATTTTCACAGTGGTTGCTCCAGTCTACACTCCCGGCAACAGTGAAGAAAATGTTCTTTTTCCCCATAGTTCTGTCAACATTTGTTATTGGTTGGTTTCTTGATAATAACCTTTTTGCTGCCCAAAAATGGAATTTCAGCATTGTTTTAATTAATAACAATTCAGTCACATAGCTGGATACAAAGTCAATACTCAAAAATCAATAGAATCCCTATACAAAAATAGCATTCACTGAGAGAGAAATTAGGGAAACAACACCTTTCACAATAACATCAACAAAATGGAAATACTTAGGGATCAATCTGTAAAAATATCTAGTTTGAAAACTGCAATACTCTGAAAAATGTGATCAAATAGGACATCAGAAAATGGAAAGATTCCCCCTTGCTATCAGGTAGGAAGAACTAACATAGTAAAAATAGCCATATTTCCAAAGTTGTTATACAGACTTAATGCAATCCAGACTAAAATAACATTACTGTACTTGCAGAATTACAGAAAACCTTTCTAAACTTTATGTGGCAACAGAAGAGACTTAGAGTAGCATAAATGATACTGGGCAACAAAAGCAAGGCAGAGGGCATCACAATCCCTGACTCTAAATTATACTGCAGAGCAACTATGATAAAAACAGTATGGTATTAGCAAAAATAAATAAACAAACAGACCTGAGAATCAATGGAGCAGATTAGGTGATGCCGAAATAATTGCAAACACATTCAGACACCTGATCTTTGATAAAGGGGCCAAACACCTTCACTGGAAGAAAAATAGCCTTTTTAATAAATGGCACTGGAAATACTGGCTTTCCACATGCCTAAGACTAAATTTAGACTCATGTTTATCATCATGCAGTAAGCTAAGATCAAAGTGGGTCAAAGATCTAAATTTTCAAATAGAAACATTAAATCTGCTGGAAGAGAGAATAAGTGAAATTCTTGAAGACACAGGGTTAGGCAAAGACTTAACAAACAAAACCCCTATTGTCTGAGAAATACTACAAAGCATCAACAATTGGGATCTCACCTTATTAAAAAAGCTTTTGTGCAGCAGAAGAAATCACCAACAGAATGAGAAGACAACCCCCCCCCAAAAAATTTAGTCAGTAGTTCCTCAGGTAAAGTACTAATAACTGGAACATAAGAAAATTTTAAAAATCAGACCCCCCCCAAATTTAAAGAGCCAGTCTACAAATGAGCATCTGAGATGAATGTACACTTCTCAGAAGAAGCACAAATGATAAGTAAATACATGAAAAAATACAACAGCATCTTCTAAATATGGAAATACTTTGAAAATAGTCCTTGTGACATTAATTAAGGTTTTGATGTAGAAATACATTAAACAGTATAGGATACCAGTTTAGTTTAATAATGGATTGCTCATGCCAATATGTCAGTTTGCTCAAAGTCAAAAAGTTAATGTTTTTGATAATGAAATTCCAGAAATATTGTTAATAATTTATAAATGTATGTGTCAGCAAAATTATGGCATGCATTAGATAGACAGGAATAATAAAAAAGGGCAGGCGAAAGAGACCCAGACAGGAGAGACAACTGTCTCAGGATCATGTAGTGTGTAATAAGTGAAGAAAGACTAAAGTTCATATTTAGCATTACATTTCTATTTTCTCTATACAATAAATAAAATTTTATAATTAAACTATAAAATTTCAGTCAAATTTATCCTTTTTATCAAAACATCTAAAGATTATGCTTAGTATTGTAAGATAAACAAAGAGTGATCCTGTGAGAACTCAAAGTGGAAATAGATCTTGTAGAGAATTAATATGTAATCACTCACTTTAGTTTTGATTTTGCTATGAAATCTTGAGGAGTAAATGTTACACTTTTACTACACGTGATAGCATGCTCATGTTTGTTGCTTCAACAATTATAATAATTTTACCTTACAGCTAATAAGGAAAAAAATCTTACGGAACATTTTTTTTTCAATATTTGCTCCTCAACGTGTTTTATTACCCATAGTCACATCCACATAAAAGTAAGTAGATTAATTACATTTCCATATCTTGTAAATAGTTTAATTCTATACCATTAAACATTTTTAAATATAGAATTATTTAAACAGAAAATGAAGTTGTTGGATTTCTTGGCTTTCCCAAATTGCACCGAGACAATTTATAAGGATAAATTTAATTTTATTCTTAGTGCTGTACACCAATGCATTACTACTTCAGGGGCTTTGTAGTCCTTCATAGAGAAGAAAGGAAAATTGGAGTATTCACTGAGACATCACAGTTTTATTTAATGTTGAACTATCATGTAGGCAGCATGTGGTTTCAGTGGGAGCTGTCAAAAATCTTAGAGATAGCAGTTTAGATTATTGCACAGAGCAATATTACTATGTTGAAGCCAGAAATCAGAGTATTGGCAATAAGCTACTATTCAATTACTTCCACTGAAGAATTTATATGGTGATCAAGATCTTGAAATAAAGAATGAACTTTCTTCAAATTTACCTCTCTGGGCAAGAATTTCCCAGAATAACAGAATCATATGGGTGAACACATTAATATACATAGATGTTTGCATGCCAATGGCTTTGGATCTCATAGCTCTTGATTTTATTAGAAATGGATAATATCTCAGTGAAATACACAAAATCTTTAAGGACTTGTATCTGTTTTCATTGCAGATTGGGCCCAGATATTTTTTACAAATAATGCACCATCTCAGAATTTTTCTGGAGAAACTCATTGAAGTCACTTTTATTTTTAATAAAAATATGACAATATAAAAACAAACATAAGAAGTAATTTGAAACAATGTTGATTACGCAGAAGTCTTTGAGCAATACTCAGGAGAAGGTCACCTTCATAGAAAATTAGATACAATAAAGATGCTATAATTTATGTTGTACTTGTTCCTTTTGACAATATCATTGGCTTCATAATAGCAAGTATTGTATTTTGTTTATGGTTGTAGTTCCAGGATGCAGCATAAACTAATGTGTATATAACATATGCTCTGTAAATAAGATGATAGTCCATTAAAAGTTTCCCACAGACAGACACTTGAGCCAACCAACTGAATCTCATGGCTATTTGTTTAGTATGACTTTTAATCAAATACGTTTTTTCTACATTTAATTTTTTGTTGTACTATATGGAATGGATACTTAGATAATATTTAGGAACAGAAAATTTTAGCATTATTTTTAGAAAAGTGAATTATTAAATACTATTCTCTGTCCAACTTACTTCCCTTTCATAATTTTAAAATATCTGGAGAGGCAGATTTCTTCTGTTTTCAAATACAATAATTTAGTTTGTGTCAATTTGTCCAATAAGGTAGTAACTTTTATCTAAGTACATTATAATACTTTATCCCTCTAGGAAACATAACCACTTAAACTTCAACACAACTAGTGGTAGAAGTGTCTTCCTATGGTTTAATACAGCTGCACTAATTTCTCCCTTTCTGACTTTTGCTTACCACAACTAAAATTTAACCAAAGCTAAATAAAAATCATGTTTCTCCTGATTCAATTTTTATTACTGCCACTGAGCTGCATCCCCAGTCTTTGTGCAGTGACACTTTAACTCCCTGCTCTATCTCTAACTAGGGCAAATAAACTCTCCACTTGCATACATGTATTAACGGGTAATTTTGAAAAAGTTGCAAAACCATGACACTCACAGAAATGTAAGAGAAATCTGTTCAAGTATTTTATTTACCTCACAAATGTGAAACCAGTAAAAATTTATAACTTCTTCTGAGGAAAACTGAAAAGAAGTACTTAATAAATTAATAAATTGGTAATAATTACTTTATTTAATAGTAAAACAATTAATTATCACTCTTACAAAATCTGCAAAATCATTTCTATTATGAACCATTATCTAAAACTTACAGAGAAATGAAATCTTAAAAGTTGGGAAAAAAGAAAGAGCTTGAAGTGGTTGGAAGATCCAGTGCATGCTATTAGATGATGTTCGGTAAAGACCCTGAAACTAAATTCTGGAGTTCTGAATGTGAGAGTTAAGTTTACAGATTATTCAAAATGCAAGGGAAGACTACTGAAAGTTTAAAATAGGATAATCTGATTTACTTCTTGAATCACTCTTTGGCCCTCTGGACATAATAGTTTATGGACCTAATAAGAACAGGTATGATTGCAGCTATCCAATTTGCAGCAGTTTAGGATGAGTACATGATGGCACAGACACAGGTAGAATGGAATAAAATTAAATTTCAACACCTGCTTTAGCTTTGACTTGGAAAAAGTATTTCTAATTTGTCAGTCCACTAATTGCACCAGGTAACAAAGCACACTAATGTAAAAGTTCATCATGGTTAAGTTCTCAAATGTCTCCTAAAGTCTCCTTGCTCAGAGTTCGAACATTTGTAAGGTGATTAGATCATGAAGCCACTCACCTCATGAATGGTTTAATCCACTGATTAGCTCATAAATGAAGAATCTATAAAGAGGCAGGACCACTTGGAAGGCTGCCTTTGAGGGGTATTTCCTGTCCCAAACCTTCCACTGTCTCTTTCTCTCTGGCTCTCCTCCTTTCTCTGCCTTCTGCCTGCCCTGACATAAAGAGCTATTCTCTCCCAGGACCTTCTCCTGGATGTTTCTGCCCTGGAGCCAACCAAACATGGGACTGAATCCTCTGAAACTGTGAGTTAAAATAAATCTTTCCTACCTTAATTTGTGTATACCAAACATTTTGTACCAGCAATTAAAATTTAACTAATATGTTATATATTTTCTCTTTCTAATAAATATGATTTTATTATTGGTATAAGTTTCTACAGTAGATCACATTCAATGTTCATCTTTTATAAAGAAAAGAATGCAAACAGTATACACTACTTATAAATTTGCATGAGTTATCTATTGCTATAATCCCAAATACAAGATGTGGCCGTTAAAGCTATGAATCATTGAGAGGTCTCAACTTCTGGGCATGGCAGATAAGCTCTTACACTTGACCTCATGATAAATACAGGGATTTCCACAGGTGAACTAGACCGACTTTGGGTAGGAAACATAAGATAAATTCATAACTCTATTTCCTCCTGTGGAGATAGATGTATAAATTAGTAAGCAGAAGAATTAATTAGTAGACAGTAAAATTGCAAGGAAAAAAAAGGTAATTCTTGTTTAAAGAGTGTCAGACCTGACACTTCAGGGTCCTTCAATGTCACATTGTAGACACTATAGCACATAGCCCCTAAAAGACAGGAGTTTCTGATGGATTGTAGGTCAAAGCTTATTAAATTCAAATAGTGATTTTTATTTTATATGTGTGATAGGGAATTTGCACACCACTAATTTTGCATGACTCCTAAGGGTGAGTAAAATTTTTTGATTCATAACTTGTTAGCTGGATGTCATGGTTCTGACAGTACCTAATTTGGGTATAGATGAAATGTGTCTCTAAATGCCAACTGGAAATTCTATCAGTTATTTTCAACTGCAGTAGAATTTCATGACCATAGTGTTGTAAGATTTGTAGCTTTTAGATCTTAATTTTGAAAGATATGTTTAGCAGGTCATGATTTGACTCCCATGAATGAGGCTAGTCATAAGGCATGTTTCTAAAAGTTATGCTTTACAGAGTGCTTTATGGATTTATATACTTGTGCTTTGCAGTTTTATTTCCAGGGCATCACTCTTCTAACTTGTGTGTGTATTTCAACATACTTTTTTACTTATATCTTTCTGTCACCTTCATGAGGGCCAGGGATGTAGCTCAGCAGCACAAGCACCTGCCTGATAAGTGTAAGGGATTCGTTTGATTCCTGGTACCAAAGAAATAAAATAAAATAAAATACACTGTTACCTTTATGACTGTGATAGTATCATTAATATTTCACATTTTTACTAACAATTAATGTTCACTAGGATTTATGGTTTTATAAGCAGAATATCACTTGTTATTTTCAAATCTTTCAGTAGTACTGATTTGAAATGTACTTTAGAAGGATATTAATAATATTGTCATTTACTATTAATCTAATTTGCATTATCTAGAAGAAAAACAAATACTGCTATGCAGTAATAAGTACTTGAGAGAAGATGAAGTTTATTTAGAGTTCATGAGAATGGATGTGTTAATTTTCCTTTACTATGCTTCATTGAATCTGAAATTCTCTCCCTATTTAGCTTAATAATTTATTAATAATTTATTAAATAATTACTTTTATAAGGAGTAATAACATTCATAGAATAAACCTTTTATAAAGTTTTGCCTTTTAAAATTGTGTATACATATTTTAGAGGAACAAACACACATAAAAATCAGATGAATTTATTATCGATTAAGACATACCCATAATACATTGTTTGCATAATCTTTCTTAGATTTATAGAATGGACTATGTAAAAATAACAATATGAGAAGTCAGAAATGTACTGTATGATTAGACATGTTTAGCATTCCAAGTAGAGAACTAGTACATGATATTTCATAAATTGCCTTTTTGCTGAGATTTTCCAGTGCTTACCACATTATCCCATAGTTACAATAAACACCATATTACTCATGAATAAGCATTTTTGAAAAATATCTTATAAAGTTATAATTTGAACGGGATAAATAGATTTGAGTAGTTTGTGGCACCATCAATTTGATTTCTTATAAATTACACAGTGAGATTGAATTCTTTCATTTTATAGATGCATTCTTATAGTAAGAATCACAACAATTGAACTTCTCTCATGAGGCTAAATTATAGCTTTTTGTCAATACTTCATCATTGTACATTAATAAACTGTGATATTTCATTATTGCTTTTCAATCTGATGATCTTTAAATGTCACAAGAACTGCAAATTCTTCCATATTGAAATCACAAAGTTTTGATCAGAGAAACATGTAATAATAACAAATATCTTTATTTAGCAATTAGCAATTAGCAATGGGATTCTGACCTATTCCCTGTGCCTATTTTCATCATCTTTCCCAAACTGATATATTTTGACTTTATCATCAACCCTTTTTATAAATCTTACATAAGTCTGGATGGCAGTAGCCTACCATTACAGGATTGAAACTTTTGTCCTCTACTATTCTAACTTGACTTGACATTTATGCCTTAATCGTCATAACTGAGGTTGCACTTTGTTTCCAAAAATAAGTAATAACTTATAAAGCAGTTGATTAGATTTCTGCCATGGTTATCTGTTTTAGTTCTAGCACTGATACCTGTTGCTCTGTCTCTGTGTCTCTATTTCTGCTTCCCTCTCATACACTTAGCTCAGACTGCTAGCAAAGTGGCCAGTGAAGAACAAAATTGACTGACTTTACATGTTAGAAAATATTCCTTTCCCATGATTTACCTGACTTCTGATAAAAGCCACATGTGAAGTGAATATTTGTCCTGGTGATTAATGCTAATATTTTTCATTATGAAGCAAAGCAGAGGAGATCAGGGTAAAATCAGTTGTTTTGTTTTGTTTTTGCAATGCTCCTGACCTTCTAAAGTATAATTACTATTCACAGACGTAAAAGTTCTAGAATCCCACGGAGCACATTATTTTAGTCATAATAAATTTAGTCTCATGACGACACATATAGCGGAGACCCATGATTTAAAGGAAGAAAAGCTGAAACTGGCTTATGGTTTCTGGGGATTTGGTCCTTGGTTGGCTGGCTTCCAGGCAGGCGCACCATGCTGGAAGCCTGAGCTGGGGATGCTACTTACCTCACGGTGCCCAGGAAACAGAGGAGGAGAAGAGGACCAGTGCGGAAGAAGAGAGCACCCAAGGTCACACTTCCAAGACCTACTCAGAAGCACTCTACAGTGTGCTTCACTAATCTCCTAGGCAGGTCCAAAGCCAATCACTTGACAGGTAAATTTAACACCACACATGAGCTATCTGGTGATTTTGCAAAATATTATTAAGTTAATGAAAAATACGTGACTAATAAATCTTGTAAAAAGCAGGTAAAATTAATTAAAATTAATTACAAAAATTTTTAGATAAATAGCTATACTTGAAATAATACTTACAAACAATAAATATATTTGCTATAACCTCAAAGAATGCAAAAAATATATTTGGCAATTGTTTCCATCCTTTACTGGAATCTCAGGAAGAAAATAGATTATTTGGGCCAGGGATATAGCTCAGTGGCACTGCATCTGTCTGACAAACTCAAAGTCCTGAGTTTGATTCCCAGTACCAAAATAAAATATAAAATAAAATAAAATAGATTTTTAAATTTATTCAGTCTTCACACAATCTGATATCTTGTTACAAACCCAGTGAACTATTCTAATTTCCTGTAGATATAAATATGGGAGAAGTTAAAAAGCATCATAATGCAGATATGTACTAAATTTGAATCATGAGACTTTCCACTTTAATGACTTGCTTGTGACCTTGAGCAAGTCAGTTACCTCAATAATCATCTATTTCAGCATCAGTTAAGGATGATAACAATATGTATTTGTTTTCTTGTATGGATTCAGCTAAATGATGCACAACAAGGTAGCATGTAATCCAGAAACTAACTTAAAATACATGTTGATATAACTGTATCGCTATCCACACATTGACAAGGTGCCATGCTGCTTTGACCACACTGCAAGGTCAGAACTAACTTCTCCTCTGTAGTTAAACTCTTATTCACTCACTTACATTTCTGCTAATTCTTATAACTTCTTTCATACAATATATTCTTTCACATTCTGAATGAATGTCTCATTTTGGGAGATGATTTTTGATGTAAGATGACAGTTACTTTGTCACAATTCTTATCTTGTTATCACTCTGATTTAAATATTTAACAGTTCCTTACCAGTAAAATTATGTTGACACTTCCATTTGAACTATGAAGGAAGTTAAAATCTGTGTAGTACAGGGCAAAAATCAGTACAGTACACAAAAAATGAGTTCAGATGACCACCCTCCAACAAGGACAGGAATGGAAGCAAAAACTGTCTTCTATGCTTCCCTGCATGTGTGGACTTACTCTGAGCCCATCCAAAACCCTCCTTTACTTAAAAAGGAATACTTCCCAGTTCCCAGTACCACAAAAATTATAGTTAATTGTGTCCAAATAACGGCAAGTTGACCACAATATTGTCTCACCCATTGTTTAAGATTTATCTGACCTTTTCCATCTTTATCTGCTAATACTCATTGACTTGACAGTTTGATGACTATTGTAATATTGTGAAGACATGTTACGCATTATTTTCCTTTTCTTCAATGAATAACAGCAGCATCTCCTTGCCGGGTGTGGTGGTGCACAACTGTAATCCCAGGACTCAGGAGGCTGAGGCAGGAAGATCACTGTAAGTTCGAGACCAGCTTGGGCTACAAAGTGAGCTCAAGGCCAGCCTGAACTGCATAGTGAGACCCTGTTTCAGAAAGACAAATAATAAAAATAGCAATAATCTCCTTAACTACTTTTTGGTGGCTGGGAGACTATAGTACAACTTTAGAGCACCAAATTCATGATGAACAGGGGTTCATGAAAGCAAAATTTCTAGCTTTCCCCAGAGCATCTCGAGAATTATTCCAGGTGAAGAGAGCAAAGGAAACACAACTGTCATCCCTTCCACATGTAGTTTTGGAAAGGCTAAAATAAGACCATTTCAGCAATACCTTTGACCTTAGGTACAACACTAAACTGTAATTACTTTATTAATCATAGCTGATCTGTGTGGCTCCAAAGACCACCAATATTCTGTATGCTGTATCAATTGATTCTGTATCAATAACAATAGTTTCCAGACTTTTTTGATAGCATATCACTATGATTGTTTAAATATTCAGCACACATGCTTCAACACACACACACACACACACACACATTTATTTATAGCATATACACGTGCTACTTTACATTTCAAAAGTCACACAAGAAAACTTTTCAATAAAGAAAACTAAGAACTAAAAAAACTGCAAATACAAAGTTGAGAGACTCAGGACTGAATTGTGTGAACTGAAATATGTAAGAGTTTTTTATAAACTAGTTTATCTCTTACGAAAATAATTTTCTACAGAACTCAGAATAGATTACAATGTAACAGGTATATTATAACACTACAAATATGTCTGTATATAAATTAAATTGTACCATCTAACTCCCTGGAAAGCTTTTACTTTTCTGCTGTCATTTGGTTATTACACACAGAAATCCATAAAAACATACTTATTAAATTACTTCTGTACAAAAATCTGCTCAAATTGACAATTGCATTCATGCTATGTTACACCAATATACGTGATGTATATTTGGCAAAATCTAGATAAAATAGAATAAGCAGAAAATAGAGTATACAATATTTTAAATTTTTTTTTCTTTTAGAATTAAAAGAATGAAAACATATTAAGAAACAGACAACCATTTACAAAGTAGCACAAGAAAAATACAAGCAATACTGAATTACAGACAAGGTGACAGGGAATTAACAATGGTTGTTGTATTACATATTGATAACTTCAGAGTGGTTTCTCAGGTAAACAGAGACCTGCAAGATAGATCAAATAATCAGTCATTAACTGTTCCTTTCAAAAAAATGATAGAAGTCAGTAGTACAACTATGTTAGCTATCCTGTATATACATATATACATAACTTCCCCTTCTTTCTTTTCCCTTTTCCCTCATCCTAGTTGCTCTTTACTTTTGAGCAGATTCCTTTTGTTTCACCATGTTTATCATACCTCCTAGTTAGCAGTGCAATTTGTAATTGCTAACTTGTGGAAGCCACCCAAATGTCCATCCACCGAGGATTGGATAAAAAAGTTGTGGCATGTTTATACAACGGAGTATTACTCAGCTATAAAGAAAGATACACTCAAGGCTTTTATAGGTGAAGGGTCACAACTAGAGACCAAACTCATAAGTGAAATAAATCAGACCTGCATCTGTAAGCAACGTATTGTGTCATTAGTGTAAGAACCTGAAAGAGTGAATAAAATATAATAGTTGGTAAATTCTGAATTGCCAAAACCAGGCAATTCTTATGATTTTTTTCCCCCAGTGCTGTGGATTTTACTCAGGGCCTTGCAAATGGTTTGTAACTCCAGAGCTGCATGTTCGGTGCTCAATCCATATCTTACCAGCTCTGGAGTGCAGTGACTTCATATGTGAGTTGTCCCAGTCGTATCTTAATTTATTTTTGTTTCTACTCTTGCCATTTAGCACTGTACTTTTTGCCCAGAAAGATTCTGTTCACTTACAAGGAAAATTAAGTCTTTGTTCTTGCCCCAATGTTTCTAAAAGTTTTTAGTGTCACCATAGAAGGGGAAAGCACTTTTATTTGTAATAAAAATATTTTGCCACTGGTCAGCTTCCTGCTACTCAGTCCTGGCCTGCCGACTGCTAGTTAGCTCAGCCTTCTTGTTTTTTCCAGCACTATTCAAAGCACTGGCCTTTGAATACTCAGTTCTTGGATACTTCTGGACCTTTGAATACTCAGTTACCTTTGGATGACTTTGACTCTTCTGGAGCACTTTCTTATCTCATCCTGAGAAGTCTTTACACTGAAGTATTTGCAATTTCTCAGTAGAATTTTCCTTGTCAGGTTACTTGGGCACCACTTCAATCAAACTTCCTTTCCTTCCTGACTCATTGCTCTGAGCAGTTTATGTCTGTCTTTCCTACAGTGATGCAGGTCACTCCATTCGAATGAAATTTCCTTCAAAACCCGAGATTGTTTTATAATTTTGTCTGCTGTGTGTGTCAAAAGCTTATTCAAGTATATATTTCCTATAAGTGTATGTTTAATATTTGTTACTTTATAGTAAATATTCAATATTTTTCCTCATTCTATTTTTACAGTGTGGTCCAGAAGGTTATCTTTAAAAATTTTGTGATATTGAGGCCAAGGTCTGCAGTACTTGATTGTAGCAAATATGTGTTGAAGATCATTGAAATATTTAAACTACACTTTCAAAAAATTTATTTGAAAGATAAAGAGGTTCAGAAATAAGAATATCGATTTAGGGAGATAAGTGTCTAGCACAGTATGTGGGACAAATACAGATCTGCATTTTTAAGAAAATGGCAGAAAAAAGAAGGAATGAATAAGAGATAAGCTTTTTTTCACAAGTGGGAATTTCATGTATTTTTTCTTTTTTTGGTGAAGGAAAGAGAGTTGGCATTACTGTAGATTTCAGATAAGCACTAATTGGATGGTATCTCAATAAGGAATGTAGAACGAATATTTAATGTTTTGAATAGTTTGATTTTCATACTAATAAATTTGATATGACAAACCACGCTAGTAGAGGTAAAAAGTCAAATAATAGAATGTTCTATGTGACAGGGTTATTGAAGGCAGGAGATTGGATGAGTTTACCATATTATGGGAGGAATAAGACTTAGAATAAAATCAGGGCAAACGGGGGCTGGGGATTTAGCTCAGCGGCAAAAGCGCCTGCCTGGCAAGAGCAAGCTCGTGAGTTCGGTTCCCGGTACCGGAGAAAAACAAAAACAAAAAAAAAATCAGGGCAAACGTCCTATTAAAGGACTGGCACAGAAGAAGGGGACAGAGGGAAAATAATTAAAGGAAACCTGAAAGAGATGCGAAAAAAATTACAAAAGTAGAGTGCTGGATATTTCGGTAGTGCAAAGGTCACTAATGGTAAATGCTGCAATGAATTTAGTACTCACTTTTCTAATGAAGGAAGAATAATTTAAGAATAGTCAACATTGTAATGAAAAATACAGCACTGAATATCTTTGAAAGAAGATGCCTTGATGGCTGTTAAAGGTGCAATCCTGAGTACTGGAGGATAAGGAAATGGGAGGAAGGCAAAAATTCAGGCAATTTTTAGAAGAACATTTTCAAGATCCAAAGCACAGAGAGAGTCAAAGAAAACAAGGACTTTGTATTTTTAGTAGAAGAAAAAAGATATATGTTTTAAGTAGGACATAAAATTAGACAATATTCTTTCAATGATTGAAAAACTATAGAATTTCCATTCATAACTGATACAGGAAAATAAAAACTCCCAACGTGAATGATATCTGGGACTATCTGGGATGAGTTTGTGTTCTCTGAAATCGAAGAATGAATTTTAGGAACAATGGAGATTAAGAGCAGAATATATTTATTGAGGGAAAGAAAGCTTCTATCCAAGAGAAGGACAGAAGGGGTGTCCGTGTGGGTTACCCAAGACTCTGTCTTTCTAGGGACCTTTATAGAGCAAAACCACAAGGTGAGGTGGGTCCAAGGTAGGGGAAAATTGGACAAAACTATGATCAGCCAATAAGAATTGTTCAGGTAAAATTGATTAAATTGGGATCAAATAGGGAAGCCAGTCACGTAGCAAGTGGGCATGAATACAGAACAGGGGCTTTTCCTGTAAGGGGTTGGGTCAAGGACTCTTCAAGGTGACAGCTACCTATTTAGAATGTCAACCCTGATGTCCATCCCTAGGGAGATATGTGGGTGCATTTGTTTAGTCCTTTGTCTTGAAGTCTGGCCCATAGCAAATACATATCTTTCATGTTGGCTCCTTTGAGGACCTGGCCCTGTCTGACTGCCTATAATATTTCAGTGTAACTCAGCTGCCTATAACATAACTTTATCAGTATACCACAAAAATTATTTTCCTGCTGCTATTGTAAGTTGGGTGATTTAAAACAGTATGATTTTTATTCCACAGTTCTGGAGGGCAGATATCTAAAACAGGTCAGAGGGTCATATTTCTTCTTGAGGCATTAAGAAAAAATATTTCTTTAACACCTCACATTTAAAAAACAAGCAAAAATTTTGCATAACTGATTCAAGAATGGATATTGGCTTCAATAACAAGTTATCAGTAGAATCTTTAAAAAATAAAATTCAAAAATTCAATTCAAAATAAAGTCACTGTATTTTAGAAATGACTTTTGAATTTAACTTTTATAAATCTCATAGAGTGGCTGTTGAAGAAAGGGACTTCAGTGTTGATTTTGTTGTATGATTTCTGTCTTTACTGTTACATGTAACTCTTTTATGTAGATTAATTTTTGACTCTGAGTTTAATTTCAAGTGAGTGTGTCTAAACACACAAAAGTAGTTTAAAATAGCTTGACATTTGGAAGATTTTTTTCTTAAATAACAAAATAAGAGTTATTTGGCTTTTTTCCCTCTGAAGTTAGAAAGTAAAAACGTACTTTCCAAAGAGGAGCGAACACAACTTCAAGCTGGTTAGCTGCTTAGAAATATGTCTTGTTCTCCATTCTCATGTAACTTAGAAGTATAAAAGTAGTTTTCAAAACTCGTGTAATAATTTTATTCTATGAGATAGACAAAAGGTCTTTGACGTTACAGGACTAACAATTAAAAGTGAAAATTAAATAATATATATATTATATTATAATATATTTGTATGTTATATATATTGAAAAGATTAGAGAGACAATCAACAGGAAATTACAGACACTTCAAAGAACAAGATAATTTTAAATGGACTCTTTAATTCTCATGTTAATCATAACTATTTTTTAGATCCCATTAAGGAAGATAATAGAAAATTAAGTAACTTCCTTGAACAATGCATTAAGATCTACTCCATAACTTAAAATATTTTGTAAGAATTTTCAACTTTTACAAGAGATTGGTCCTTATATCTATAATTATCAGTTAATGAAACCTGAGTAAAATGAAATATTTTAATTGCTTGTGAGAGTTTGATGTTTAATATGAAAATTTAAACAATAATAATTCTATATAGTTAGCATGAAAATCAAATTTCACTTTTGGTGTAAGTTCCTCTAGTATTTTTGTGGATTTCTTCTTATAATTGAGATTTTATGGGAAATTATGAGAGCCTTCTCATAAGTATGTAGCTTAAGAAAAACCTTTAAAATCTTATTATTAGTATTATCATCATCATTATTATTATTTTTACAGTCTGAGGTAGGATCACACTGAGTCACTATGTTGTCCAGATTGGGCTCAAACTTACAATCCTCCTGCTTCAGTCTCCAAAGAAAGATTACATATAGTTTGAACTTTTGCTTTTCTTAAATTTTATCTATAAACATGTCTGTTATTACATTTTTATAGCCACTCTGTTTAATAATGCACTCAGTAATTGGTTCATATCATCTCCTATTATCATGATAAAGAATGATAGAGACTTTATAATATGTGAAATAAAATCACACCTAATTTACTTTATAAACAATGTTGCCATTGTAACTCCTTTATTTTAGTTTTAAAATTTTATGAAAGGGACTGCAGGAAAGAAAATGAATATTTTTCTTATTCACTTAGAGAAAATCCTGAAAATTAGACTCTGGTTTTAGATATATCTGGCATTATGTATTTTCAAGTTACAGAATAACATACATTTTTCCAGTCCTTCGACTGTATTGTAAGATTGAAGATATATGTGCTGCTTCATTTCTCAGGGTGTGAATTACACACATCAATATATACTTGCAGAATTTTCTTGCAACATTGACATTGTGTATGCCAATGCATTTAAATTTCTGCTGATTAAAAATAGGATGCGAGGCTTTTCATTATTTATTGGCTTTTTGTGAAAGTGAGATTTATTGGCTTCCTGTTGAAATGAATACTGTTAGAAAGATTTTATTGCAATGATTTTGTTTGAGCCATTTACCTTTCAGAAAGGCACAAATCAACATTGTTTGGGTCTAATGGTTATTGATTTGGAAATAATTCTAACAAGTACAGTCCTTTAAGGTCAAGCAAAGTTTTTGCCAACTTAGCTGTTGTACAACATTATATGTTTCCTAAGCCTCTTTCATAGGAGCCATCTTACTTTATATGGCTTATCGTTCATGTTCCTGATATAAGCAATGAAATGGAAGCCTTTCATGATACTCACTATTGCCTTGTTAAATAGGCTGGTGCTGACTCACAATAAAAGGAATTGCCATTCTTTGCAAATTAAAAATTGCAGCTTCTTCAAAATAAATAATTTGGTACTTTCTTAGACCTAGCACCGGGGGAGCTTTCTCTGTTGTTGCAATAAATTGGACACTGGAGATTGAAGATAGGAAGATTCCGTTCATTTTTCAGTAGGAAGTTTATTAGCTTTATTTGATACAGTATTTATGCATTTGCCAGTATATGTCTATTGATTTTGAAAGTGACTGATACTCCCTTGAAATTCTTAAATCATTTTTACAAGTATCCATTCGGCTCATCTAAGCCTTTAAAGTCTGTTTTTAATTGTTTTCCAATGATGTATACTTTTTACAGAACCTCTAACGTATGGGTTTCAGACCCCTTTTCTGTCCTTTGTATTAACACTTTGCTCATTATTGTAGTTTTTCCCTTTTCATTCTCAGACTCTTTTCTCCATTTTCCTCGCTGTCTTGCTGCATTATTTGCAGTGTCAGTTCTGTCTGTGTTTGCCTTCAAACTGATTTTTATTTTACCATTGGACTTTTTGCTCCCTTACTTCCTCCTTCTTCCCTCCAGCAGCATCCGGTTTAGTCTTTAGCTCCTCCTTCCTGCCAGAGCATGTCTAAGGATGCCTAGCTCTGCCATCTTGCATACTCCTTTGCATACAGTTGACACAATGCTGACATTTCCTTTGATGTCAGAAAACAAAATTTTTCCTGAAGGTGACTTTCTAAAGACAATATCTCTGAGACTTAGAGATTTAATTTTCTATAACACATAGTAATTTTTAGAGCTTTGCTATAATGACTTAATCTTTAAAATCTGAATGTCTGAGTAATTGCAAATCAGTATTCTACTACACACTCTGGTTGCTATGCAATTCTCATGGAAAGCAGGCTAGCAGTCCCCTGAGCTGAGATCCCAGACCAGAGTTTCTGTGAGGCATTTCTTAGTGGCATGCTGTTGAGATAGTAGCTGTTGCAAGGTTCTTTGATAATGTGAGCTAAAAAAAAATAAAGAAGTTCTGTCATGCTGTTGCCCAACAGAGCAATGATAGGTAATGATAATGTACTCTAAGTCTTCAGAGTTAAAAGAAAAAAAAAATAAGTATTTCCAATACAAAAAAGTAATAAACATTTGAAGGGATAGATATGTTTACCCTGATATAAATGTTGCACAATATACATATACATGTAAGAATTTCTAAATTCCTTATCATAGTATATTACTAACAGTCTTCCTACTTCAGTTTCTTTGACTGTATTGTCTTCTATTGTCAAAGGTCCCCCATAAACATCTGAGTTTACACATTGGGCTTGATATCGCTAATGGACATCAAGATGCTGAAAGGGTAAACACAGTTTTGAGTAATCAGTAAGCAACAATCTTTCATAGGTTTTATTCTGGACTCAGTACTTTGATTATATAACAATACTCTTCACAAAATAACACAGTAATATCTCCATGAAAACTAGGGTAAAACTTAGAATTGAAAACGTAGTCAAGTTGTCTTTCTTGGAAACAAGTTGGAAAATATGTTCTTAAATCTGTATTAAGGTGGAGAACATGAAAACATGGGATGCGTGCAAACATGCTTAAAAATATGTTGTGTAGAAAACCCAACTGCAACATAAAAATATTGCAATATTTAAGAATGCAAAGTCAATAAACTGACAGCTAGCAAGCTGCACTGAAATTAGCTTAATGTAAACTGGTTTCACATTGTTCTAAATTAAAATTACAATGATAGAAGAAAATTATAAAATCCTTTTGACACAGAAATAACATTGTGTTTAAAAATAAAGCTACTGTAGTGACAATGCAAAATAAAGCACTAAGGTGTTTGTGGGAGTATTTTGTTCAGGAGGTTACAGAGTTGAGAGCATTGTATGACAACAGGACAGCAGAGATTTGTATTGTAACCACTTAATATTTAAAAATGATTTTGATTATTTTATACTGGATGCATAAAGTTCAAGGTCAAAAAGGATTGAAATGTTTTTTTTTGTCAAATTTTCAATATGTAAAGGTACAAGAAGTTTTGGGCTAGTAAGAAAGTTGTTGTATCTCCTGCCAGTATCCCAACAATTGTGGAGAATATATTTCAAACTATTATATGTACATATTCAACTATATATATATACATATATATATATATATTTTATATATATATAATTATTACAGTATTTACCTTTTCTTCTTTCTGCTAAGCAAATAAAATTTAAGTCTATATAGTGGACAGGGCTGCCTTGGAACAACTCTATTCCACTACTAAATTATAAAAAATAGGAGGTGAACATTTTTTTGTAGTTGTGGGTACAGTGAAAAAGAAAAGTTTGCTTCTATAAATGCAGAGACAAAACTACATAAAAATGTACAGGAATTCTATAGCCCTTCATGACTAGGTCTGCTCCTGTAACATCTTCCTAAGAAAGAGACAAGACTCATTTTCTTCCTTCTAGGAAACAGGAACTAAACTACAACTAAACAACTAAAACAGGAACTAAACTACAACTAAACAACTAAACTTACAGAGTTTCTCATTTAAAAAGCCACTATGCAGGACTGAGGAGGCAAGGGTAGGAACTGCAGTAGTGATCGAAGGGTCTAGAAATTTCTGCTCTTCCTTTCAACTGAGAAGGATCAGTGCGGAAGGATTACTGTTAGCTGAGGCCACAAATTAATCTGCTATTTTCGAGACATCAAATTTAATTTTTTCCCAGTTTTTAAAAAAGTTTTCAATAGGGGCTGGGGATTTAGCTCAGCGGCAAAAGCGCCTGCCTGGCAAGTGCAAGGTCGTGAGTTCGGTTCCCGGTACCGGAGAAAAACCAAAAAAAAAAAAAAAAAGTTTTCAATATATAAAAATGAAATTTGAAATATAATAGTAATATTTAAGTTTTAAGTGTTTTCTGTAAGTTATTTCATTCTGAAATTGCAAACTTTCAACAATGACATAACATTAAAAATACAATCTCAGTGTTTGAATGAAGCTCAGTAATTTAATTTCTTTTCCAAACCCACTTTTTTTTCTCTCTCTCTTTGAGACGGGATTTCACTATGCAGTTCAGGCTGACCTTGAAGTCAATTTTATAGCCCAGACTGGTCTCAGACTCAAAGTGATCCTCTTGCCATAACCTCTTGAGTGCCCACCACACCTGACATAACCCAATTTCTTTAAACTGAACTTGAGCTCTTATATCAGGAAACCTGGCTTAGGAATGAACAAGGGTTACTACTTAACAAGAAACAAAATTACATAGAAACTGATGTCTTGAAGTTGCTTTGGTAATCACTGTTTCTAGTTATTATCACCATAGAAAATATTTGTAATGAGTTGGAACATATGTCCCAAACATGTCACTTTTCATGTTGCTATCCCCAAAGTATGTACAGATTTTGGTAACTGATGTTTTCATGATTTTTGAAGGTTTAAGTTATTTTCATGATGGCATCTGATTTTCTGGTTTTTTGTTTCTTTGTTTGTTTTGTGTTTTTTTTTTTTTGGTTTTTTTTGTGACACCAGAGATTCAGAGCAAATCCCAGTTCTAGATTATTTAGGGTATCAAAGGACATTTTATACTGGATGTGTAAAGTTCAAGTCAAAAAGGATTGAAATTTCTTTTTTTTGGTCAAGTTTTCAATATGAAAAGGTACAATAAGTTTTGGGCTAGTAAGAAAAGTGGTCGTATCTGCTGACAGTATGAGAATGAGTAAGTAGTCAGACTATAAAGAAAACCAGAACGCACATTCTTTGTGTCAGACTGGTCCCAGTTAGCTGCTGCAGGTACAGTATACCCTGCCACATTGCAGTTCAGAGTTCAAAACCTCCATGGGTTATGGACTTTTCCTTAGAACCTAATGAATAATTGGTTTGGTAAACGGCAACTATCTGCCTCCATTGTTTTTTCTCCTCAGAAGTTTGCAAGTAGCCAATCTGAGAGTGTTATTCAGTTCTACTTGCAGCAGATTCGCTGCTGCCCCCTCACCCGTCTCTGTCAGGTGCACTAACATTCTCACATCATAACAGTTCCTCACAAGTAGCTATCTCCACTGTTCTCAGTTTTGTTTTTTTAAAGCCCTGACATCCCTAAGAGGATGCCAAAATGCCCTACACGTTCTAATGCTTTATTAACACGGTATTTTATAACATTAAATTACATAACTGCAGAGACATAGCATATTTAGGATTTAAACTATAAATATAGGCATTTATAGGCATTTTTCTGACCATATCTGAAGTTTGTGACTTTTCTCAACTAGCAGAACTCTAAGAAAATAATTCCCATGAATTTTGGGGGTTTGCTGTATTTCCACTACACTGTAAATAAGTATGTACTACAGATTAAAATGCTGCTATCTATAAATGTTGATATCCTGCCACATATTTACATAATTCACATACCTAAATCTTTTTAGGTTAACATTTCACAATATTTTATAATATAAAATTTAACGTTCTATCCTTAATTATCATAAGATCATACTTGTAAATACTCAGTATTGCTTGAGTTTCACTGTGTACTAGAAGAAATTTTCATTTCTGGAATTATAAGAGTGGGGAATATTGAAGACAAGATTGTTTGTTTTATTGAACCTACACAGTGTTTTTTTATTTCATGAAAACTTAAAACAAATCAAGTAAACAAATATGAGAATAACTGCAGTTATTACACGATGTATCATTATCTTCAAAGTAGTTAGTACAAAATATGAACCAAAAAGATTCTTACAAAAAAGAAGCAAGCAGGTAGTAACATAAACTTTATACAGTAAATAAATCGGTATATATACTGCTTCATATGATAATTGATATAGAAAAACACAGCAAAGTAGGTGTGTGCATTTGTGTGTTACAGAAGAGTTTGCAATTTTAAGTAAAATATGAGACAAGGACTCATTAGGAATGTCATACAGAAATTATGATAGTTTTACACCATATCTTTAATCTATTCTTCACAAAATCTCATCATGAACTCCCTAAAAATTTCTTTTAAAAATCGAGCAGTATACAGTCCTACCTTTAATTGCCTGTACAATTTGACCTTATATTACTGATCAATTTTATTTTTCCTATCATTTGTGTTTTGCATTTAACCAACTATAGCTCACAAAGTGCCTTATTCTCATTGTAAATGTCAATATTTTGAACACAAATGTCTTCATGTGATGGTGTCAGTACAGATCGTTTCCTAATGATTGTTACTTACTATTTTCATGTTTACAACATTAGGAGGACATAATTAAAATTCTAGTCATTTAGAATCATTATTTTGAGAGTAAAATAAAATATTTCTCAGCTCATATTTTAAAAACTTAGAAATGTTGCATGTAGGTACAATGTAAGGTAACATCAAACGATTCAGAAAAGTTGATGAGAATAATCCAAGCAATGCTTGAATGTTCATGCAAGGGTTAACTGAATTTTCAAAGGTAAAAGGTTTTATACAGAATACAGAATATGGGCGTAATGATCTCATCCATAACCAATAATTAAGAAATATCCTTTATGTTACATGAAATTTAAATCAAATAAATGACTTATTTACATTGCTACATATGGAATTAATTCAAAGAAGTAGTGCTTTAATTTATATCATACATAATCAATTACTTTTCATAAAATGACTCATACAATCTGTATCATTCTAATATATTTTACATATAGTAATATGTTATACATAAGATTAAACATAAATGTTCAGATTCATCTTCAGTAACATTTTTGAAAGATTACATCAATAGTTCATCATAAATGGGTTCAGGAATTTAACTAAAATAATAACTTTGAAAAACTTACCTGGCTTTTATTAGACATTAAATTATAATCATTAAAAGAACCTTGTTCATGTACCCTCTTGAATTTTCAATGAATAGGCAATACAGTACTGTGACAGTTTAATCACTGCTGCTAAACAAAATAAGAAATTTGAGAAAAGATGGGAATACATGCTAAGAAATCATTTTATGGCTTATGATATGAATACTTTTCTTTGTAGTTTCAATGAACATTAGGTTAAAGATTTGTGGCATTGCCAATACAATCATTGGGCCAACGTGACATTTGTGTCATTCTTTTCCGATGAAGAGAGAAGTATAACTATTACATTTACTCAGGTTACAGGGCCAGTAACTAACACTTCCAGCCTCAAGAGATTGCAATGAACAAGCTGTTCTGACCTCCTTATGGTAACTAAAATAGAAACTTTTAGATTGTAGAAGGGCTGAAATCCCACTGAAATCACCATCTTTACTAAAAATCCTTATTAAAGCATAGTGATCTATAAAATCTGAGCTATCTTTGCAGCTGTTCCTTTGAATGAGATAGGTAAAGTTACCTGGATAAGTGACAGGATTTGTGACTTTTCATATTTCAAGAATGATAAAATTCTTGCAAAGCCTGATGGTTCAAGCATTTTCTATAATGGGAAGAATGAAGATGCTATTTTTCTAACGAGAAATTTTCCAAAACTTAATATGTCACTAAATTATATGAAGAAAAACATCAATTAATCAAAAGTGACATACTGCTGAAATAGTGACCATTTTGTGAGATGTGATTTTCTTTAGAGAAGAGAGAATAGGTCAATTTAGTTAATTGAGAAGAAAGTATTTAATACTTTATTTCATGCTACTGGTATTCATTATCTACCTATAATGATGGTAGAATTTCTGATCAAAATGAATTTCTTTCCTGAATCAATTCTTTTCTTTTCTCTATGTGAGTAATGAAATAGTACACTTTTCCAAACTGTGACATTCTCTAACATTTTCCACACATCACATATACCTGTTAGGGATGTACAGACAGGGACTGTTCAGAGAAGGTGACATATTGGGAAAATTGGGGATATAATCGTGACCAAGTGATTGGCAGAAGATGTCAGTCCAGTGGACTGGAAAATTCTTAGAACATCTGAACTGCCCAGCATTGCTTCAAGACAAATACACATGCTCCTTCTGAAACTGCTTTAGTTATACAGACAGGACCACCTGCAGAGCCATCTGGTTGCTTATTGAATCTTATTTAAGGTTCATATATAGATTCATTATAAAAATGAATCTAGTTTAGACCCCCAATTTGGTTTGCTTGTAAACATACTATACTAACACAGCTGATATTTGTATAACCTTCTAAGAGAAACAAATTATTTTCAGACAGACTGGTTTCAAATAATATTGACATATTGACCTGGATATCCATTTTTCTAAACAATAACATTTCCCGTCTATTTAGCACTGTCTGATATATTTACATTACACTTCTTTGATTTTTGAAGAGTTTTTCTGTTACTAGATTCTTGGTAACCTAACCTAATTTGAGTGTCTATTTAAATGTATATATGACTGTAACAATTAAGACTAGAAACTACAGAATATGTGAAATTCAGATTTTTCACTTTCCCTCTTGATAATAAAGATGCACTTTATTAAAGTTTCCTAATATTTGAAGTTCAAAGTTTGAATATTTAACATTTACTTTCTCAGGCAGGCTAAATGGCCTCCAGCTGATAAATTTTATATACCTGGAAAATATAGAAGCTCTAATTTTCCATGAAAAGTGTTGAATGTAAGGAACACAAATAATTTGAAAAGAAATATCTATATGATAAAAATAAATCATCTGATTTAATAACCCTAGAAATGGTAACCCATTAGAATTACATTTTCAATAAAGATTCATTCTGTATAAATTTGAGGTTCATAATATAGTGTGACAAGCATAGGTTCTTTTTTTTAAATCATAGTTAGCTTGTAAAGCTTCAAGATATAGAGGGTCACAAAATTTCCTTAACACCTCATACAATATTTGTCAAATGATTTCTGACAAAGATAAATGAGAATTCTCTAAATAAAACTAGTTTATTTTTTTGCTATATTTTTTCTAGTTTTGTAGACTTTTGCACAATAAATGGAAGTATACTTAACTTTAGAATGAAATGTACCTAAAAAATATATTTTCAACATTTTAAACTGGTTGAGTTCATCAATTTTTGGTTAGTTTTTCTCACAAAATTCTAGGTAAACTATTTAAGGGTATTCATATATATGCAGTAAGAAGGAACATAAGAAAAACAAAAATTGTAAAAGATATAGAAAAACATGCTAAAAAGGGTGTAAAAATGTGTGAAAGTTTGCCAGGCACAAATACAGTGTAATACTGTCTGACATTTTATTTAAGAGAATAAGGAAATAATAATGAATAAAATCATAAGTTGTTTTCATCAACTGAGTTTTAGAGACTTTTTTCTGATAAATAGCTATAATACTAAAGATGTAATTTATATTTCAAAAGTGCATTGTTGAAAAAGCATTGCTTCTTGTAGTTCCTGTTCACACCTTGCTTCAAGAAATTGGCAGACTACTTAAGAATACATACGCACATGCACAAAGTCCGTACTCCAATGTGTATGTGAGAGTAGGCTTAGCAACCTTGGAAGGATGTGTATAGCTAAAGTAATGCTTTGGGCAATGCATAGAGAGAACTGAAACTCCAGAAGGTACAGAAAGCCTGTATTTTGGAGTCTCTATGAAGATGACTGCAGTGAGAAAATAAGGAGGAATGATAAGGGATTTTCTAGTTTGGGAAGAAGAAGCTGTACACTGATACTTTTACCTAAGGTGAAGTCAATAGTATTAAAGGCGTTGAAAGGCTAAGAATAATGAGCATTAATGTGTTATATTTCTGTGCTAAGATCTTTGAGGAGTTGGGTATGTGTATTTAAGCAAGGAACTTGATGAACGGAAGGACTGGTTGCCATTCTCTTATTTCATAACTTTGGCACCTAAAAGCTAAATTTACAAACGCAGCGTTTGTGGTTTTTATAATATTTATATTAACCAGCTATTTTTCTGTGTGTTAAAGTCAACATGAATAATAATCATCAACTTGATTTCCAAGTAGAGGCCATCATATTTGTGAGTCTGTAAAAAACATGCACCTCTCAACATTTCTTTCTCCTTGATCATCATCTTCCTACCATCGACTATGTCATTTCATAAACTCAGAGCCGAGGACAGCTTCTTGCCTACTGAAATACATTTTCCGTTTGTACCAACTGCAAGTTTCTCTTTTATGAGTTAGCATTTGTGCTATTTGCTTTCCAAGCTCATCTGATTTAACTTTAAAGAAAGCCCAAATATTTACTATTAAAAATTAACTTTTACTATAAGAAAGGACAAAAAAATAAAATACCAAGGTAATAAACATACTTTTATATTTTTGACATGCAAATTCCTAGATATTGTTGACATAAGAATTAAAATATGGCTATTAATTAGTATTGATATTTAAATGTGTATCATTGCTGAATAGTGTTGTTAAGGAAATAACAATAGGCAGTAGGCACATTATATTAATCAAGCCATAAATAGTCTTACGAGAGTTGTAGTACACATTCAGGGTAATAAAAAAGCACAAAATGTGCATTCCCTTCATTTGATTTTTACTCAGTAAAGGCCAATGATACAATTATTTTACTGTTTCCTATTATGATAAATGTCATTTGTTAAAAATCAGTAAATGATATCTAATATATTTTAAGTAACCTCTCAAATGGGTTTTATTGATTTGACTTGTGATTCCATTATAATAAATTTTTACTTTGCTTCAAAATTTTATTTTTCCAGTTAAATTTAGAGCATTTTACATAATTCCAAACTGTCAGTGTCCAGGCAACTGAAAAAATGGGGAGCATTATGTAACTAATGTTTCCAAAATAAACATGTCAAAAAACCCTTTATTTAATCCCTTGAATATAACGTTGTCTAATGTAGCTACAATGATGTGTCTAGTACAAAATAATAATCCCAAGTGGCTTTAATTAAAAACAGCGAGGTATATATGTCTCTACTTATTAAAGTGGCTCACACTCACAAGTAGGTTATAGCTTTGGTTGAAGACTCCAGTTCTGAAATAAGATTGTCAAAAACTACAAAATCTTGGAATGAAGAAGCTATATTTTTTATAGTTTCTTTAACTGGAAATGATAGCTTATGATACTAATCTTGCCTATGTTACTAGGTTATGGGGGATAATTAATGTAAGGTATTTTACAGTGACAGATATATATTTAGTGCTGGATAAATGATCTCATTGATATTTATCTGAGTTTTGTATCAGAAAGTTATAAATTCTCATAATCATAGTCTCATGAATATAGGTGGCTTATACTGCACTATAAAAGTCTTGTTCTGTTAATGTCGTTCTGCAACTGAACTCAATGTTTTCTTCTTCATCACACATAATAACATTGCAGTAACTGTCCTAGCAGTTGTACTTGTATAAGGAAACATATCTGTAATATTCAAAAAGGCAAAGATTTCTTTAAAATGTTATAAAAAGAGCTATCCTAAAAGAAAAATAACAATGTAAGGGTATCATCTAAGGTCACATAGGAGACAAATGGCAAGTTAAAGAGTAAAATATATATAATATATATTTACATACCTTTATATACTATTATATACTAATTATATATTATATATTATGATTATATATATATATTGAAAACAATTCCCAGGTATATGAAGGCCTCTTAAAAATGAAGAATTTATAAAAGCCCCACAAAAAGAAGATGAGACAGCCAGGTGGAAGAGATACCTCCAAGGATGAGGTAACAAAGCGTATATAAACTGTGTCAAAATCAGGGAATATTTATTAATCAGGTAGCAGGTTGAAAAACTACCCATTTAAAAATACAGAAAAAGTGATTTGTTCATCGGAGAGCTGAGAGCTATGTATTAGCTTTCCATATTTATAAACATTTACCTAATACACATAAGAAAGAAATATAAGCAAAAAACCTCAATGACATAAGTCTTTGAAGAAGTTTGTAGTTTTGAGACAACCCAGCAGATTTGTGTATTGAGTTGATTATTACTTAATCAAGATTTTATACTGTGTGCTATAAAAGTCAATTTAAAAAACATTCAGAAGGGACCAAAATTGGATTTAACTTCAGGAACATATTGGATGTGACTGAGACAGTATAATACAAAGTGTAAAATAAATATGCCTTATGTATCTAAAATGAGAAAACGTTTGAGCATCTGCTTTTACTACTGAATTATATTTACTTTCTTATTTATATTATGCTCAAATTCTTCTGTTGAGTTGTTCTTTGATTTGAAAAGTTATAATTATGTTTAGATAAAAAATATTCCCTGGCATGTTTACTTAATATTTATATGTGCTTGTTTTGTTATTCATGTTTCAGTAGAATTGAAGCCATTAAATATTAACTGTCAATTTATATAATGTACAAGTCTAAGACTTGCAATTTTTTTTTGTTTATATAATACATGGATACATATTTAGCTTTTATTTTGACTGTGTGTCCTGATTATTAATAATTCAGTTAAGCATGTGCTTCACCAAGTAGATTAAGATATGTAGAAGAAGAATTTCTCAGTCTGTTGGGGTAAAAGAAATATCCAGGGTTCTATATATATTTTTCATATATTAGTTTGCCTTCATCTCAAAGTAAAGATAAATTTTAAATTTAAAAATCTAGATAAAATCTCCTCCTTTTCATTTTATCTATATAGGTCAAAGGAATAAAATACTTTTTGAAGCAAGCACTTAAAACATAAAATACTCAGTTAATAGTGAACGAAGAAGAGAAACAGACATAGTGTCTGCCTTCAGCTTCAAGCAAAGCAATCATATGTAGTTGTTCTTCCTAAAGGGATATAACAGGGTAAAAATATGGCAGGAACTCCTCATGAATCTTTACCTGAATAATCCATGCTGCTATTTTTAGTAGTTACTTCCATGGGTTTGGAAGACTCTACTGATGGTCAATCCAGTATCTGTCATTGCTATGCTTTAGTAGTGTTGTTTCCAACTACAAAACTACATTTCAATAAAAAAAGAGTACATTTCACTGCCTGACTGCACATTGTCATTGCCAATGAGACACAAATAAGTATAAATGGGTCAAGCTTCTCAAATATCTCCCTTTTCCTTTAACTCTTTTAAATGTTGATACAGAAATACTTTATGATAACAATCACCCTTGAGAGGGAAATTATGAACTATGAAAGGCAAATAAAAGTATAGAAGACATCTGTATCCATCGTGAGTTTTCCAGTAGGACACTATCCATCATTGTCCTATATTCAGATTAATTTTATAGTAGAGGATGTAAATTTATGTTATTTTGAAGTCACTGAGCTATAAATTATGATATTGGCTGTCCAGTATGACTCCTTATTAACACCTTCAAAAGATACAAATTTTTTTGTCATTCTCAAAGCATTAATAATTACATTCATGAATAATTACTCAAGGATAGATGTGGCACTTCACTGGGCTTTGGGTACAGAAAGGTTTGTGCCACTTCAGTCTGTTTGAATAGGTATGGGTATATTCTGCAGTCTGGGAAAAGTAATAAATGCTTTTGTCTTTTCTTAAAAATAAAAATGACAGTATTGATAACAGAAAAAAGAAGCAGTCATGTAAAGACTCAAAAATGTTTAAAAAAACCAAACTAACAAAAATCTCAATATACGTGCATGACTTCTATTAGTATGTTTTTCAAGCATTTCTTAGCCACTTACTGTATGTGTGTTACAAGCTTACCTTCTCACCAAGCACGGTAGGGCGCTCCTGTAATCCCAGTATTCTGGAGGCTGAGGTATGAGGATCATTGCGAGTTTGAGGCCAGCCTGAGCTACAAAATGAGTTGAAGACCAGCCTGAACTGCACAGTGAAACCCAGTCTTCCCGACTCCTATAAGGCTTTCTTTTTCAACAATACAAGAGAGTTTGTTTCATCAATTTTGTATATTACCATAATCTTATGCTTTACAACGATGGAAATTTATTCAATCAAAATGCCTCTGTTTATTTATTTATTTTTTGGTTTTGGTTTTTCTCCGGTACCAGGAACCGAACTCAGTACCTTGCGCTTGCCAGGCAGGCGCTTTTTGCCCCTGAGCTAAATCCCCAGCCCCTTCAAAATGCCTCTGTAAAAAAATAAATAAAAAATGCCTGAGCCCAGATATCCTGAATCAGAATCATTGGACTGAAGAGGAGAATGGCGGAGCCACGGAGCCTCTAGGAGAAATTGCATTTCTTGCCGTTTCTCCTTCTAACAGCTGCCAGCATTTCCAGGTCTGTAGTCAAATGATTCTAATCTCCGCCTCCCTACGAATATGGCCTTCCCTTCTGTGTTTCTTCCTTTTATAAAGACATATGTGGCAAAAATTATAGCTAACTTTGTCAAGCAAGATGAGTATCTACACTTCAAGTCCTTTAACTTAGTCATGTCGACAAAGACAATTTCTCTCCTTAAGGTAAGGTTTTCAGGCTTCAGAGATTAGGGTGAAAGAAGTATATGGAGCCTCTATGGACGGCTGCGTCACTTTCAGTGTCTCTGGAACCCCTTGCACATATTTGTGTGGTGTGTAGTACTCTTGTTCCTCACGGCATTTGACTCACTTTTCATTCTTAGTTCCTATAAGCAAAATGGACAGCCACATCCATCTTGCCTTTTCATACAATCCCGGACACAGATTTGATTTATTAAAAGATTTGAACATTGAAAATTCCAAAGTATTATTGAAAACTCCTTCAAATATGTTATTATTGCACATTCTGCAGTGGATAGGTTTAACCTTTCAAAGCTTATTAATCTAGTGGAGTGTAATGTTCACTTTAATAATTTATATCAATGAAGTTGAATGTAGTTCTAACCTAATTTTCCATAGATCCATTTTTGAAATCCAATAATATATTTTACCATCTACTGTTCTGCTGTTTTATTCTGTATCTTGTTCTCTCACTTTCTAAATTTACACCTTTGTAAAAGATTATTACACCCACTTTAGCAAAACATCATTACGAATAAAAATAGGTATTTTTTCAATAGATCAGATTTCCCCAAAGTCTCCATTTTTATTTAATGCCATTCTATTGTACAGTCACACTGTCAGACTGTTGCAAATACCTCTACACCTTGCTTATTAACAGCACAAAGTGTGAAGACAGACGTAATTCTGAGAGGCTCTGTTGCAACAGTGGTTTCCTTTTTCTTCCTCTCTTCTCTCTTATTCTCCCGTGTCGTTGCTCTTCCCTATCTTTTAAAAGAAATGCTTCATAATCCATAACCAATTTTTTTAGTTTTAGCCCTGGGGATTGAATGCAGGGTTTTCTCAATGAACTGCATTTCCAGGCTATTCATTTTTTATTTTTCTTTTCAGGGTCTTGCTAGTTGCAATGTTGCCCAGGCTGGACTCAAACTGGACATTCTCCTGCCTTAACCTCCTAAATTGCTAGGATTACCAGCATATGCCACCAAAACAGGTGGATATTTTTTCTTATTACCCTCTGGAATCTTTGCTTTTACTTTTCTCATCTAGATGTCAAGTACACTTGATCATTATTTTTGTATGGTTTCAATTTTATTATTTTCTTTTGAGTGAATTAGTTTCTAAATTTGAGGCTAGCATTATCTTTTCCTGATTTCTAGTGCCACCTCTGTCATATTATTAAATATTGATCAACATGTAATGTGGTTGGAACTCTGTTTGGAACCAATAAGGTGCTGACTAAATAGTATAGAACTAAAAGAAGTTTATCTAGATATTTGGCAACACATATCTCCCTAACAGTTTGCTTGTCAAAAGTATTTTTTGATCACCCTTTGCACTGGTATAAAATTTTAAAATGAGATCTTAATTTTCTTCAAGAAAACTCTTAAAATTTTAATTATATCATAGTAAATTCATCAATAGTTTGTGGAGTATTTACAACTCCATCTCTTTCTACTCAGCATATTCCTATGAGACTTCTCCATGTGATTCACTAAAATCACTCTTGTTGAAGTCATCAGAAACAGTTCTCTAAACATGCACAATGTCCTTTCTGGATTTTCTTCTTACTTTACCATCAGTCCTATTAGTAATATTGGGAGGCTCTCTTTCTTAAAATGCTACTTGTCTTTCAGGACAATATGTTGTATTGGTTTTCCTTATAAAATTGGCTAAACTCTGTTTCTCAATTTTTATCCTATTCCACCTATAACATTTTGAATGTTCCAGAACACTGTCCTATTTCTTTTGCTCTTTCACATGCCTATAGTATCTACAGAAGATTTAGTTTAACTTAAATACAAGCTGTTATTCTCTAATTTGTTGATGACATCCAAATGTATCATTCAATCCAGGCACCTCCCTTCAGTGTCAAATATTCTCTTGCCTTTTTCTCTGTGTAGTAAACTTCATAGTAGAATATTTGATTTCCTTCACCAAAGAGGAGAAATAAAACCAAAACATTCTGACCCTCACTCTCCTCATATGTGTGACCTGCAATACCATTTATCTTTTTGCTCAGGCCATAAACCCAAGAGCCATACTCTCCCTTGACTCTCATGTTTGATCTACTAGGCTTAGCATTTATACTACAAGCAGGACCTCACAATTGCATTTTATCTTACCATTTCCAACACAACTAACCTAGTTCTGGTTATTATCATTTCCCCCTGTGGCAACACATTATCTTTTTAGCTGCCAGATATATTGAAAAGAATGAAAGAACAAAAGAAAAACTGCAGGGAGGGAGGAAGGTAGGAAAGAGGAAGAAAGGAAGGGAAGGGAGAAAGAAAGGAAAGCCAAAGGAAGGGAGACATAAAGGTGAGAGGGAAGATAGAAATCCTTTCTTGCCTTTACTCATTTAAAGCTTTCTAGTGATTCCTATTATGTGGCTCACTATGTCCTACATGATTTTGTTCCTGTCTGCCTGACCTTATTTTTCTACCACTCTTTCTAAAACATTACTTTCTACCTACAAAAACTAGATTTTCTCATAGAAAAATAAAGTTTATTTTCCTCAGTCATTTATAGAAACATTTCCCTCTTTAATTCTCAAATGTTCATATATTTTATTCCTTCACATTATTCTAGCATGTATTTGGTCCTCATTAAATACACGCTGCATAAAAGTTAGTGTATTTCTTAGCTCCTATTTTCCCAAAGTAAAATATTCATATCAATTTATCTTAGAAAATGCTTAAAGTAAAATTACTTTAAGCTTTTGCTCCCAGGAATGATTACTTTGTGAGAGAGGATGTCATTTTTACTTTTTAAAAAATGTGCTCCATTAAAAAAAGACACAAAAATAGCTTTAACGCTAGGTGCAGAAAAAAAGCTAAAACTTCAGGTTGAAATTTTGAGGTAGAGATCTGCAAATTCAAACATAATGATTTTTTGTGGCTTTCTCCCAAGTATATCATGCTAATGATAATATCACTCAATCTTAGACATGAATATCTGTCTCAAAAGGAAGTAGATAAAAAGTTAAGCTTTTTCAGCTAGTAGAGTTTGTGAGCCTGAGAAATGCAGTCTCAGTATTCTGAGCTGGCTAATCTCGTGGTGGGTGTCTGGGCAGTGTTCTGCTGTATCTCTCAGCAGAATCACTAGTTCCCACCTTAAATGCCAACAGTGACAACCTCACCTGCTTCCTAATTCTAGTAAAAAATGTCTCTAGACACTATAAAACATCAACTGCATGTGAAATTTCCTTATTCTCCTGAGCAACGGGTTTTGTCTAATTAATTTCTTAAGATACCTTAAAATTTCAGCCTCATAGTGAATACTTTAAGAGTAGTACCTACAAAAATGTGTGCAAATCCTATAGTGACATCTAAAATTATCTCTGGAGTTCCAGATAGCTGCTGGATGGCAAAGTCTCCTGGTTTGAAAATCAGTAATCTCATGCATGTGAAAGAAAATAAGTTTAATTACACTCATTTTGAAAATAAAATTGAAAAATAAAACTAAGCACATGAGTTTCAGACATATGTGCTTTGAATCTATTCTACTAATCTTTTAAAACCTATTTATCTAGTTACATAGCATATGCTTGCGAATTATAATATTTACATGCATTTTGGGGAATTTGCACATGTATGCATAACATCCTGATGGTTTCCCTTTACTCTCTGCTCTACACTTTTCTCTCTTCCTTTCTTCCTAGCCTCTTTCTCATCCCCAAAATAGCCTTCCTTCCTATTTCCTACCATCTCTTCTTTAGCTTTTCTTTAATTTTGTTATGTTTTAGCTTATCTGTATGAGGTACTATTTGATATTTAATGGGTTTTCTGCCTTGTTTCACTTAACTCTATAGTCTCAAATTCTATCCATTTTTCTGCAAATGCCTAATTCCATCCTTCTTCATGGCTGAATAATATTCCATTGTGTGTGTATACATACCATTTTTAAATCCATTTTTTTCCATCGATGGACATCCAGGCTGTTTCCAGAGCTTAGCTGTTGTAACGTTGTATAATAATGACTACTTTTTATAACTATATTTTTTATTTTACAGAGAATAAAAAATTTAAAAAAACATCAAAAATGCAGAACTGAAAAACAAGATGATAGGAAATCAACAATGTCTGTTATGTTGCATATTGTTATCTTATAATAGTTGTTCAGATTAACAGATATAAGCATGCAAAATTGATCACAAATTAAGCATTAACTCTTCCTTTCAATAAATCAATAGAAATTCAATAAATCCATAGAAATAGTAGTACAATTATCTTAGCTATCATATATATGTGTATATATATATACATATATATATGTATGTACATACATATATATATATGTTCCCCCTTTCTGCTTTCTTTCTTTTCTCCTTTTCCTCATCCCAGCTGTTCTTTCCTTTTCAGCAGCTTTTTTCCTTTTACAATATCTATTGTACCTTTTGAATTGTATTTACTCTTTCAGGTTCTAGACCCTTGTGTATCTCACCATGCTCTAAACTAAAATCAAAATGGTTCAAAGATCTAAATATTAGACGAAAACCACTAAATCTACTGGAAGAGAAAGTAGGTAGAACAATTATTACATTTAAATCTTCAGATCTGAAATACTAAAGCTGAAAAGTGGCCATAAGCAGAGTGAACCTCAATGATCTTATTTTATAGGTTAAGAAGCTGAAAAAAAAGAAAAAGGCAACAGAACAGTACATACATTATCCGTGGTCACAAGGAGAACTATGTTTTTAAAATAACCTTTGTCCAATATGATTGACATAACATATTTTTATCTGTGAAAAATTAGAGTACTATTAAAGAAATATAATGGAAAATATTAGACATCAAAATGAGGAGGTTACAAATATATCCAAAGCTGAATATATCCTTAAAGAAATTTTTATATATGTATGAGATAGTATAAATTGTATTATCTGTGACATTTACTCTGGAGAAAAGAATAAGTTTTAAAAGATTACATGTCCTATAAGAAGTCAATGATCATAACATTTACCTTTTTCAGTTATCAACATATCAAAATTCAAATTCAAATTTTTTATAACTATGTTGCACAGCACAAGTGGTTTTTCTTTTTCTTTTTCTTTTCTTTTTTTTTTTTTTTTTTTTTTGTTGTTGCTCTAATAGCAATTCTTTATGCCAGGATTTACCAGAATGCTAAAAAAAGAAGTTCCTTGAAGTATAATTTATGGCGATGACTTGGAGTACTATTAGCCTTTTCTGACCATTCAGGGATTCAAATACTTTAGATGGTAGGTACAACATACTGTAGGCTTGGTAAGTTGTTATGGAAGGCGGCAAATTGCAACTGTATTGATCTAACTGGAAGGACTCTGATGTCCGGAGAGTACGTCTCTCAGAGTAGTCTGTCAGAATTAAAGGAGATTCTATACATTTTTTTAATAAGTTGCTTTGCTAGCGTTAACAAAACTTGCTCTGTTATGATCAAAAAGATTTTGATAAAAGTGCAGAGCTAATATATTACACTAAAACATTTTAAGACTAATTATAATCTGGCATGTAACTTGGCCAGACAAGAGCCTTCATATTGTTCACATGGAACCTCTGGTTTTGTACTTTTCACCCTATAATTTCAATGCTGTGATTAAGGTAATAGTAATATGACTATAAAAGGTAACTGGATTCATTACTACATGGGGTTGTTTTGTAATTTTTATTTGAGTTTTAGAAAACGTCTGCCAGTGTCAATTATTTTGGTTTTGGTAGAGGTGACATGTATCAATTTTTGTCCTAACATAAATCATTCAGTAGTGTTAATAGTGTTTTTGTTGGAAGAATCTCCTAGCTCATGATAATAAGCTGTGTTCTCAGTGTACAGGCTGCTTGCCTATTTTAAATTAACTTGATATATGTCACAGCAGGACAGAATGTATCTTAGTTCATCTAAAAGCTGTATCAAGTTCTTGAAAAATAAGTAAGGGGAAAGCCGAACTAAAATTCACTCTATTTTATATCACTAGAGATTGAAATCTGATCTGTCAGGTATTCAACTAGATAGTTCTGACTCTCAGGGTGGTATGAAAATAGAAGCTTAGTGGAAATAGTAGCATGGCATGATTTGTGCTAAACCTATACACATGGTTTATAGCATATTAAAAGATGATGGGACATAAGTGATAACTGAGAAATTTATATTATTCTTTGCTGATTTCTCGGTATGTTGAAAGGAAGTAGCCAGTGAAGCAGATGTGACTAAAAATTGTCAGCCCAATGAGTTAATGGTTGAGCAGATATCCTGCAAATCCCAATGTCTTTAAACATTTTTATATTTTGACTTTTGTATCTGTGCATATTGCTAACAAGTAATAACTTTACAGCTTAATAGACTATACATTACAAAATATGGCTCAATCTAATTTTATTAGTTTTAAGAAATCTGTAGCTATTTCTAGCATAATTAATAAGTTGGAAGTCAAAATTAAAATATATGAATAAAGACATGGTGACCCCAGCCACCCTCAACACCCCAAGTTTTCTGCCATGTATTTGTTCAGTGATACTAAGCACACTGTGCCATATTATCGATAAAACATGATAGAAAGGATATATTAATCTAGCTGACTAATCTTTACTTTTATTACTTGAATATATTTGGATGAATTCTGTTACTTGTATGTCCTTCTTACGCCATTACTGCAGGATATGTAATAAGGTAAAAGATCACTACAAATGAAATCCTCAAATCCACTTTTGGAATGCTAAACGCGTCAATGGAAAAGTAAAATAATATTATGGCATATTTTTGCTTTATTTTAGAGTATTATAATGGTGATTCTTTTCCTTTCATTTAAATTCATTTCTCTATGTCTGGCTTGCAGATGTGGCATTGCATTAATTTATAAGATAAGCCGCTGAGCTGCCTTCTCTGTGATCTTGCAGCATTCTCACAGCTCAAAACTGCTCATCAGTATTCACACTAGAAATGATGGGGCATATCTGTGATTCTTAGAAAATATTCTTCATTATTACAATCTGAGAAAATGTGGTATAATTAATCTTCAGACTCAGGAACTCTGAGCACAGTGCATGCGTGTATTTCCCCACCACTTCAATAAATAAAACATCTGCCTCCTTTTAGTTCATTTGTTTGTGTTTGCTATTTTTTATTAGAAACAGACCAAGTTCTGTGTATGGACTCTGAATTTATGAAGAATTATTTTAGGGCAACCATTTACTTATGATTTAAAATTAAATCCAATTGTAAAACTGATGAACAATTTATAAAACTATGCCATATGGTAAAAAATCATTGTGGTGAAGGACCCCCAGAAAATCCAGAGAGGAACTGATTTTAATAATACATAAATGCCACTATAAAAACTATGTGTATTACTGGGCAAGGCACTTAATCTTTGTGAGCCTTAATTTGCTCACCCATAAAATTGGGTTAATAATTTATCTAACCTGGCAAACACAGCTTTTCTAAGGCAAAGTGATGTAGTGTGTATGAAAGAACCTTGAAAATTATGAAGGGTTTTATTAATTAAAGTATTAGCATTAACTTTTACTAAAGACCATGCTTTCCTCCGTTAGTTAAGTTTATTCTATCTTTGCTGCTATGTGAATACTGAAATGATTTAGCAATTAGAAATCTTCTTTAAGCAAAAGCAAATACATCAATAAATAATATGTTCTATAAAGTTATGAGCACCTGTACCATTATTAAGAAAGTAAAATCACATTTTTAAAGCTAGTTCAATTTGTCCATCAGAACAAGATTATTCTAGAAACCATACATATCTTTTTATTGAATTATTCAACACCAGATCATAGAATTTTTTCAATGGAATATTTTTTCTTTAGTAAAAACTATCTAAGTATGTCATATTTTGTTATGGTAAAACACTTCGATTAATTTTAGTTACTATGAACTAAAATGTTTTTCATTAGAATTACTTTCAAATAACAAAATTATTGTAAATTGAAAAATAGCCAGCAATTTGAATTAAAGAGTGTGAACTTGGGAATTCATAATTCAAACAATATCTGTCAGTTTTCTGTTTAAATTTGGTCATCTTTAAAATTACACAAAATATTATCACTCACATTAGCTTGAAGATTAAAACAAATAAGGTGGGCATATTACCTAACACACTGCCTATTTCAAAGGAATTCAACTACAGTTCACATACTCTCTTAAGGAACTCTGCTTGAAAACATACTGCTGATATTTCTCAAATGGAAAGCAGATCAAGAGATGGAGGAAGTGAGAGGAAAGAGAGGGAAAGGGCAAGGAAAAAGGAATTAAGATGTGTCTCGTACATGCACCACCTCCACAAGAGGAATGTAAACATTATGCACTGCAGACATGAGCTAGATAGATGATAGATAGATGATAGATAGATAGATGATAGATGATAGATAGATAGATAGATAGATAGATAGATAGATAGTTAAAGCAAACTAAAACTAAAGCATATCACTGTCTAAGCAAGCCCAGGACTTCTCTCTGCATTTTTTTACTGTGGCTAGGTACCATTTATCAAACTACTTATGGGTAGTGATAAGAAGGATTAAAGAACCTAAAGCAGATTAGCATCAACTGTCAGAGAATCAGGAGAGTGCTCTGAAATATGGAAGAGATTCAAAATACTAAGTAGTTCAAAATTCATCTACAGGTTTCCTCAGTGAGTATATTTCCTATTCAGACCTTGAGCTATTAGTTGTTTTTTCATCCTGCATATCACCATATCATTAAATCGATCGTGAAGGCAAGTGATACTCAGAAAGGTTGCGTATGCCCTGCTCCATGCAATGCAGTGAACGAGGATAAAACTTGTGGTTCCTACTTTTTCAGCTCATTCAACATAACACAGTTCTGGCACCTCTTCTCTCTCTGGTGATTTGATTGCATTCATTTCGCATTCACTCTGTTAGGAAATTGAAACAGTACCTGGGGCTATGCAGCTGCTTCAGCCTTGCCTTTAGAATTCAAGTAGCTCATCCAGTAGACCTTAATGGGTTAACTGATTACAAATTGAATAAATCATGTCTATTTAAACCAGAGTACTATAATTTGCCATGTTTAAAATTAGATCATAGATTGTTAATTTCCATTTTCTATGCTATTATTTCCCTGGGCCACTTCAAAATTGAATGTTTCAAGTAAGTGGGATTTTTTTTTTTTTTTTTTTTTGTATAACTTATTGGTTCAGAAGATTATGTTTTCAGGATAGTACAAAAAATATTTTGATAACAGAGAAAAGGATGCAGTCTTTTACAATAATATAGGCATGTTTTAAAACTAGTTATGGAAGAAAAATTAATCTTGTCATTTTGTGAATACAGTGCACTTTTTAAAATGAAGCTTTAAAATATCTCTTTTTGCCTAATTTTAAAATTTAAGCATTTTAAATCCATGTGTTTTCTTCAAAGTATCATGATTAATTTTAATTTTCATTAGCATTTGAAACTAGGAAATTTTCATCTTTTTTTGAGTAAATTGGATTGTTTTAATGACAAAGTATCATACTCTGCATATTCTAAGAGATTTTAGCACACAGCTTTAAAAGATATTTTTAAATGTCACTAAGATTTCTAAATTTATAACTATTGTTAAGTATAAAGGTAATGTAGATAATTTTCATTTTCACTAAGGAGCTACTGCAAACATAAACATTGTGATGTGCATGTATCTAAAAGTCTTCCAGTTGATGAATGTAAGAATATATTAATTGCATGTATGGTGTTTCTATAATTTTGAAAATCTCCTAGCCCAGTGCTGGTGAACCTACGGCATGCATACCTTTTAATTTTCCTTTTTAAGCAAAAGACGCTAATATATGAGTTCTTTGGTTTAAACAGAAACCTCAGTTCTCGGGCTTAATTGCAGTGCTGGTACTTTGTAATAAGTGAGCGGGATTTGTGTTACAGTTTGGGAGCTTGTAAAAGTAGAATCAGATATGAAATTTTTATATACAACATACATTGCTTCAATTGTCCAACACACCTGTGCATATGACATCAATGTCCATTTTAAAATGCTGGGCACAGTTTCAATATTGAAAGCGATTGCATTTCTTCTAACCGGATTCGTGATTATGTATTTTTCCTATTCACCGTTACATTCAAATTTCATATTGGTCTAGTAAGAAACCTTAATTTCCCACTGTAATTGAATGACATACAAATCCCTACTGTAACTTAATGGCATACAAATATATGTATATATTTATATATATGGCAATAAGTATGTATTTGTTGTAGAAAAAGAATATTTTAAGCTTGAAACCATGCAAGAATAACATAAATTCAAATTTTGTATTAAAGATGTTGATTTAAATTTAATCCAAATTTATGAGAATAAAATTTATTTTAAAATGAAAGCATAAGTTTAGCAATGGTACAGCAGTGAATAATTGATTTACTTCATGTGGTAGAAATGATTATTTTATTAGATCCGGTGTATTTGACTGCACTTAGCAGAAATATTGACTCAAAATGGTGGCTCACATCAGTATTTCTCAAACTCTGATGGGCTTGACAATGTCCTGGAATCTGGCTCAGCCACAGACATTGATAGGCATCAATCCTAGTTTCTGACTCAGTAGATCTGGATTGTGAGCAAGATCTGCCTTCTTCTTAAGATCCTGTGTGACGCTCTCCACACCAGCTCAGTCATTACACTTTAGGAAGAAAAGGGAAGATTAAATAGTCTGAAAGCTGCATGTGCTCCAAGATATAACGAAGCCCAGAGTTTTATTTTTTTATTTGTAATTTACTGTTCTGCATTCAAGTTGTCCTCAATTATATAATACATCTCCACAATTCTAAATTTAGAATGTCAATGAGCCTGAGCAGTCCACAAACCGTTTTTGAGTTAATGAATACATTTTTGATGAAAATTGAAAAAAGTTTAATGTAGTATAAGGAGCAATAGACTGAAAATGAACAAACTATTGTTATACTGTATAAATTTAAACTTGCTACTTAAATTGGAATCTCAGGAATATTCATCCTTAAGACAGAAATTAGTAAAATTTAGATGACTTCTGATGTAATTAAACAGCTTTAAAAGTCAATAATCCTAATTATAATTTTCTTTCTAGTTCCAGGGAATATAATAGAATGCATTTTATTAGCTACAGAAATCAGGAAGGAAAACTCATTTTAGTAAGGCTTTAAGGGTTTTCTATCCCCGTAGAATGCTCTATATGCCATTTTCAGTATGTTTCCCTCAACACAGGAAAATATTCACTAATATATATTTTGCTATTTGATTTGTGTATGCCAAGAGATTATTTATGAATAGTACCTTCATTACTTTTCTCATTGCTGAGACAAAATACCCAACACCTCAAGTTAAAAGACAAAAGATTTATTGTAGCTAACTAACATTTTGTAGAGGTTTCAGTCCACAGTTGGCTGGCTCCAAGGCAGACTAGCATGGTAGAGTGTCATTGCAGAGGAGGAACAGTTTGTGCAAGCAGAAGGCAGCAAAACAATTCAGTAGCAAGCAGCAAGCACCCATAGCAGCCCTCTTTCTATCCCTTTTATTTTATCCAGGCTACCCTCTCTTAGGGTAAATAACACTCATACACAGGGAGGACCTTTCCATTATCCACCCCAAGAATTATGCCAAGCTGATCAGTGGACTAATTTAGTAATCACACACTCTTAGTCCAAGCATCACAAATGCTAGATCCAGACACCTCCAGAAAAGCCCCATCTATGACAACATGAGGCTTTGAGGGGACATCTAGACACTAAATATATACAAATTTATTTTTCAGTATTGGGGCTTGAACCCAAGTCTTCTGCACTGAGCTACATCTCCAGCCTTCTTTGATTTTGATTTTATTTTGAGAGAAGGGTTTGCTAAGTCACTGTGTTACCCAGGCTGAGTTCAAACTTGTGATCTTCCTACCTGAGCCTCCAGCAGTACTAAGATTCCAGGTGTGCACCACTATGCCCATTATACACACACAATCATTATTATTCTAGATTACAACTATTACTTGTACTTGATAAGGAAATATTTCAATTTCATGGGCAAGTAGTGTCATTTTCATTTTAGGTTGAAACCATTGTCTTTGGATGGGAGAGTAAAGGGGACCACAAATTAACTCCATTGGGAAGATAGTCTATTTTCAGGAAAGTGTTTCAGTAACAATAACAAGAAACCTATAAATTTATTTTTGGAAATGTTTTCCCTCTTTGAAAGGGCAGTGCTGATGTTTTTTGCTCATTGTTTAGAGGGGGATGGGTATATGTTTTTCCCTGAGTATATTTTAAATTAATAATACTAAGTGATATTTTGATTGCTGCATATCTAATATGTCTTGAGTGTTGCAAAATTTTAGCGTGCATGACTTTACATTCGTTTATCAAGTGTGTCATCAGGTTAAGAATCAGTAAGATAAATTAAGACTAATTCTTGTCCAGAAAGATTTCATAATCTCTGGATGAAACAGGCATAAAAGCAGATATTGACGACATGACCTGCCCAATGACGAATGTATGCCTTGTCTTCATGTTAGGTGTAACTGAGAAGAGGTATCAGGAAGGGATAGACCAGAAAGATCCTTGGGAAAGTTTTTGGTATTGTGTTTTTGCTTTGTTTTGTTTTCCAATAAGCATTAATCTTTGTCTAAGCGAGCAAGACAGAGAAGCTAGCACCAGAGGAGTGAGAACTGAGGGAGAGAGGACAATATTCTATTTAAAGTGAGCATTCTATTTTCCATAGCTGTTACTGTTATATTAAGAATGTGAACCTCCCAAATAGTATGTAATGAAAGCATGGATCATTATATTGAACATATATGTTCAATAAATAATGTGGTACTTTAATTTTTATACACATTATTAGAGAGTATATGAGGAAATTTGCCTTTAAAAATTGTGCTTAGTCTGTTTGTTAATATAAATAAGATCTCTCTGTATGCTAACTTAAAAGATGAGATTATACAGCAGAATTATATTCTAGAGTTAAGGGATGGGTAAAACAACTACGTAGTTAATTTTCTCACACAGATAAAAAAAAATCTCACATTCCAGTTTGCACAAGAATTACTTGCACTTAGTGTAGTGCAATAACTGGGGGACTAGGGAGTCTGAGTTTATAGTCTCAATCCATAACCTAGGAATGTATAAACACTGCAAGAGATTGTGGTGTGTGTAGTGAACTCAAAGTCCTCATCAATCTGGAAAGTGAAGTTTATTTTCCTTAGAGTGTTTCTTCTATGGCATTCGATAGAGTAATATGATAGAACTTTGTATAACCTTATTCTGAACTGTAGAATGGACATTCATTTTTTATTCAGTATCATGGTTAGTGTATGAAATACATTGACAAAAATAGTAAATGGCTAACAGTTGTTACTTAATGTCATCTATACTTTTGAACATCATTCTTATAAATTCAGATGTTCAAAGTAGGTTATACTTAAATATATAATCAAGTCCCTGTTAAGCATAAATGAATTATCAGTGAATGTTTAAAAATTAAATTTTATCCCTTAATAAAAATATTTATTTATTTTTACACTCTGCATTGCTGAAGAAAATTGCATAGGCCCCATGTACTCGGAGAACATGTACTAATATTGTTATTAACTTACATGGAACAATAATTATAAGATAATTTTAGCTACTCTTCCAAATTGTATGATGAAGCAATTGCAATATTTAATCACTTTTATGTTCCCTGATTTTATACACTATTTTAATCTTTAGCTTCATTACTACAGGTATTTTTAAAAATATGGTATTTTTCTGCTTTAAAAGAAAGCATATTGTCTTTAACATCTGCCCTAGGAAATGCATTTTACAAAATACAAAATTTGTAGTGTGCAAATATTATTCCTTTAGTATCATTGAAGAAAAATTTGACAGACTCATATGTTCATCTACTTTGGGAAAACAACTCTAGGAATCTTGCTATATCTAAAAATGCCTCAAGGAGAAATTCTTATTTTGATGCATTATTATTCAAATACTAAAATGTTCTTTACCATGTGATTTTTTATTTTTTTTTATTTATTTTTTTTTTTTTGGTTTTTCTCCGGTACCGGGAACCGAACTCACGACCTTGCACTTGCCAGGCAGGCGCTTTTGCCGCTGAGCTAAACCCCCAGCCCCGCATGTGATTTTTTAATAAGATAATTTTCTTTGTAAAGTATGGAGAGGATTTTAATAATTAAATTCATTTAATCAAGCTATTCGTATATATATATACATATATATATATATATATCAATTTTACCATCAATTCCATCTCTATGTTCAATTCCAAGAGATATACAGGTGTTTTCTTTGATCAGCAAAAGACTGTGATGCCTAAATTTCACATTCAGAAACAATTCAAAATTTTTTTCACATTCAGGGAATAAAACATGTAGAATGCAATCAGATCAGAGAATTTTCATTTCAATCACAATTTAGGAAGACATACAGAACAGTATCAGGGAATGATAAAGTACACATTTCATTACTTTTGGTTTTGTTTTTTTGTTGTTTTGTTTGTCTGTTTTTTCAGACAGGTTCTCACTATAAAGCTCAGATTGGCCTGAAACTCACTGCAATCCTGCCTCAGCTTCTGAGTGCTGGAGTTATAGTTGTGCACTGCAACACCAGGCTACAATTCATTATTTTCATATTAGGAAGTGAAGGATGAACTAAGCCTGATAGTTGAAGTAAGTGAAATGACTAAGCCTAAATGCGTAGGGAAATGGAATGGAGAAGTCTAGAGATTCAGAGATAGCCATGGAAAGTTGGAGAAGGGGAGCTATGGTGATGCATTTCACAGGAGAGGCTGCGGCTGGGAAACAATGCCCATTTCTGAACAATTCCCATGTGGCTTGAGTGGCTTGGCAGGGGTGGAATATAGGAAGAAGAAAATGTGGATTTATTCTTGATTTCTCATGGCTTGTAAACTGTATCAAGGAGTTAGAAATATCAGCTTTCCATATAGAAGAAGGGCTTCAGAGGGATAAGAAATAAACTAGCAGGAGTTAAGAGTCAAATGAAAAACCAGAATGAATCCAAATTTCTGAGGGGAGAGCTGAATAGAAAGGACCATTTTCTCCAATGAGAAGTCACCAGAACCAGTGAATCTGAGTCTACCCTATCAAATACCGCAGCTACTGCACGCTACACCCTCATCTGGTCTCCATTCCTGAGTGGTTATGGGGGCGAAATGTATCCTTCATTTTGAAGAAGAGTTAAAGAAAATGGAAAAATGAAAAGAACTATACATTAATGCATTTAGGAAATATATCTCAAAGGAAATGCTCAGTTATTGGACAGAAGTATGTCTACCAGACAACTACTATGTCAGTTTAGTTGTTCATTCCCTCCCTAATCAAATCCACTCCCATGTCCAGCTTAGCAGAATGAAATACTTAAGAAAATATGAGCAGATAGTGAGAATTTAGTGTACACATTAATAAGGTACTTTTAAAAGGTAGAAAATGTACTTTCATCTTTCACTTTGTTATGAAGTTGTAATTGTATGTCCTTGAAATTGTAATGCAAAAGAGAATGCAACTTGTCTAGAAAAAAATTGGGAGGGGCATTAGAACTAGTTGAAGGGGCTGGCGATACAGCTCAGCAGCATAAGCACCTGTCTGGCAAACGTGAGATCTTGAGTTTCATCCCAGTAACAACAACAACAAAAAAATCCAGTTGAATCTGCTTCATAATTGATGACTTTTAAGGTCATTGTTCTCAGTAGATCAATGGACAGTTTGTCTCTGGCTGGCTCAGTAAGAAGATTCAACTTGCTAGTCCACGTATAATGAAGTGTTGAAAAACTAGGTCAAGAACCACATCTTTAAGTACTAATGAGTGAAGATAATAATATATTTTTTATTTGACATCGATATGTAAGCTATAAAACTTTGTCACTCGAATTCTACAACTAAACTCAAGTGAAACTAAAAGCTGGTAATTCTTACTTAGCAGGAGGTTTTGTTTCCTTTAGATGTAGTATTGTCTGTGGCATTTAATCCCAATATTATCAATTTATTTACGGTGACACTGAGAATCTCACTTAACTTTATCATCCATGTAGTCGTTTTCATTTATAAAATGGCAATGATATTACCTGCCTCCTACATTTGTTAGCAGAGTAACATAATGAATACTGAGAACCCAGCATATTATGAGAACACCAAAGAATGTTTTCTTTTGAAACCATTTTTCTTGCAATAAAATAGAATGTAAAAAGATGTTATAAGAAATTTACTGTAGATCTGAAACAATATTAAGAAGAAAAGTGAAAGATATGCTTTTCAGTGCTAAAAACAATCTAAAAAGAATCAGTAAACTAAAGGGTTCTAGAAAGAAATTTCCTAAGAACTGAATGAAGTTTAGGAAGTGCCATGTACGGCAAACTGATTTGAAGAGTTCCTTCTGCATATTTCTTTAGAAGTGGAGGTGAAATTGAATGGTATTGTTTTGTAATCAAATCTACAATTACTAGTAGCATTAGTAAGATGTAATCAAATAATTTCTATTTATTAATTTACATATCATACAATCCAATTGTACAAAAATTGTCTTTTAATATCTATTAAGTGTTAATTTGACAAGTATATATTAAATACTTATTAGGCACAATAGTAAGCCCAGTGGATGTAAGTAATAGTCAAGTCCCTTGAAATATTTTAGAAAGATTGGATAAGCTGCTTAATATATTAATAAAGAATTGAATTATGTTAAAAACATAAATAGATGTAATTTTTGTTATCACTCATTTGCTCCTATTACTCTTCTTATAGAAACTTTGCATTTCAATCTTTGATGCTTGACACTTAGCAGATTCTCAATAGATGTTTGTTCTTTACACTGAGTTTTAAAAAATAAAAGTAAAGTTACATCATTTGTTATTCTTGACTTAGACATTGCCTAGTAAAATAATGCCTTTAAAGGATTTTAAAAATACACTTTTATTAAATTTTTACTCATAGCAGCATAAGAAGTAATAATCTTGGGCAACGTGATAGGAGAAACAACTACCTGAATACAAGCTCTGGATACACAGATATATTATTACCACAAACATCACAATGTATTCTGATTCTGTAAACTCTTACATTAATGGTACTACAGACAAGACTTTCTTCATGGAGTTACTAAATCTCCACTTGAAAAATAACATTCTACACACCATACAAATACTTCTCTTTAGAATAGTGCAATTCTTAATTCATTTGAGTGCCTTTTATTTTCTAGGAGGTAATGTTTGTTCAGGGTCTAAGCACAATGTCCTCTCCAGAAACCTGATCCTGTAATTGAAGTGGGTGTCTGTAAGGTATGTTTTGTAAATACAAGAAATGTTGGCTATAATAAATACAACTCATATTAAAATGATAAAAATTGACAATGAGCCCAGAATATAATATTTGGAAAAAAGAAATATAGATGACAAATTCAGCTTTTTCTGACTTTAATTAAATTCTTTCCTAATCCTGATTGCTTTATTTTAACTTTAATATTTCTCCCTAATATTAGAGATATATGGTAATTTAACTACCTTATTTAGGGAAAGAATAGGGCCCCTGAGACTACCATTTGAAATATGCAGCCTGAAGAAGCCAGCACAGTTTACAATACTACAAATTTAAAGGGCTTGCTTTTTTTGGAGTCTGCACAGGCATACTCTCTTTAGAAAAGAATTAATAATTTTAAACACATTGCAAGGGATCCATTACCAGCTGAAATCAGTGTTATTGAAATAATGACAGTTTAATTGTGCTATGTTTAATAATTCCATTTTTATTAAAAAGAAAATTATATTTTCTTCTGCGGATTCATTAAATACTCCACAATAAGTAGACTGAATAATTGCAAGTAAAGAGAGAGATATCTTAAAGTATTGTAAAATGTTATTGAGGTGAAAAACTTGACACATTTTTAAATCAGGTACATGTTCCTAGTTTAATTCATTGCTTTCTGTTAAACTACAAATTAAACATGATGAACATTTTCCTACAATAGTTCTATTATCTAACTGATAATATAGTCAAAATGCAAAAATAATTAACATCAAATATTTTGTATGTGTTAATGCTAAGTTTAAAACAGTAAAAGACTTGCAATGTAATAATTTCTCAAGATAAATAGTTTTAAGGCAAAGAGAAATTTTAAAGTAAAATGCCTAAAGTACATTACTCAAGCTATTCGTGAACTCCTCAGCGAGCTTTAGGGCATGTGGACACATTAAAACACGTCTTAAAACTGAAATTCTGCTGTGAGTGCACAAATCTAGCCATAACATCCATTTTAGCATAATCAAATGCAAATTTTAATAACCATTTTCAGAGCAATACAGCCAAAGTTTTGAACATCCTTTTAAATAGAATAGTCTGAGATTTCAGCTATATATAAGAAAATACATCTAAATATATTTTGAATTTCTCCTATAGTGTCATGATTTTTCTCAACAATTAAAAGAAAGTCCTGAACCATATGATGTTTTATATGTAAAGTTTTGTAATGTGTATTAATGTATATGCATGGATATAATGAACTACATATATATGCACATATCTCACAGAGATAGATTTTATATATACTTTATATCACAGTTTCTTTTTATATACATTTTTTAAAAAGCATAGTGACATATCAGTAAGGATTGCGCTGAATTTTAGAATAAAAATCGTATTCTAATTAATACATGCTATGATGTTTCTCCTCTCCCTGTGAAGATAATTTTTTCATAGGACTTTATCTCATTGTATTTAGCACCCCTCAAAGATGGCACCAAATAGTGACATCTATTATAAGAAAATACGTCGGATTGGCATAAGTATGAACTGTTTTCTGTTCAAATTTAAGACAATTTCATAATAAATTTAGGTTTCTAGTTGCTTGATTCAATCGTTCGGCAGATGCTATGTATATGTACATGTATACACGTCTGCATACACATACAGATACAATATATTTTAACATATACATTTTCCAGATTTCCATTAATCCTTATGTAAATAGTACAAATAAAAAAAAATAGAATTATGTATCATATATATTCTTCTATACTGCAAATTATAGAAATTTCAAGTATTGAGGATATACTTGGCCCTTGGGCATTGACATGGGTAGATTTTTTTGTAGACATATTCCATTCATCATCTGTGACCGTATTCTGGGTTCAACTGCAATGAAAGATTCGAAAATATTATGAACAAGCAAAGAACTTAATGTAATTGGATCTTAGTAAGCATATTATTATTAAAATAGCTGAAGACTATACAAATGATACAAATTTAGATGGTTAAAACTCTTAATTACTTTCTTCTTAAGCCTAATTTGAATTTTTTTCCATTTGGAATTTGAAAATTAGGTCATTTTTCCCTACAAGTTGCCCAGATGTTTATAGGATAACTGGGAAAGTAAGAAAGCTATATCAAGGATGGACAATTTAAATGCTCATTGTTACTCTTACTGAGAAAAATATAGAAAATGTGAAAGTGGAAAATATGTCAACAACTGCAATTGAGACTTACTTTTTTAAAGAACTTCAATATAGGGTAAAATAAAAAATGACCTTTTTAGAGAGTTCTTTTAAACACTGACCACCTCCTACCCACACTACTACTTAATGTGTCCTAGTTATAAGAGACAAATGTCTTGACAGTGCCAGTGACACCGTATTTTACCTGCATGACTTCTATCAAGTTATCTTAAGTTTCTCAGCTTCAGGGTATTTTTTAATATATAAATCACGAATAATATTTATATCTATGCATAAAAATGTGACAGTGCATGAAATAAACTCTTTATATAAAACTTAGTCCCTCTTCTATTTAAGAAAACCTCAACTCTTACACAGTATCATTACTATCGGTATTATTCCCATATTAATGCTATGGCAGATTGGCATTATTTATTACTTTGTTGTTAAAACTTTAATTCTATGTCTGTGTTATGAAACGGACTGTATGGATCACAGTGTGATTTTAAAACCCATTTACAAGAGGGGATTAATTACGAGGCATGAAAACATTTTTCAAGCTAATCTCCAAAGAGGCTTTTCATTCTTCCTGTAGTAGTGTGTTTGTCTAAGCTAATTCCTTGTTCTATTTTAGCTTTATGCATTCGGCCAGGGTAACCTAGAAGAATAGCACATCATCAAAGATGAGAGTTAGGTCCACATTAATATTCTCAACAGCATATGAAGAACCAGAAAAGATAGCTTTTGAAAACTAATTAGTAGTGGCTGTTCCATATCAGGTATCAAGTGCAAAGTGGTAAAGTTAACCATATTTAAGGCTGAAAGAAGTGACTAAGAAAAGCATTCTTCTACTTCTATCACTGATGACAGTGATCTGGCAAATCTCATTCAGTGGAGCCAGCACATTCAATTTAACTTACAATGGAGTCACAACATAATTATTTTCTGTGTGTAGTTCATCTCAGGAAGCCCTAGTTCCTGGAGAAAAAGTGATCAGAGAGACAATTTCCATATCTTACATTTCCTAGGAAAATTATATAGGTTTCAAAAATGTCAATTCCATCCATGTAAGTACTTGTTTTTGTCTATATTGTTGGTGTTTTGCTATTGCTCTTTTTTTAATTATTATTCTTTTTAAAATAAAAATCTGAGATATTTTTAAAACTCTTGTCTTATAGAGAGTATAAGTTATTTTCTTTCTAATAGTTAATGTAAAACTAAATATCATGATGTGAAATTACTATTAATAGCCCCATGCACCTATAATAGCTCCGTGCACCTAGATTATCTTTCTACTTTAGATGAGTATGACACTAATTTATGGGCTCAAAATTTTATATGAGCAAATGAAATCCAACGTATACTTTGTCAGGTACCAACTATGCAGCACTGTAAAGTATTAGAACTGAATAATTCACATTAAAAAAGAATTTCTCTGTTCCTGTGTCATTTTTACTGGTTTTGTGTTGTTTTGTTTTTGTCTTTGTTGTTGTTATTTTGTTATCATTTTTTTTCTCAAAAGAAAAAAATAACTTTCTCTGCAAAACTGCCCTTTGTCCTGTTTCTGCACATCTGAGCCTAGGGGAGAAATATAAATCATAGAATACTTGCTGATCAAGATGGTGGCACGGCAGTCCCAAAGTTTAAAATCTTCTAGAAAAACTTCCCTCTCTCAATGCCCAAATACATATCAATAGGAATAAAAATGGATAGGAGAAATCCTTCTACTGCAGATCAGACTATTCCTCACCAGATTCAGGTGAAAAAATGGGTCTGAATCCTTCCCACCCCATGTCTTCTGCTCAGTAATCATGGGTTTGTCCTACCCACACCCTTTGATAACCTCAGAATTATTCTATTATTTCTGTTTCTTCTGTTTATCTTATTTACCAAAGACAGCCCAGGACTTTTAGGTCATTATAAGTCATACATTCAATCCCTTTTCTTAACATACCTGTCAAGTATTCTTCTACTGGCAAAACTCACTATGATACCAGCACATTTGCTCTACATTTATCCTTTCTCTATAACCCCTTTAGCTTCTCCCAACCTGCTCTGACTTCAGGACACTCTTCCCCTGGGGTCGTCATCCATGCTATGGTTCAGATTTGAAATGTCACCCAAAGATTCACTTGTTTTAGGTGTGGGCCCAGTGCAGCAGTACTCAGAGGTGAGACTTTTGGTAGGTGATTGGATCCCGAGGGCTCTAAACTTGTCAGTGGATTAATCCATTAATGGAGTCATAATTTGACATTATAGGTGGAGCATAGCCAGAGGAAGTACGGCAGTGGTAGCACGGCTTGCAAGAGGACATTTCTCCTTAGACTCTCCCTCTCTCCCCTGTCACTGCCTCCTGTCCAGTTCAAGGAGAGCTGCTTTTCTCCAACACACATTCCCTGCCGTTAGAGTCTGTCTCTCAACGAGACCCAAAGGAATGGTGCCAGAAGACTATGAACCTAAATCCCTGGATCTATGACCCAAAGTAAATCTTTCTTCCTTTAAATTGCTTTTATCAGGTATTTGATCACAGTGATGAAAAGCACAATTTTTTTTGAAAAGCAAAATACTAATATCATGGGGACAGCAAGTTGCGTGTATGACCACAGTTTTCTTTTAGCTGTAAAACTCCCAAAAGATTTTGAAGGCAGCTATTAGAATCCCTGCCTCCTATCGTGTTTCTTATGTGTCACTTGTGGATGGTAGCTGCCTGCTCACTGTCACTTTATCTCATATTTGTTTCTGTTAGAATCCACGATGATTTCCATGGAAGGTGTTTCTAAAACTTAATCCCCTCATATTTTGACTTCTCCAATAACTGAGGACCAAAGTTCAGGGGACCACACCCTGATCCTGGTAGTGGTTATGTCTTATTGCTGCTCTTACCAATATGTGAAATTTCTTCATAAAATTAACGTTAGGCATTTTACCTTTAGTCTTCTAACGTTAATTTCTCCAAATTTCAAATGCTACTACTATCTTTTCCTTGAAATTTCTAACATCTCTCATTCCATTTTATTCCCTCTTATATAGTGATTGTAGCATTAACTGCTTCATAGGATGGAGTGAGAGGTGCTAGAAATTTCAAGCAAGAACCCACATTTTATAAAAACACTGCCACATTTCCATGCTTCTAAAATTAATAGTTAACTGATTTATTTCAGTTTTAGTAATAATGATCTGTCAATAAAATGATCTACTTCCATTTACAGATAACTTGTTACTGTCTCAAAGGAAATGCTCAGTGGTAGTAAATGACATAATTTAAGTTTATAATTTCATTTTCCCAAATTCTCAAGGACAGAAAAAAATGAAAATCTATACACTAAAAATTATAAAGTATAAATGAAAAAAACTTTGACGTAACCAGTAATTTGAAAAACGTGTTTATGGATTGGAGGGAATAATATTGTTCCAATGTCCATAGTACCCAAGTGAAGTATGGACTGACAGAGCTTGGTATGGAATGACCTCTGAAGGCCCATATGATGGGACCTTGGGACAATGCTTGGCCTTAGGAGAATTGGTAGAAACTTTGAAAAATGGTACTTCCTGGGAAATCTTCAAGTTTTGTGTGGTGTGCCCTCAAAGGGATTTGAGGATATCTAGCTCTTCCCCATTTTGTTTCCACTCCTATTCATGTGATGAGCAGCTTTGTTGTAATACTGCTTCTGAATACCAACAATACCACTTCTGAAAATTTATTAAAATTATTTTGAAATTGGCATGTTGAACACACGTTTCTACTTTCACGTGTGTTGCAACACTGTTCACAGTTGTCGTGGTACTGTGGTGCCCGTCACCATACTATGTGCCTGTGACCTGGTGAATGGATAAAAATGTAGTATACACACAAGGGAATTTTCCTAGCCTTAAGGAATATGGAAAGTCTATCACTTGTGATTATATGGAAGGAATTTTAAAATATTACACTATTTGGGATAGCTAAGCACACAAAGAGAACTACTATGTGCTCTAACTTAGATATTGAATGAGAAACAATTGAATTCATAGATTCAGTGAGCAGAAGTGTGGTAAGAGTCTGGGAGATGATTGTTTAATATGCAAAATCTCAATCAGACTAAAGGAATATATAGTTTTAGTTTTATTGCAGTGTGGTGAATATAGCCAACAGAATATTGTACATCTTATGATTTCTAAGAATGACATTTCTAATGTTCACAATGAATGTCAATCAGTTGAAGGGATAAATAGAAGTAACTTGTTTCCATATTTTACATTGTTTTCATAAATAATAATATTACTTTGTATACCACATACTCCTGCAATTATAAAATTTTGGTTTATAATAAAAAGAAACTAACCCTTGCCACACTCCAGTGTTTAGATGGGCAAATATGAGTGTTAGAAATAAGCAATGAATAAAGTAAAATAAACAGAATTATTTTGTCCTGGAATCCAAGAGTATACTAGACCTGCACAGTCCCTTCAATTACACAGCCAAATTACAGCCACTTGCTCACCTTGGACTCCTTTTGATGGTCTGTAGTTTTTGTTACCCTTCCTGAATTTTAGTATCTCAAATTAAACAGTGTTTCAAATTCATTTTGACAGCACAGAGTACAGTGGGCCTATCAATTCCCATGATAAGCGCACTATAACTATATTAATGCAGCCTAGGATTAAATTAGCTTCAGCAAGCTTGTCATATTATTTTTTTTCATTAACTGAAAATCCCCAGATCTGTGGTGCATAAACTATTTTCAAACCAAGTTTGCTCCGTCTTCTAACTTCTATTATTGCTTTCTGAAAGTTATACCCCAACATTTTCATTTATTGTTATTAAATGTCATCATTTGCCTTTTGCTGATTTTGCCTTTCAAATTCATTCCAATTCTTGATTCAGCAATCAGAAAAAATAGCTCTGGTTGTAACTAGATGTCATATACACATTGAGAAGCATATCTAATTATCTTCTCTAGTTCATTGATAATGATGATTTAAAGAGTTGATGTCTATGAACACCTACTGGAAATCTCTACCCAGGTTACACTAATGTATTAAAGAACGACTGTTTAGTGATCTTATAAAAAAAGAAGACATGGCATTTCCTGATGGTGCATGTATTGGTGAAGTTTTTTCGAGGTTAAAATAATAACTCCCATGTTTTTCTGTTTAAAATAATCTAAGTATGTGTTTTAAAAATAGAAAACAAGAAAAAATGTCATACTGTAGGAAAAATAATAATTAGCTAACAATTTATAACCATTATGAATTGTAAGCACTTTACTTGATGGTCATCCATTCCTTAATGTAATTGTATGAAGGAGATACTATTACCAGCTCCACTAGAATTTAGGTTTAAAGCAGTTTGTAAAGGAACTGTTGAGTTATCCATTGAAACTCAGAGAGTGGATTGATGTTTGACCTCAGGCATCTGATTTCAGAGAGCTGGTACACTTGTCCAGATGTGGTATTGACTTATAAAATTAATCTGATGAATCCATGACAAAGTTAAATCCATAAATATTCTATCACCAGCTAATAACTATTGTAAATATTTTCAGTGGTGTACTTCAGATTTTATTATATTTTTTACTTAGATTTGTAAAATTATTGTATAAATAGCTTTGCTACCTTCTTTTTCTTAAAAATGGGACAGGTAAAATGTCTGCATCAAAAATAAAAATTTGTTACATTAATTTTAGTGACCACATAGCTTTTATCTAAAATATGATTCATTATTTTATCAATATGCTAACGTGTTTTGAGCACTGTTTTTATTTTTAAATTGCCAAACATTCTATTCAGCAACTACTAGGAGCAACTACTTTGAAGATAACAATATATACTATCACAACCACTGTTAGTTTCCTATCATCTTGTTTTGAAATTCTTTATGACTTTTATTGTTCTTTGTTGTTTTGTTTTTGTTGTTTTGTTTACTTAATCCTCTTTAAGATTAAAAAAAATTATAGCCCTTATAATATAGTGACTTATACCCATGTGGTTTAAGTTTTAATTCAGGATTTTTGTGGACTAGTGCTTTTTTGAGGTAATTGTTAAGATTCTATAAACTTAAGTTTATTTACTTTAAAAATATTTAATGACAGAACTAGCTTTGTAGATTTAGAGTGCAAATAAAGTAAAAGAGTGTGAGAAAAAAATCTTAGAGTAGTGCTTATTAAATAGTAAGATCTATTATTTTTATACTTACATCTGTACAAATTATCTCCTTGTTTTCATAGGCTAAATGGAAGATAAAATTTGGTTGTTTAAATTTATGTTTCAACACTTTGACATATATGTGAAACTTCTCTCCACAAATATTTTACCATGATTTTGTTAGGTGTTTTAGAAGGGAGTTTTAGAAGGGAGAATGTTTTGTCAGGTGTTTTAGAAGGGAAAATGTAAATCCCAGTATATACCCAGAGGTATATACCTATCACATGTCCTAGGTTTGTGCTTTACATTAAAAGAAACTTTGTTCTTCTTATTTCTTATAAAAATTAAAGGATAGATTTTCTTTAGTTTGAGTTTTCATGGCTGCATACATAACCTATATAAATAAAAATTCTCAAAAAATAAAAGTTTAAGAAAAAAGTGATTAGAAAGCCATGTTCCACAGTTTATCATTATTATATTTTTTTCATTTCAAAGAGACAAGAAAACAAGAAAGATAAAAGCAAAACAACACAAAAATAGTAAATTTGATACAGAATTTCAAAACTAATGTAAGAACCTGAAAGAGTAAATAAAACCTGAAAGATACAATAGATATTGTGAAAGGGAAAGGAATTGCTGAAAGGAAAGGAACAACTGGGATGAGGGAAATGAGAAAAGAAAGAAATAGGGAACAGGAAATACAATGTTTTTGAATTTGATAATATTTGCATCTTTTCACAAAACAATGACTTGACCATTTTATTCCTGAAGGAATATATGATTAAAGAGTCCCTAGCCTCTATACATCCATGTGGGGGTCAAGGATATCAATACTTTTTGACCTTTCCAGAAGAAAAGTGATATTATTGACTACATAAGAATTAAGAGTTTAATGTAGCAGGAAAGTGTAGGCCAACTAGTCAGTAGTAATGGAATTACTTCATTCAAGAGCAAGAGCAGGTGAGATGTTGCCCACAAACTACCATTCCAGTGTCAAACTAAAGGAGATTTATAATCTTATGAAGTTATGCTTAATTCATACTCACCTTTGTTTATTTCAGTATACATAAAAAGGATCACGAATATGCATTGTTTCATTTTCACTGTATCATATATTCACCAGAAAGAAAGGAAGAAATTATTGATACTGTTACTTTCCAATGATATATGGATGGTTTACACTCACTGTCCTTCTTTGCCTCATCCTCTCTCTCTGACTGTTTACCAGTCCACAAATAATTTCATGTTTCTATGTGAAATGTTTACATTTTACTCTATATATTACATCCATACTTAAAAAGTATTTTTTGCTCTTCATAAAGAGCAAAGATTTTGTCTAATTTACAGATAAAATTGTATTACTCTCTGAGCCTTGGAGTAACTATGTGTAAGAGGGACTCAGCGTCAGAATTTGTTTTCCTTTGCTCATATAAAATTGGGAAGATAACTAATGCAAATATTTTACTTTAGGGAACATAACTTTATTTTGAATGTTTTTATAAGATTAAAAAAGCATTAAAGAGCAGTAATTTGGTTAATAGGAAAGACTTTGGTCTTAGATGCCTTGCTTTAATTCTTGGTCATATTTTCAACAAAATGTGTGATATTACTTAACTTCTATATCTCAATTTTTTATTGTAAAATAGGCATGTCTGTAATAACTCCACTGTGAGTATATTGTAATGACTACATGGGTGAAGTCATGCAAAGAGTTTAGAGAAAAAGTAACATCTAATAACCATTTAATAAGTGACAGCATTTATTATATTAGGATGTTATATAATGTGGGAATATTTGAAACCACTTGCAAAAATTATTAAATGAATTATCTTGTAATACTTATGAAATTCTTTTCACATTAGTATATCATATAATTCTTTAAAGTCAGTATCATTCTCGTTATACAGGCCAAAAATTAAAGTTGGAGTTAGTAAGTATTAAATTATGAAATTGCAGGCAAGACTCATACCCAAAGTTAAATTGCTATTTATAATTCATTTTGTCATTAACATAATGTTTGATCTCATATAGTAATATACATGCCAAATATACTGCCTGATATGAATCTCATATAATTGATATATAATTCATTATTGGAGGAACTATTTAGAGGATCAGGACAACGTTTCCAGAACTTAGGTGGTAGTTTTTGCTGGGTACCCTGATTGTGTTTTACAAACAAAATATTTTGTTGAAACAATTATGATGATCTCTTCTGTATGTGCTCACGATTAGCAGTTGCTATATCACTGCAATGTAAAGGTGTTTAGTAATGTCTCATGAATTATATGTCATTTTTTGAAATACCATTTGACATACATTTTTTCTTGACATGTGAGTTCTTTCACATTATAACAAGAAATGTAGGTGCTACAATATGTAATGGCTTACCAACAAATTAAAAGGCACAGGGAATTATATTGTTAGTGACCTCATACAAAGCACCCAGTTAGATATTTTCCTGATCAAAACAAGATGAATAGAGAGGAAAAATACTCCAGGAATGGATGATTGCCAATACACTAATTTCAAGGGCCTCCTTTCATATCCTAGTTCCACCTGCACCACAAAGAAGGCACAAATCAATTCTGTATCTATTCTAGGCTGTCAATTTGCCAAACCAGTGTGGTGAAATCTCTTCAGGAAATTTAGATTGAGGTTGATCTACATGCCTGCAGTGAATTGAAATGACTACAGCATTTGCTTTTCTTTAATTGGGCTGGTGTGTTTCATTTACATGTCTTGAACTTTAAGACTCAAAACTAGGCCCATTAATTTGGATCTTATAAATAGGACAGATCTATTGGCTCTGACTTCAACTAACATGGTGGCTGCTAATTTTTTGAAAGAAAATATGAAATATTTTGAAGCAGCTAAAGTTCACTAGAAGAGTGTTCAGATTATCAGATAAAAGCCTACATTGAATGGTATGCTCTAAAAAGACACAAATTTTAATAAATATGTGCTCTTCTTTGGCATTTGCCAAAGGTAGGGTGTCCTTGTCCCAGGAAAATTAAGAAATGAGTCTACATTCCTTTCTACTTTAAATAAATTAAATTGTGGTACACTGTGAACATGGCAAAAATTTAGTTTGTGATTTTCTTAACTTTTTGCACTACTAAGTATAAATTTATTGAGACCAGTTGAGTCCTCATTTCTGCTTTTCTCAACAGCTACTGAATATGCAGTTGGAACCAGAAACAATGTTTTCATTGGTAGTGGTGTTTTAGAAGGGAGAATGTAAATCCCCGTTGTGTGACAAGGAAAGATGTGACAGGATTTCTAAGTGTGAAGTAATTAGGAAAAATTGTGAGAATTAAAAAGAGACAATTTAAGTGTTTTTAAAGTATAGAAATACATTTTATTTTTCTACTGTGGTATTTATATTTTACGTCACAGAACAGAATAAATGAAAATGAAGATTTATTATACTGCAAACTTTCAGATTTACGGAAATAGAAAAATATTGTTTGAAAGCTAATTTTTTAATAGTCTAAAGGAAAAAAATATTTTCTGACACTTGCTCTCTGTGTGGAGTAAGTTGTAGGCACTGTGAATCTATGCTTTACATGTATGAATATAGTTTGCTGACACTTCTGATTATTTGTGCATTGGTAACAAAAGTTCTAAATATATTAAGCTTTATTTGAAGGATTTGAGCTTAATATACAATTTTCTAATATGTAAATTTCCTGTAAAATCTGAAGAAGTTAATATTTACAATGTATCCCTATGAAAAGGCAACAAATACCGAAACAGTCTTGGAAATAAGTGCTAATCCACATGGTTATGACCTACATGATATCAGTATGTGTTGAATGAAATTACACTGCAAAGGTACTGATAATTAGCTGATGGGTTTAAGGAAAAGTGTACTATTCACTGCCACTCTTTTCCATTATTATTATTTGGTTGTTACAGAATCACTGGAAGAAGTTTGTGAATATTTTATATGATTTAGCCTAAAAGGAAAGTCAGGAATAGTGAAAACTTAAAAATCATTGCTGATGATCAAATAAAATCTTTAGTGATTTAGTAAGGTTAAACATAGCAATTTTAAAAAATTAAAAAAGACCTAAATGTATGTTTGCAATTATATCCTTTATTTTATTTTAAAATAGTCAGTGTTGATAAGAATGAGGCTATACTTTAATATCTGACTCAAATATTTGCCAATTTTTTAAGCTTAAACAAGTTGCTTTTTCTCTATGATGATAAAACTTCTGTTATCTATCAAATGATTAAGCCTTAATATCTATCTTTTAAATTGTCAGTGTTACTGACATGGGGAATCCACAAACTCTAAGGTCCATTCTACTACACTGACATATAATAAATTTCCTGGTGAAGTCGGTTTGAGTTAAGGATAATTCAATCTCACAGTTTTAAGTAAATATTTTTGACATTTATTTATTAAATCTATTTTATCAGTCCAGATCCCTCTAAAAGCTCATTGTGACATCCAAGTACTATGTTGGCATGTTTTTTGGGGGGAGAGGGCATTAATTGTTTATCTCAAAATTAAGATATTGAAGATGAAGATTTTCATATTATTCGAAAACTTCTGTCCTCCTTCCTCATGCGCTCATGGTCACTCAACTACTTGTCTACTTACAAACCTATATGTCATTCCCAGAGACCCCTTTCCTCAATTAACACTTTAAATTCATTGAGCATACTCTTTAAATTTCCAGTTTATCCATTTTGCTCTTTCCTCTGCCCCAGACCCAGTCCAGACATTATCATATTTGTTCAGGACTATCCTAACAGACCTCCTCCAGGCCAGAGTGAATGCACCTCAGCAGCCAGAGTGTTTTCTCAAGATGTTGATGGGCTAACATTAATACCTTGAAGAAGAAAGAGCATTCATAGATTTATATATCTCTACTGTAACAAAATCTTACTTCCTGTTCACCACCTAAAGTTGTTTCCATAAACTGGCTCCTTCCATCTTTCTAACTCCACCTCTTACACTTGAGCACACGCAGTCAGTCTGATGGAAAATCAGAAAGTAGCAGACAATCCATGGGCTCGTGAGAGTTGAGAAAAACGCAGTGACTACTTGTAATGATATCTGAACCTTCATGCACACACATGTGCCTGTGAAGACAGGTGTTTGTTTTTGTTAAACAAACGTGCAAGTTGTCTTATTTGATTATTAAGTGCATTTGCGTTATTTCATTTCAATGTTAAAATAAAAATATTTTAAAAGGAAGGTTTGCACTTATGTACATGAATTCTATCATACATTTTATATGCAACCCAAGACAGTTGTTCCTCATTCAGCATAGGCTAGAGAAGGCAAAACCCTGGACACTCAAGACCTAATGCATTCCTGTGCATTTGCTGGTTTTTTTCCCCATTCTCATTGCTAAGCAAGAGAAGGTGTGTTTAGGAAGAAAGACAAGCATACACATAAAAGACAGAATTATTTATTAATACCATACATTAAAAACATTGAACAATACAAGTTAGCTATGATATTTTTCCCTTTGGTTTGTTTGTTTTACGTGATAGTGAGATTAAATTTGTAGCGTTGTACATTCAAGGGCAGTGCTAGTTACATGCATCATTTTTTGCCAAAGTTTCAACAAAATAATTAGTTTACAAATAAGTAGTCCACAATATTTTTGAGAGATGGTTCTGTGCATTTGTTTTCTTGCTCAAAACAAGTTAACATAAATGAATAATGACTGAATGAAAAGCTCCAGTAAGATTAGTGGTTACTTGCACTGTTGAGGTCTTGCTTTTCAACCAGCTGCTGCCATATAAGAAGAATCAATGTTACTAAATTATTACTCTCTGGGGGCTGGGGATTTAGCTCAGCGGCAAAAGCGCCTGCCTGGCAAGCGCAAGGTCGTGAATTCGGTTCCCGGTACCGGAGAAAAACAAAAAACAAAAAACAAAAAAAAAAAAATATTGCTCTCTGCATTAAATAGTCCAAGATTTACTTTATTATTTAATTCATCATTATAATGTAATATAGTATTATAATTTATAATGTATTATCTAATTTATTACTTAATTGCTGTCATCCACACTAAGTATTGACAAGATTAATTTTGTAGTTATACCTTTTTGTGGCTTTGTTTTGTTTTGCAGTACTAGAGATTGAAATTAAGTCTTTCATACTGAGATACATCCCTAGGTCCCTTTCCATTTATTTACTAGTTATCTATTTGTTTGTTTGTTTATTTAGGCAGGGTGCTTTTAAGTCCCAAAGTTGTGGACATAAACCACCACACCTGGCTTCTTTGTGGTTTTGACAGGTTGTGACTTCCTTAATATTTATAAACGTACACATGTGTCAGAAGATTCTTTTTGGTTATATTTTAAAGATATTTTTGCTGCAAGAAAATTGAATAATAGGGTTGAGGATTTAGCTCAGCAGCACAGCGCCTGCCTGGCAAGGTTGAGATCGTGACTTAGATTCCCGGTAACAGAAAAAAAAAAAAAAAAAAAAAAAAAAAATAAAAATAAACAAACAAAAAGAAAATTGAATAATAAATACGTGTTGTGTCTGATGAAGTTCTTATTTTTCTTGTGGTGCATTTACATTACATTTAAAACTACAAATATCATGAGGATAATTTTATTACTGAAAATGTAAAAACAGAAAGACTAACAAATTCATTTGTGTTTATATCTTCAAATATGTGAGGGAAGTTTTGAGATTGTTCTCTGATCAATATGAGGAGGAAAGGTTAAATCATTTTTAAAGTGAATTTCTATATATGTATTTGAACAAAAGTTATTAAGTTAGCTACCAATATTATTTCCTCAGAATCCAGCTATATTAAATGACAAACACATTACTCAATTTATGTAAAAGGCTTGTTCCTGCTTGGTACACTTTCTGCTTGATTGTCTTTTCTTGCTCATGTGCAGAGATGTATATAATTTGAATATGCTAGACTTAGTCTGTGTAATATAAACTGCATTTTCTCCATTTGTTCTGCCCTTTATCTTGATTTAATAGTTAAAGGGAGGGGTAGGGTGGGGTGAACATTATTTTATATAAATTAGAAGCAAGTGTGCTCTTTTACTACTTTTACATTTTGAGACATAGTTAAAATGGCTTTGGTCATAAATGATTTATCTATGTCTTTCACACTATTGTTGGGTACACATGTATGTATATGTAAACACATAACAATATTTATTTAAAAATAAACTTTAGTCAGTTTAGATTTTATCTTAATGTGTGTTAAGGTATCAACCCAAGTCCTTTTTTCCCCCGAATCACTACTGAATTGTGACAATATCATTTACTTAAAATTTCATTTTAATTGATTTACTTGCAATATTTTCTTTATTATATAATACACTTTTGTATGTATTTTGTTCTATTTTTGAAAATGTATTTTTTTCTTTTGGCCTGTGTACCCCGATGCTATCAATTCACCCTTACATTTAATAAGTATTTTGTTGCTCATTTTTTCTTTTCACATAGGTCCGATGTGACCTTATTGATCTTTTCTGGACTCTCAGGCTGCAGTATTTTTCCTTATATTCAACTATTACACCTTTAAGGGGTTGAGTCCTTCTGTCGTTTACATTGTTATTTCTTCTATTCTATTTATGTGATTATTAAAACTGATTTAAAATCTTCTTTAAATAGACTTTTCTCAATATTCATTTTTATTTCCATAGTTTTGTATTTGTGTTGTTGATATTGTAAGCAAATTTTTCGCTCATATTTTCCACCAAATGAACACTGCATGCATACTTTCAGGTTATTGATTTTGTATTTTATGTTTGCACGGCAGTGCTACACAAGATGTTATATTGTTTATAGAAGACTCTCCATTTCCTCCAGTGAAATTACCAAGTTTTAAATTGTGTTATCTACAACAATTGACGTTTTCAGTTTTCCAGTTACACTCCCAGTTTCTCTCTTTTGATTGCAGTGGTGGCAACCTTTTGCATGCTTCATAGTAATGGGGATTTTAAGACTTCCCTGTTCTTAATTGCTATGATTTGAATTGGTTTTTCTTTTTCAAAGATTACTTTGGATTTTTTCCTTTTCCCCTTTCCCCCATCCTAGCTCCATTTTTCTTTTGAACAATTTTGTCCCATTTCACAATATCTATGGTACATTGTAGCTACATTTTATCTTGCATTATAATCCCCATCATGAGCTATTCAGTGGGTGGGAACTAACAGTGACTGTTACATTCAGAAGTGGAGTGTCTGCACAGTGAGTATGACTAGAGAAAGTCATCAGGGTGGAGTCACAATGACTGTACACTGGTGGCTTTATAAAAAAAGGGGAAAATATGTGAACTGGAATGCAACTTTCCTGTCTCCCACCGTGATCTCTCCTCATGCTCGCATGTCGAGGCTGTGAGGAGACGCAGCGGGGCAGTAGTGACTTGATCTCACTGAGGACTGTGCTGTGCAGTTCAGCCTTCACCTCTCCAATATACTGAGTTCGTCTTTTCTTTACGTTTACAGTTTCACAACTTTATTTTGTTTTATTTCAAACAGAATAAAAAATAATAACCTAATGTTAGAAGCAATACAGACTTTCAAAAAACAACATGACATGAATTCAACAATGGTTGTTTTATCCCATATTGTTGTCTTCAAAGTAGTTGTTCAGATTGTCAGATATAAGCATGCAAAATGGGTCAAAGCAATAAGCATTAATTGTTCCTTTCAATAAACCAGTGGAAATTAGTAGTATAATTATCTTTGCTATCTTGTGCGTGTGTATATCTTCCTTCTTTCTTTTCTACTTTCCCTTATTCCAGTCGTTCTTTCCTTTTGAATAGTTTCTTTCCCTTCCACTATATCTATTTTATCATTCAAAATTTATTTACTCTTTCAGGTTCTTACACTAGGGATACAATATCATTTTTATACATGTGGTGTGACTTATTTTACTTATAAGTATGGTCTCTAGTTGCATCCATTTACCTACAGAAGCCTGGAGATTATCTTTCTTTATAGCTGAGTAATACTCCATTGTAAAAAAAAAGAAAAAAAAATCACATCTCTTTTAGTCATTCCTCACTTGATGGGCATTTGGGTTGTTTCCAAAATTTAACTATTACAAATTACAGTGTTATAAATATGGGTGCACATAACCACTGTGGGAAAAAATTTTAACCAACTGTCCCTCAGACAAAGAACTTCTATCTAGAACATTTAAGGAATTAAAAAAATTTAGGTCCCAAAATTCAAAAACTTAATTCAAAAATTGGCATCTGAAATGAATACACATTTATCAGATAAAGAAATACAAATGTCAAATAAATATATACAAAAAATGTTCAGCATCATTTTTCATTCATGAAATGCAAATTAAAACAACACTTGAAATTCCATCTTACCCTAGATAGAATAGATATTATCAAGAAACCAACCAACGACAAATGCTGGAGGAGCTGTGGGGAAACAGGGACCCTCATCCACTATTGGTGGGAGTGTAGACTAGCACAACCACTGTGGAAATCAGTATGGAGATTCCTCAAACAACTAGGATTAGAGGTTCCATTCAACCCAGATATTCCCTTTCTTGGTATTTTTCCAGAAGATCTGAGAATTGTTATTTCATGAGCCTTTACTAAGGCTCTGGCATTATATTTTAAGGGATAGAAAAGAGAGATGGAAAAGTGATATGGAGGGATAGGATCACGGATATGATTGGGTGTGAAAATGTGGGAGGAGCTTCAGTGAGCTTCAGTACTTAGTAATGGGCTGGAAAAGACTGCCGAAAATGAGAAATGTCCCTTGAGAAATTACATTTATAACCGAATTTTATCATACTGTTGCAAAGTTAGCTAAACTTTCATGTCCTGAAACTTTATGAAGAACTAATTTAAAGATGATGAACTTATTTAGCAGAGGACATTTCTAAACAATAAATCATGCAGGCTGTGGCTTAGTTATTCCTTCTGCATAACATAATATTTGATGACCTAGAGGCAAAATGTGTAATTAAAAGAGAAGGGAACCAGAGAGACTGAAAGATGCATACTGATCAGCAAAAGAATGAAGAAGAATTATGTGCAAGCATAGCTCAACAACTCATTTTTGAAGTGAACAAAGTAGATAGAACAGTTGCAAAGGTAGCCTGATGGTATCCAGAAATCATTCAGGCTACTTTGTCAATTGAAGATCTTTTTTTTTTTTTTTTCTTTTTTTTTCTTTTTTTCTTTTTTTTTTTTGGTTTTGGTTTTTCTCCGGTACCGGGAATTGAACTCATGACCTTGTGCTTGCCAGGTAGGCGCTGCGCCACTGAGCTAAATCCCCAGCCCTGCCAGTCAAAGATCTAATGTTCAATGGAACAAATGAACAACTTCTGGTGTTTTCCATGGGTTACCACCCACAGCTGTCTGGCGATTTTGCTCCTCAGTTTCTGAAAACAAAATTCTTGATGGCCTCTCCAGCTGTGGTTCAATGAGGTTCAGATCCTGCATATCTGGTGGTTTCAGTGGGACCAAAAGGCACCATATGGCATGTAAATGCTGATCATTTTTTGACCACACAATGCAAGAACTAATGTATCACAGAAATTTTCACTAACACTATAAAACAGTTGCAAGTTGGAATGCCAGGTAGAGGCTTGCTGCTGACCTGAACTGACAGAGACAGCCACGTTAGGGGCAATCCTAATGACACACTCCTAATGACACTAATGACACTTAGGAGCAATTCCCAATGGGAAACGGGAGTGCCACTGTAACCCCAGAACTATACAGCTGCCAGTTTGCAGTATCAACCTGGGAGCATTGCAGTCCTTAGTCTCCTAATCTAGAAAGGTGAGCGCAATAAATCTATGTAGTTGAGATTGTTTGAGACCTTACTGCCTTATGCCAGTGTGCACCGGAGAGAGGACTTGCACTTTTAAGACTTCATGTCTTTCCTACTGAGTTTCAACAAAGCTATGGCCCAGTTATCCTTTCCTTCTTCCAAGTCTTTCTCTATGAAATGGGAATGTGCAGCTCATGCTTCTTCCAACGCTGCACATAAGAAGTAAACAATTTGTCTTGATTTTACAGGCTTACAACTGGATGGAGCTTGTTATCAGTTTTAGAAGAGACACTGGACTTTTCAGTGAATGATGAAAAGAGTTAAGTGTTTGGGACAGATGATTGTGTGTTGTTTGTGAAAAGACATTAGATTGTGGTTAGCAAGTGAAGAATGGTTTTGATGCAGTTTGTCTCCTTCAAACGTTATTCTTGAGATTAATCCTCATTGTAAGGTATAAAGAGGATAGAAATTTAACATAACTATGATACTTAAATGTGAAACCTTTGGAAGACAGGTAGGATTAGATATGCTCATCAGAGTAGGTCTCCCATATGGGAGGGGCTTTGTAAGAAAGAGAGAAACCAGAACACACATACATACATACATACATATACACACACACACACACACACACAAATTTTTTTATAAAACTGGCAAGAACATACAGTGCAGAAAAGACAATCTTTTTAATAACTGGTATTGGTAAAAATAGATATCTTTATGAAGAAAAATGAATTTGGATCTCCATCTTCCACCATTTAAAAATCAGCTCAAAAGTCATTAAAGGATTGACATAAGATACGATGCATGTACTCATGAAAATGCAAGGGAAATAGGAGCTACTAGGATTCAATTTTGCAAAATCATCCTTTCTCTCCATCCCATACTCCTTCAATCTATCCCTTGAGATAATCAAGTCATTGTGGTCCATTTGGCAGGTCAGGGGTGTGGCACTGGATAGAAATTAAGCCAAAGAACTCACAGCAATGATCTTCAGGATTAGCTAAACATATTCAGTATACCAAGTTACTTATTAAAAACATGAATGTATACTTACACAGGTACCTTTCTCGTGGTGATTAGTAACTAATTTTTACTTTACACATTATAAGAATGTCATAATGTAGTTAATAAATTAATTATTTCTCTGGAATTTAGGTTGCAACATTTTGCAAATAATCTGGTCAATAAGCTCATCATTTTTATAAATATTCTAGATTTAAACTATTTCAGTCAAGCTAGTCACAGTATCTACATAAATACTTAATCAAACTACAAGTACATATATTTTTCTCCTTTTTATGTCTATGATAGCTAATGTGGATGATTTTAAAGTATTTAGGAAAAGAAATAATCTTTCAGTCAAGGTGTTTCATCATTAGATACTCAAAGAATAGACATTTAACATTAATTTGGAGACAAAATTTTGATAGTCTCAAATTTTATTACACAGGTTTATGTCATTTTATGTTAAAAATGTCTTTCTTTAATTCAAATTATTTCAAGTATGAAGCTTCATAAATTATTTTAACCTAAAAATTAAAAATGTATTAATTCTGTCTTTGAGAAGTACATTTTGAACATTTTAGTGGACTTGACTTTTTCAACTCATTACATACTTGATCGAAGTTATTTCTATTATGATACTATTTTGTTATTTATTCTATTGCAATTTCACAGATTCCTTATGTGACTAAACCTTGATACTGGACACATTATCAAAATGACCTACCAACAAAATATATTTCACTCTCACTCTATTATACCCTTAAATCAACACACATATATCATGTTTACTAGTATTGCACATTTTTTTGATAAACGGCAAAAGCACCAATGGATAAAAATTTCCAGTGACTTCATCTGACCTTTCTGAAATAGGTTCTCTATACACGTAATTTTTGTGTCTCGGTGTTGCAAGACACACTGGCTACAATTTTCAGGCCTCAAGGCAAGTCCATGTATTCCATTTAAAAGCCAAAATTTTTTTCTTCTCCTGGTTACTTTCCTTGTCTTTTTTATAAGCTCACCAATATTTTTTTCAAAGAAGTTTGTTCTCTCCCATCTCCTTTTTTTCCATCTCTTAAAATTTGACAGGGTATATAAGTAGAAAATAGATACATAGAGGCATGCATCACTTAACTCAGCAATATGTTCTGAGAAATTGTCATTAGGTAGTTTTGCCAGATGTACTTATAAAAACTGAGATGGCTAGGACATAACTAGATTGTATACTGCAATGAGAACACTGTCATTTACTGAAACATTGCTATATGATACATGACTCATGTATGAGTATGTATGTATCACATATATGTCATGTGTATATACCATATGTGACACTGATATGTTACACATGTATGTGATATGTGTTTCTCATATATAAAAATATATGTTTCTATATATATGCTTTCTCATATATAATCTTTCACATATATCTCTTTTGTAGGTACTATTGTGAAATGTGTGAAACTCCTACATAAAGATTATTTTTATATGACAATATTTAAATTCTAGTCGATTTATTCCCCAGTGAATCCTTGACATCTAGCATGGTGAGAGTATAGATGACAGTCAAATCAACATGTAAATGAGTAAATATGCAAATGAATGGACGGGATGCCTGGACACAAAGCCTTTACACGCAGCTGTCAAATCCCGTTCTGAATGCTGTTCTTTTTCGTATGCACACGAGGCCACCTCGGCTTCTACTGTGGTGTAAAACTACTTCTTTCTCTGAAGTCTGATTTGAGACCTTTAAAATAAATTAATAATCACTGATAACTAGGAAAATGAGGAATGATTTTGTCATTAGGGATTTCATGTATTGCATGGCAGCTTCAATTTTTTTTGTGAAATAATTCTTTAAAAACCCTGGAATACCATGCCCTTTGCTTTTCCTGATGTAGAAGTCCTGGTTCCAGGTGAAATTTGATTTTGCTTAGTCAATAGAGTACTCAGCCAGCACCCTTGTCATTTCTTTGTAAATCAGCCACTCCTTACTTTGTGTCTTTTCAAGTTATTCTTGAGGCTCAGCTGGATTCGTAGTTCAATTCCAGTTTCTAAAGTTTATTATAAAAGGCATTTGCAAATCAGTTTTGTAAGCACTGTTAAAACTTATTGTGTGTGCTCTACTAGATTCTATTGTAATTTGTTTTACAGCACTCAAGTAACTTAGAGCTACCCAATGTATATTCTGAGTGATGTGCTAGATTATTATAATTTTTACATAAAATAAATATACTCTTTCTTAGAGCTTCTTTCAATTCACCATTACAACTGTCACAATATATAACAGTTATATTTTGATTCATATTTTCACAGAATAAGGGGATACTTTTTTTTTGTTTGTTTGTTTTTTCTCCGGTACCGGGAACCGAACTCACGACCTTGCGCTTGCCAGGCAGGTGCTTTTGCCGCTGAGCTAAATCCCCAGCCCCAGGGGATACTTTTGTTATTGTTTTTGTTAGCTTTTGACTGTACTTTTGTAATTTCTGTCTATGAAATAGACTGAAATGTTCCATAGTATGGAGACTAAAATAATGATATTACTAAAGAGATTTATTTCTATTTTTTATAAATAGCAGCATAATTCATAATGACAAAGTCTTGGAAAGAGCCCATATGTCTATCACCAGATTACTGGGTAAAGTAAATGTGGTATATATGCATAAGAGAATACTAACAGGTTATAAAGAAAGAAAAATGTGAGACATCTGTAAGAAAACGGATGCACCTTCAAAATACGATGTTCAGTAAAATAACATCATAAACACATATAACAGACAAACATACTTAGATACTGTATGGCATCTCACATCAAGGCAAAGCACAAGTAAATAAAAAACTAAAGACTGACAGGAGGAAACAGGGAGGTAGATCTTTTACAATTGGAAAGTGTCTGGGAGAATGAGGGGCAGAGGGGTTGTGGGGAGGGGAAGTGAAAAGATTTAAAATGTCACATACATATTAACAGATAGAGTGAACACCAACATTGTGTGTCATAATGATGAATAACAAACAAGAAGAATAACAGTAAGAATGGAAATGGGGAAAAGGGTTTAGAGAAGGATGGAAAGAGGTAGATGAGAAGGAGAAGAGGATTTACATGCACCTACTCCCTAAGGTGAAGGTCAACAAGTACTCCAAGCATGTATGCAAATAAAGTAAAATAAAATAAAACAAAACAAATAAAATGTTCGGAACATCTAGAGAGTACCTATGATATTTCAGAACTGATACAGGGTCAGATTCCTCAAGCATTCCAGTTTAGATTTTTTCTTTTAGAGATGTATATTTATAAAAAAAGATAACCATACAAAAGTAAGAATAAAAAAAAATCCAAAAAACAAAAGAGAGCTGGGATGGTGGCACACGCTTGTAATCCCACCACTCCGGTGGGGGCGGGTTGCAATAGGAGGATCACCTCGGGTTCAAAGCCAGCCTTGGCTGAAGAGTGAACACAAGGTTACCCTGAACCCCATAGCAAGACTCTGTCTAAAAAAAAATAAATAAATAAAAAAGAGGAGGCTCAGCTGGCTGTACTGAGAAGGCTTAGTAACACTAGGAAATGTAAACCCTGAAGACTGGCTCCATCGACAGCCTTGGAGAATGAAGACCTGCGGCAAGGCTGTCAGCAAAGGCCAGGGCCTAAACCAAAGTAGGACCTGCCTGAGATATATGGCTGCTAACAGAAGCCAGGTCAAGACCTGGAGAGAACTTCAGAGAAGGTTTAGTCCAAAGTTAAGTCAAAGGACAATGCACAGGGCCAGAGTTGTTGGAGAAAAGGAAGGTTGAGGCAGAAGCCAGAGGCCATTGCCAATGGTCACAGAGATGGCTGAGCTCTGAGGCCAACCTGAAACCACTGGGAAATACAGAGGAAGCCTGAGACTAGATGCCAGCAGTGGACTGGATACCTTAGAGAGGCCAGTTGCGGAGCAGTCCTGAGAGACAGCAAAAGTTGCAAGTAGGGCTTTAGAAAGCCATAAAGCAGTCTGCAAACCTGGTACTGAGAGGGTAATAAGAAGCTGTCAGGGACTGTTGCAGTAAGCACTACAATACCAAGACTTGCAGCACTAAGACCCGAGAGATGCTGGCACTCAAGGCTCGGAGCTGCAAGATTAAGCTCCGAGAGGCACTGGCACCCAAAACCTGTACCACCAACCTCAATGGAGCAGCACTTTGCGAAATCAGGGTTTCCATCCAAAACCTAAGCTGATCGGTAATAGTATTACCTCTATTTTTCCTTTCCCTCAACTAAAGAGGTTATCCATTCTCTTGCTGTCAGCCACATGGATTGACTTAAATGCAATTTCTTTTGATGGGAAGAATAATTTCTTACTTAGATTATCTCAGCAGGACATACAAGAACAGAAATAATTAGTGATCTTTTGTACATTTACTTAATTTTTCCTAAGGTTAAATATGTGTGTTTATAAATATATGTCTGTGTGTATGCAGTTGTGCTTCCATCTGCTGGATAGTTCTGATTTTTGTAAACTAAGAGCAATAAAAACTCTCAGGTATAAATATCTATACACTGATTCAACAAATATTGGTTGAGCCCCACGTAAAATGGTACACACACAAATATATACACATGTTCATATACATATCATACTATGCTAGAAAGTGTATTTAAAATAGTGAGGGACAGATCTAGAGAAAACATTCCTTAAATTCATCTGGAACCAGCAGAGACCCAAAAGAGCAAAAGCAATCATGGGCAACAGAGACAAGTTAGGTGGAATGACAATCCCTGACCTGAAAATATACTACAAAGCTACTGTAACAAAATCAACCTGGTGCTGGCTAAAAAACAGACCTGAGAATCAATGGAACAGACTGAAAGACACAGACACAACCACAAACACAACCACCTAATCTTTGACAAAGGGGCCAAACAAACTCACTGGAAGAAAGATAGCCTCTTTAATAAATGGTGTTGGAAAAATTGGCTTGCCACCTGTCAAAGACTGAAATTAGACCCAAGTCTATCACCCTGTACCAAACTTAACTCAAAATGGATCACAGATATCAATATTAAAACAGAAACACTAAATCTATTGGAAGAGAAAGTAGGTAAAAAATCTTGAAGACACAGAAGTGGGCAGAGAGTTCATGAACAAAAACCAAACTGCACAGGAAATACTTCAAAGAATCAACAACTGGGATCTCATCCTACTGAAAAGTTTCTGCACATCTAAACAAATCAACAGCAGAGTAAAAAGAAAACCCACAAATTGGGAAAACAATTTAGCTGACTGTCCTCAGGCAAACATCTTCTATCTAGAAAATATAAAGAATTAAAAAACACCAGCCCCCCCCAATTCAAAGACCCAGTGCAAAAATGGGCATCTGAGATGAACACAAATTTCTCAGATAAAGAAATACAAATGGCAAATAAATACATGAGAAAATGTCCAACATCAATAGTCATTCAAGAAATGCAAATTAAAACGACATTGAGATTCCATCTCAGCCCAGTAAGAATGGCTAGCATTAAGAAATGAACCAAGAATAAATGCTGGTAAGGCTGTGGAGAAATAGAAACCCTTCTCCACTGGTGGAGATGAAGACTAGTGAAACCTCTGTGGAAATCAGTTTGGAGATTCCTCGGCAAATGAGGTCTAGAGGTCCCATTCAAATTAGGTATTCCCCTTCTGTGTATTTTCCTAGAAGATCTGGAAACAGCTATTTATGTGCACCCATGTTTATAGCAGCACAATTTGTAATTGCTAAATTGTGGAAGCAACCCAAACGTCCATCCACTGAGGTATGGATAAAAGAACTGTGGTCTTTGGAGATATCAATATGTAATACAACATTGTTAATTTCCTACCACTTTGTCTGTAACTCTGTATTACTTGTGTTGTTCCTATGCTATTTTGTAAATGAATGTCTGTTTGTTAATATGGTTGCCTTCTTTTATTTTTAAAATAAATTTTAAAAATTAAAAGTATAAAAATAAAATGGTGAGGAAGAAAGGCACACACTTTGTTCTCTATATTCTTCATTTGCTTATGGACCCTCTCCAAATTTACTAATTCCAGCTGTCTCCGACAGAAGTGTTTTTGCTCCTTCTCAAGACAAATTCTTCTACTTCTTTTGGCTATATTTCCTTTATAACCCCAACATTTTATGTTTTTGTTGGTTCTTCGTTTTATCCTGAACGAGATCAGAGTATACATTCCATAACTGTATAGATTGTTTTTCTACTTCACATGGGGCAGTGCCTAGAACATACTGGCACTCATTAAATGCTTTTTGAGTTTTGAATACATGATTTGAGTCTGATTGTCTATATCTTAGAAGGACTAACAGATGTTTAATGGGCTCTGACTGCTCTTCATCATCAGATTTGTTGAAAGGGTACAGTTCTTTTTTCCAGATCTTCCATTGTTACTTACTTCCATATGTTACTTTTTCCATTTACCCCTGCTGAGACTGTAGTTCTAAGGTCAGAAATGACCAACTTTCTAAGTACAATAGTGTTATGTTGCCTTTCAATATACTTCAATGTGCATCTGCATTTTTCATAAAGTTGATCTTTCCTTCATCCATGTATGTGTTATCTTTAGCAGAACATATTACTGAATATACTATTTCTAATCAGATAGGTTTTTTTTATACATTCTTTCATGTTGCTTTCCTTTAAATATCTACTATTTTAAGGGTTGTGTCCTTGGGCTTGTGTCTTTTTGTTTTCATATCATCTTTGCCTAATTCACGTACTCACATGTCCTAAACTGCTACCTAATGCAGTATATGTTTTCATACCTTCCTTTCTCCTAAATGCCAGACTTGGTTTCTTACTCTCAGGGATCAATGTTGGCAATCAAAGGCAATTCAAACTAAATACATTCAGAATTTAACTCTTCTTATGTGTCCAGCTTTGGATCATCTAATGAAAGTGTAGTTTTCCACCCTCACAAATCAGGAATGGGAAATCACATTTCACTCTTCTGGTACAAGTTTTACATCTAGTTGGGTTCAAGTGCTATTTGAGAAACAGAAAATAGTTCTCATCTTTTCAAGATTTTTAATGTTTATGTTCTGTTCTATTTTCACAACTTCATTAATATTTTCATTAAAGCAAAATGCTGTGCTGCCTCCCATCATGCATGAAAGCAGGTAAGATTTTGTGGTATATACTTTGTGGATGGCAAATTTTACATGCAGATTCCTTGTATATAACATGCAGGAGCAGAGGCCTATTGATTGTAGGCATCTTCTAAATCTGCCTTTCTTCAACTTGGCTCATGTAGACATTCTAATTCACTCCTACATGCACGAGTGTTAAACTGATCCTCAGTGCTCCAACATTTTGCAATAACATGAGTTATTTCATTATTCGCTACTGAATTCATATTATCCCTGACTTCAAAGTTATTGATGGCTTGTTGTTAAGGTTTAGATCTACAGTCTCCCCCAGAACTCTTGTGTGTTCAGAGATGGGGCTTTTGTGAGGTGATTTGTTCACAGAGGTACTCAGTCCTTGTAGATTAGTCCTTTTCTGACTCCATAACTGAATGTTCTGTTAGTAAGTGGAGACTGGCTGGGAGAGGAAGGTCTTTGAGGGTCTGACCTGAAAGGGTCTAGCTACCTGCCCAGCTCCCCTCTTCTCTCCCTGATTCCTGGCTGCTAGAGCAGGAGTGTTTTCTTCCACTAGCTCCCCGCATCATGCTGTCTTTCCTTTGAAGCTGACCAACCACATGTAAAGTGTAACTTCTGCAACTGTGAGCCGAAATAAATCTCCAATTGGTGAGTCAGGCATTGCGTCTCAGCAGTGAGAAAAATGAATAAGGTAAAACTGTGCAATTCATTCCCCACCCAGTAGGCTGACTCTCTTCTCTTTTTCTAGCTTCTCTTCCTTCATTCAATACTTATTATTCTCACTTTATATTGGTGTCAATGTTTGAGGAAAATGTAGCCACTCATTATTAACTGGGCAAGATTTTTTTCCCCAAAGTCTCAGTGTTTCCCTCACATTTCCTTTTGTAATGGTTGATACACTGTGTCAACTTGAGAAGTTTAGAAGTTTAACTGAGCTACTCAGCAGTGAGCCAAGGTCTGTCCTTTGTAAACATCCTCATCCTGTGCAAGAGGAGGGCATGGAGATGATGTGAGTGCTACACTCACCCTGCAGGTTGGCTGGCCTGCTCATAATATAAGGGAGGAAAAGAGGCTTGTTCTCCCCACCTTTTTGCTCTTACTGTTTTTGCTCTCTTCTGTCACCTTGAAGTGTTGCACCTGTGCTGTGCCACCCTGTCTTAGAGTCAGCTAATTATGGACTGAACCCTCCAAAAACTGTGAGCTAAATAAACCTTTTCTCCTTCAATTTTGGGTGTCAGGTATTTTGTCTCAGCAACAAGAAAAAAGTAACCAAGACAGAATTTGGTACCAGAGAAGTGGGGTTATTGCTGTGACTATACTTGACCATGTGGTTCAACAGCCTTTGGAAATGTCTTGTGGGAAGAGTTTGGAAAGGTAGGGAGATGTTGCCTGAAAGAGTATAGCTGGAAAACCTTAGTATGTTCTCTATAGGAGATTCTGGTCAGAGCTCAGAAAACTAGAAGGCTGATAGAAATCCTGCCGGTAAAGATCAGGCTTCGGAGGTTTCTGCTGGGAAGAAAGGCTGAAAAAGTGAAAGTGAAAGACTTTGATTTGAGGAGAAAGCCCTAGAGCACCATGATCCAATATGATGGCAGCATGGAAAATTAGTTCCTCAGAATTGTATTCAGAGTGCCCAGGGAGCCAGGTACTTGACTCCTACAACCAAGAGAGAGGAAGGCCTGGCTACTGAACCAACTGACACTGGTTTCTGGTGCATGCAGAGTGCAGGAGTTATGGAGTTAAAAAGACTTCCACCCATATTTCAGAAGAAGGTCTGGGAGACCAGGCATTGTGCCCCTGAGAGTGAGAAGCCAAAGGTACAATGGAGACCCCAGAAGTCTGGAGAAACCGGGAGCATCGATTGTTTAAGGAAAATTGCAAGGAGGGAGCAAAGCAGGCTTAAAAGAGAAGGTGTGGGAGCGATAACCACCAGAAGTGCCGTGGGGCTGGAGCCATCTTTGCAAGACATTTGGTGCTCAGAATTTCCCACAGATTGCCTCAGATGCTGGACATGTGAGTACAGGATGCGTTGTTTGCTCTGCTGGATTCTGGACTTGCTTTGGTCTCATTCCTTCATATTCTCCTGTTTGTATGTTTTGGAATGAAAATGTTTATTTTGTGCCATTGAATGTCGGAAGTGTCTGACTTTTCATTTGTGCAGGGCCTTGCTACTAAGACTTTGCCTTACATCTCAGAGGAGACTTGGGACTTGGACTTTTCAGCAACCCTGGAACTGTTAGGACTTTGGCAATTCTTGCAGATGGTCTAAATGCCTTTGCATACATAAATGGATGTGCATGAGTCTTTAGGGGGCTAAGGACAGAATGTTACGGTTCTAATGTAGTATAATGTTGATAGATTTAACACTGGTTTTTAAGGATTGTTAAAACTGTGTCTGGGGCTAGGGATTTAGCTCAGTGGCAAGGTGCCTGCCTGGCAAGCACAAGGTTGTGAATTCCATTCCTGGTACTGTAAGAAAACCAAACAAACAAACACTGTGTTATAATGTTCAAATGATGAAATGTTAAGAATAAGCACGTGTTTGTATCGGGAAACTGGCTTAAAGATATGTCTCGTTGCCAAGTTGACAAGGTGTGCATCATATTTGTTGACACATTGTGTCAGCTTGAGAAGTTTAGAAGTTTAACCAAGCAACTCAGCAGGGAGCCAAGGTCTCTATTTTGTAACATCTTCATCCTGTGCAAGAGGAGGGCATAGAGACTGTGTGAGTGCTATACCTGCCATGGCATGGGGTAATGTGCTTACAATATAAGGGAGAAAAATAGGCATGTTTTCCCCACCTTTTTCTCTTGCTGCTTTTGCGATCTTCTTAGCCCCTTGCCATGTCACCCTCCCTTGGAGCCAGTTAATTATGGACTGAAACCTCCAAAAACTGTGAGCTAAATAAACCTTACACCCCTTAATTTTCTGTGTTGGGTAATTTATTGCAGCAACAAGAGAAGAGTAACCAAGAACAATTCCTTAAAGTATTCCTCAACTCTTAACTGAAATATTAGATTTCAAGGATTCTGTAGTACTTTCCAAAACTGCTTTTCCAGAGTTAGCGATATCTTTATTTCTTCCTTTAATATTGTGTAGATAAAATATCTGTAGCATTAAATTATAACTGATTTATTTCGTTCATTTATTGTCGATTATGACTTCACTTTCAATAATCTGAAAAAAAAAACATAGTTTGTTTTACTTTTTATTGTAATGCTGGACACACTGCCTGGTTTTACTTGAAAACAAGAAAAATAAAGCAATAAGTGCATTGAAATAGAAATAAATCACTTATTTCCAACCAAGGCAATAATAAAGGCTGATAAAGATATCAATATCATTTACATTTACCTACCTACATATAATATTGCATATCATATTCTTATTACATGTGTAAATTTTAAGAAAGAATAATTTTGAACAATCAGAAACAATGGATGTTAAGTAAAGGAGCTTTCTATAAATCCTCCCTAATTTTCACCTTCAATATTAGATATAATTTATAGAATTTACTTATGGTAAGCTTCAGTCTTACTTTGTTTTCATTTTGCAGTATTAAAGATTAAACACATGGCCTCATGCATCCTAGCCAAACCCTATACTGTGGAAGTAAATCCCAGCCTGCTATTGATTATTTTAAATCAGTTAAAGTTATAGACTGCTACTAAAAAGAATTTGCAGGGTAATTTCAAACAAATTTCTTGTTTAGATTTCATTTATTTAATGGAAATTATGAACTATTTAGCCACTAACTCACTACCTTTAAACATATAATTCTTTATTACCTCAACTAATTCTCATTTTCTCTGTAATAAAGTATTTACTAATGCTCTAATTCAAATAGGTTTGCATATAACCCCCCAAAATATGTCATAGGATGAGGAGAATCTAAGCAACTATTCAGTTAGAGGGACTGCAGTTTTTTACAGGAGTATCTTCATTGCCAGGGGTAACTACTTTCAGTTTTGATAATTTACCAGAGCTACTAAACTCACTGATTCTACTAAATTCATGTTTATGTCTAATTAAAGGAAAAATGATACTGATTAAAATAAGATGAGAAAAATGGGTAGGTGAGGAAAAGTGGAGTTTTCACAGTCTTTTCCTTTTGGAATCATGATCTAATACTTTCTTAGCTTTGACATGTGCCAATGTACAGGAGTTACTAATCTGTCACAGAGCTTGACTTCAGAGTTTTTATTGGGGCCTCAATGTGTAATAGTGGTTGTTTGATTGAATGATCTCTATTAGCAGGGCCCTGGTATAGGACCTGGAATCTCCTGCTCACAGATATGATGAAGGAATAAAATGCAGAGAAGATTTACATTTTATTGAAGGGGAACTGGGATGGTCAAAGTCGAAGAAGGACTAAGAGCATGGAGCACAGTGTTCCGGCCCTTTATTAAGCACACAGCTTGATTGGGGTGTGCTAGTGGGCCGCAGGGAGTGATGGAAGTGGACTGCTGAGGCAGGCAAGGCTCAGTGACTGAGGGAAAAAGCACTTTTGTGAAAAGTACACAGGAATAGATTATGATTAACAAGTAAACTAATTACCTGGTATAACTATTATGCTGAGAGAGGAATTCAGGTGAGTCAAAAAGTCCTCAGCTGTGGTGCTTATCTTGCTTTGAGACACCAGGACTTCAGAGAGCCTTTGTGAGTTTTGGCCTTGGCCTTTGGCCTGGAGATTAATTTTGTAACTGTGAGCCTCACCACAAGTTACAGAGACTTATGACAGACTCTCCATTTACTCTACCCCAGTTTATTAATATCAGTGACTGCTTGCTCTGCAACACTCAAGCTGGTCCTCAGAATTAGAAATACTTCATAACCCAATGATAGCCCCACTTTAAATCGCATCCTTGTTCTGTTTGGTATGACTGTCTGCCCCCAGTGTGGTCAGCCCATGCTCTAGAAAACTTTATATATGTGATTAGGAAATACTCACATGATGCAAGAATATGGTTAACAGTTTTGGGAACCAGGAGAGTAAATGTGTAGGAAAAAAATTCCACAGGCTCATGCTATGCTTGATTTTAACTATTATATAAAACATGAAGGTCATTTTTATTTTGTAGATATTATGAGTAGTTCTGCAATAAACACTTGAATGCATATGTCTTTTTCATTTGATTTCATTTCTTTAGGAGATACACTCAGGAATCGAATTCCTGAATCCTATGGTTATTCCATTTTCAAATTTGTAAGATATTCCACATTGACTGCACTAATTTATAGTTTAAACATCTGTCAAAAGGGTTTAAACATCTATTTTTTCCACATTGTAAAGCAAACTAGGAAAAATCAAATTTGAAAAAGAGGAGTTATATCATCATTTTTATTTAATTATCACTGGTTTTCTATAAATATGAACGTAAAAGTACACTAGTTTAAATAAAATAAAAACACACTGTAAGACTTTAGAATGAGAAAAGTTGATAGTGGTGTGAAAAAGAAATGGGCAGAGTCATGATATCTCATAGAGGCAGGAGAAAAGCATATTTAGTGACGTATTAGAAAGGTGCAAGGAGCAGAAAACCACCAACACAAAGGAAATAGTGTGTGCTTAGAGAGAGATGGAATTGCTTACAGAACATTACACTTTAAAATTTCGACAATGTTTCCATTTTAGTACTTAATTTCTACAGTACAAAGGCCGTATATTTGTGCCTACACAGCAGAATCCTTATTGACTACTCCCTCCCCACCTCTCTCTGCTCTTGCAGTCTTCCCACACTCAGGTAATCACTGTTCCACTTCCAGCTTCTCCCAGTGATAGGAGTTTATCTTTTCTTGAGACAGTAGCATTTCACTATGTATACATAATGTAATTCTTTCATTCACTTGTCAGCTGATGTATGGAGGTCATTTCCGTGGCTTAGGTATTGTGAATACTGCTGCAATAAACCTGGGGGTACAGATGTGTATCTACATTCCATTAGCATCCATGTATAAAACACATTTTTTTTTTTTTGGCTTTTTTCTGGTACTGGAAATTGAACTCATGACCTTGCACTTGCCAGGCACTGTGCCGCTGAGCTAAATCCCCAGCCCCCTAAAACACATTTTAAATGGCAGGCTTTCTGCTCAGTGCTAGTAATTCTGGCACAAAAAATATCGTTATTGCCCTACAATGGAGTTTCTCAATCTCACACCATCACATTTCAGGCTAGATAAATCTTTGTCATACGGATCTTTTGTTTAGCAGCATTCCTGACCTCTACCCATTACATATCCTTAGCATTCCCCTCTCCAGTTTTGATAATCAAACATTTAACATTGCTGCATAGTCCCAAACTACATCCTTAAAGGAAAGCATTAGGAAAGACAAATAAATGGAATACTATGACTTAATGCAGGTAACTTATAAAGCCAGCTATGAGAAAAATGGAACTGCAAAGTAATTAGAGGACCTTGGCATTTAGGGAGTGGAGGGAACATAGTGGTAGAGGTGTGGGAATGTATCAGAAGCAGGGATGACTCTGTGAGGGGCTTGCATGTTAAGAAATTTAGATTCTGTTGGGAAGGCAGTGAGAAACCAGTAAAGGACTCCACGAAAGGCAAAGAAAAGAACATATTTTTGCCCTAGAAATAATAAATATGAGGTATAAGGTACTGAAGACAATGTTATTTGGAGGATATTAAATGGAAATATTTGACTCCATTAACTGGAAGCAGTGTCAATTGGGAAGGAAAAAGAAGGATAAATTTTAGAGACAGACTTATTAAGTGAAGTACACAGGATTTGGTGACAAATTAGAAAGCTCAGAGACTGAGAAGTTGAAATTTCTGGATACGGTAATTGAACGGCTAATGATATGTTACCTACTTTCCTTTTAGAAAGAAGTCAACGTAAATAATTCCAGCATCACACATGTACACACACACACACATAAATCCCTAAGTACCAAAAGCAGAAGATTAAAATATTGTGATAGTCGACTTCGCTTGAATTCAGTTGTCATACTGTGTTCATGTTTCAGTTGTAGCTGTTAAAAATCAATTTAATTTTGAATCCATTTCAGCATGATCATTAGCTCTACTCCTAACAGTCACATTTTAATCAACCAAATTATGCTGTTTAATGTGCAGCAATGCTCCTGACGTACTTCCAGCATCGCCCACTGCAAACTCCTCGGTTCTACTTAGCTACTAATCGAGGCGGTATTCGTGATGGAAATTTGGCTTTAAATATTATTATGCCCATGTTTTAAATCATGCTGAAGATCATTAAAAGACAGTAACCTCGTGGCTCTACATTTTGTGAATTTTGTATGAGTAATTACAAAAAAATTTTATTGTAACATCACTATTCTTCTTCCCCTTAGACTAATAAACCATGCACCTTATTACAGAAAAACAGAGAAATACACAAAATATAGAATAGATTGAAAACAAAACATGTTTTTCTTGCATATATCATTTTAGTTAAAATGTTTAGTAAAAGATGATTTTTTTTTTCTGGTGTTCCTTGTTCTTCTTAGTGGTTGGCAAAGATATGCCATCCTCTTTGAGTAACAAGCATGCCTCTGTCTGCTGAAAGGTCCGGGCATCATAGAAATCATTCTAAATTTCCTAGATCAAACTATGTGCATTTATACGTATACACGTATGTGTGAGATAAATGAGCATGTACTTTAGTATAATTACTCTTGAGTAAAATTATGATGACACCTTATTTTGTGAATGTAATAGGGAAATAGGTTGTTCCCTGATTGAGGGTGATGTTGAAAGATTTCAGAGTAAGTCCATATAAAGATTGGTGTGCTAAAGGGATAAAATAATATCAAGTAGGTTGAAAAATTTAAGGCATAACCTAAAACCAGGCCTGATCATTTTAAGAAAGTTCTTGCAACACCTTTGTTTTCACTATAAGAGAAGATAAAGTGGATTTTTTTTAGTAAAAACTTGAATTTATCTAGTGCATATTAGTTACACAGATTCATGGTTTGTTTAAGCGTATTTTTACACACAATAATTTTCACTCCTGTTGCCATGTTGGTACTCCTTCTACTCTCCTCTCAATCTCTTTCCTTGACTCCAGGAGTATCCTTCTACTTTCATGACTTCTCTGTCTTTATCTCTTAGATTCTACTTGCGAAAGCAAACATGTTATTTGATTTTCTGAGATCATCATGTTAAGCAAAATAAGATGCTCAATATTTTAAATCATTTAATTTACCCATGCTTATCATATGTCATGCCTAGATCACTACTTTCTGGGTACATATTTTATGGGAAAACATTCCTTCACGTGATGCAATCCCTTTGTATTTGTGGTCTTTGAGCAACTCAGGAATGCTCCCATGCATTTCTAACCTTCTTCAGGGCATTGGGACCACTGAAGCAGACCTTAGGCTTCACTGATTCCTGAGGATGGTGTTTAATTATATTTTGGCAAATCTAATCAAAATTTCTTCAGCCAATATAGTTTATGAAGCATATTATATAGATACCCTGGACATTTAAAATTTTATGGTTTCCACAAATGACACATTGTTTTTTTCTGCTACTTCAAATTTTATTTTCTTCTTTTACTTTTTTTCATCAGTCATCAGAACCCTTACTGGGTTTTGGAACAAGACAAGTTCAACTGATTTTTATTATTGCAAACAGTATAATGGTTGATAATAGAAAAGCAATGGTTCATATTTTACATATAAAAAGAAATTATTTTTCCTATGTGAACTTTTAAATGCTCAAAAACCTTTGCCTTGTTAAAATAGCTCTATAGAGCTCTTGGCAATAATATATTAACAATAATTTAATTCGATTTTTTTACAAAATATGTCACTTGTACTAATTTCTTTCTTCTGAGAAATGGTGGAAATTGAATCAGTACAGACAGACACAGCTTCAAGAATATTATTTTATTTTAAAGTTCATATTCACAATGTAAGAGACTATAAATCAATTAAATAACTTTTTAGCCTCTGTTCTCTTACTCTTCCAGTGAGCTCCTCTGTGTGCAGGGAGCATTTCTCTCTTCATTTCACCTTACTTCTCTTTTCTCTTCTTTTCACTTACACTTCTTGTCTTCTTTAACCTTCAGTGAACTTTTAACTTTTGACTTTTATCAGTTATCCAATGCAATTCTGTGAATGGGAGAACAACAAGGAAACAGGAGCCTGACAACAGTTTTGGCAAAGGCAGCTGGAGATAAAGCTTGGAGCCATAAAATAAGAAAGGAAGGAAGGAAGGAAGGAAGGAAGGAAGGAAGGAAGGAAGGAAGGGAGGAGGAAGGGAGGGAGGAAAGAAGGGTGGGAGGGAGGGAGGGAAAGGTAGGAGAGTGGGCTGCCAGAAGGGAGGAAGAAAGGAAGAAAGAAAGAAGGAAATGACTTTTGAACCGAGCTGTGTGAATCTATATTAGTCTGCAAACACGTAGAAATTGAGAGTATATTTCTGTGACCCCCATCTCCCACTTTGGAACAGGTGTAAAACAGGTTGAAAAGCTCAGAATGATAGTGCTACTTTCAACATTGTAAAAACTTTTCTTTCTCCTACATTTGCATTTTATCCTGCCATGAAATAGGATACGTTTTTGTACTGTTCAATATATGGATATTTTTCAAATGCCATATTAATATTACAAAGACACTGCCAAATCTTGCTCTGTCAGGATTTTATTCTTATGAATTTATGAATATAAAGTATTGATAATGTCCATTAGTAAAATAAACCATGGCAAAAATTATAAGTAGTTTCATATTGTAAGCAAAATAACTTCAAGTAAATTTTTCATATATTGGCAATGTTTCTAGTATGAATTTGCTGCTTAGTATGTCTAATTACTTCTACTAAAAAACTAAAATTTGATAAGTAATGGAAATATAAAACACTCTTCTATGTAGACACACAAACAGAGAGAAACACATACAGAATTCAAAATGTCTAAACTGAGAAAGATTTTTTTTTATTCTGTAAATAGCCTTTTTTGTCTACCTTGCAGTTGTAGGGCAAACTGAAATACCAAAGCAGGCCGGTCTTTCATTTGATTGATTATGGTAGAGAAGACCTTAAAGCCATGATGGTAAACACAAAGAATAAAGACAGGTGGACAGGAGGCTTCCGCCCATTTTGACATTTTGGACAATGGATCTAAATTCTACCATAAACTGGCAGGAGAACCGTGTAATTTGCTGTGGTTAGATATAGCTACCTGAAAAAAGAAATCCAAGTTGCCATTGATTTGAAAGACTCTATTATTTAAACTTTTTTTAAAGTTAATTCCATCTTGTGTTAAAATCAGACATCCAGAAGTACATGGGGTCGTTAGTGACTCAGTCCCCTCGGCCTTTGGTTATACCATTTAGCATCTGTTGTCTATCTGTCAAACTCATCATACTGTTTTCTGTGCTACTGCCGCTCTGGCTGCTGTGGTGCTATTCCAGACACCAACACGAAGAAATGGAAAATGACACAAGGAGCACTGTCAGTACTTTTATTTCTAAGACCCATTCTGGGAGTCCAACTCATCAAGTTTTATATCCACTAGCGACCCCTAGTTAAACAGTGTGTTTTACCAGGTGGCTATGTGGCCACTTGAAGATAGCCATGGCTCGATATCTAAGTATGTTTGTAGAGTATTGAATGAAACTAATAATGCTATTCTGCTTTCTTGTCTGCTTTAGCCTTGTGTCCTAATGACAGATTCTAATGTGCAGTGAACACAGAGCTCCGCTTCTCCATTTCCTTTGCAATCCTCAGGGTTTTATAGTCATATAATTATGTGATTCTGGCCTCCATTTTTTCTTCCATTTTTCATTTATTCCTGAACATTTATTTGATTGCTCCTTATTCCAGCCTAAGTTACAGCTGAACAAATGCTTCACTAAACCAGCTTTACTGTTTGCCTTACTTGAGAACTGAACTTTGGCTTTCGCAATAATAATACTATAGAAAATATCACCTTCATGTGAGGTGTAGTGGGTGATAGCCCTTTTCCTACTTCCTTTCATGTAGGCTGCATATACATACAAGATTTCATTTTATTTGCAGCCCAAAATATGAATTCCTTGCATTTCATGCCATGCTTCTTTTGATGTCATTGCTTATGTTTTGGGAAAGAACTTCACAGGGTGCTATGGATTAGGTTTCTGAGGAATGCAGTCTTCCAATGAACCTAATGTATTCTAATGAACCTAATAAAACGGGCATTAGCTCCTTATGGTCCTAGTCTCCCCCATAGTCTTTCATATATTCTAAATGCCATAAATTGATGTATAGTCTCACTCCCTCTGGAAAGTGGTTTGTACCCTAAAATCTCATTTCTGTTTTCTTCAGAAATGCGTAAGTTTGAATATGACTTATTCATAAGAAAAATGTAAGTAAAGAAAGTGTGGGAAAAGTGGTTTTGTTAATAAAGAAACTGCATATGTAAGGGATGCAAAGCTCCCAGGACTCTTAAATGGCCATTAAGACTATATCAGAAAAATTTTAGACATACCACCCAAGGATTTAAAAAATGAGATTTAAGAATATGCAAGGTTTAAGAATATATTTAACAACATATAATTTATTTCTTGTAAGAAATTCTAACTACAGTATTGAATTATCTGGAAATCATTGGGTTTCTCTTTAAATTTCATAGTTTCTAGAACATTTTGAGAGTGAGCAAGTTGTATTTATGGCATGAAGTTGCACAGAAAGAGCTCTTTGTTTAATTTACAGAATTTAAAGCATGTGACACAAACATAGGTAAGATCTACAAGCCAAAGTGAATTAAAGAAATAATATTTTGATTCAAGTTTTCTCCCACTATGTAAATTTTAGGTACTTGAGAGATCATTTCTCGTCATTCTAAGTGCAGTCTTTTTGAATGACCCCTTGCGTTTCATTTATTGTTTTATACAAACAGGGCTTTCCGATCTGAATTTTGTTGGGGGCTTTCTAAAAAGGACAGTAGCAAGAATCATACCTTCTATATACTTCTTAGGTTTTCAAGATATCTTATATGTGAATTTCCACTTTTTATAGAAAGCTTTCAATGTATAACTTCCTTCTTTATTTTCTTTGCAATGAACCTACACCGCTACCTACTCTAAAACATATAAGGAACATTTTCTTTTATTTAATTTAGTTCCTAAATTGGTAACTGAAACTCTACAAAATAAAAGCTATCCTTAGGGAACTTTGTGTGTATTCTGGGTCATGAACACAAGCTTACAATATTCTTTATGGTTGTTGGAGAGATCTGAACGACAATTTATAGCATTCATATGTTCAGTGAGTCAATTCATTCTTTTTGTAACTTTCTTGAAATTATGAAATTTTGGGAAAATTAGTATCTGTCAATTTTCTGCAAATATTTGTTGAGTCCCATTTGATGTTGTGGCAAGATACCTTGAAGTTCGGTTCGGCCAACAGATGATTTCTTCTTTGCAGAATTCATGTACTAGTCACAGGTTTCAACTGTAGAAATGTTTTATTATTATGTTTAATAGCAAGATAACCTAACTATATATTTCATAGTCTCTTAAAAAATGTATAATTACATGTGACGGTTTTATGAATGTTTTCTGGGGATGAAGGATAAAGTTAAGGTGAGAGAATGATGAAAGGAGGAGAGAGAAAACACACACACACACACACACACACCTTTCAAATTGCTGACTTTAAATTTCTTCTTTGAAGGATCTGGAAGAAAATATAATTTCTTAATGTATATATAAAACTAAAATCACTAAGTTGAAGGAGAACTTTAAAGTTGGGAAGTTAATTTTCTCTATTCATGGAAAGCTAATATATTACATATAATTTATTATTTCAAAATATAATATTAATGCCATGCACTTGATCATTTATGCTATATATTCTTTTAATATTAGAAAGTATTTCACTACCATGGCATTGTTCCATTATTTATTTGTCTTAAAATTTGCAATTATGATGTCTGTTTTATATTCATAACTGGTAGTCAATAGTTACTTTTCTTTTGGTACCAGGAATTGAACTCTGGAAATTGGGCTTGCCAGGCAGGCACTGATACCACTGAGCTGTATCCCCAGCCCAATAATTACTTTGAAGAAATGAAAGTGTTGAGCATAGAATGAGCTGAAGGAGGATCTCATAGTGGCTCAGACATGGAGCAAGAAACCTAGAGTCAAGATGCTGAAAATAATGTTACATACATAAAAGAGTATATCATTCAGTCTTATAACAGAATAATAGTTTGGTACAAAAGATACAAGTCTGGAGCTTCCAAGACATAAAAAAAAAAAAACACATAAAAAGTAGTATAAGATCTCATGCACATGTGGAAAATAAATTTCAAATATGCAGTGATACAGAACAAAACAGAAGTTATTGCAGTACAGATGGCCAGGAAATGAGATGTAGGTCAAAATGTACAAATTAGCACAAATATATCACAAGAAAATACAGAGAATTAATATACAACATGAAGACTATACTTAATGAATTTTTACTGTGTTGAAATTCACATTAAATGACTAGATTATAGCTGCTCTGGTCACCAAAAAATGGGTAAGTGGTGGAGCTGATGGGTATGTTGATTTGCTTCACTCAGTTCACCTTTTATTTAATTTACATACATAATCTCCCATAATATCATCTTTTGTAACTTGTACATACACAGTAACATGTACTAATATAAATAGATACATAAAAATATGCTGGACATACAGTTTCATTCCTTAAAGCCTCAATCTCTTCTAGTATAAAGTTCTGACTTTTAATAATGCTTGTGAATATTAACAATTACCTTGTCTCTAACTTGCAGACCAGTGACAAGTGTACTCAAATGATGCCTACTACTTTGTGCATTACTATTAATTTCATGTAGGGCAGGAGAAAAGTATTGCATACATTTAAACGTTTTCCTACATTTTTTGTACTATACTTATCAGTGGTTAGCTGTAAAAATCATGTAATAAATCATTTTTGTAGAGACACTCTTGAGTGCTAGCTGCTAAGAATGCAACTATAAAAATACAGGACAATTTTTATCCACAAAGTGTGCACTTTCTTTTGTGGAAGTTATATAAGGCAACAGACAATCATAAAATTCTGATGAATGCTATGCTAAATACTAAAAATGTTTCCTTAAAGTTTTTCCTTTAGCCACGGAGAAATAAGTGAAGCCTAGGGCATAACAGAGATTACAGCGGGGGTGAATGAACACTGAGGGTGGTGATAACGGAAATACGTATTCTAATATTCTAACCATGGGCTTGCAACGTTGTTCAGGCTAAAAAGGATTCCCTAGAATCAGCATAAATAATAAGCACCCTTTAGCTGTGAAAATATGGCAATACCTATGACCTGATAGTTTCAAAGAGAAGTTACTTGAGAAAACAAAATCAAAAATATCAAAGAAAATAGGTTATTATGTAAAGAAAAGTAAGAATTAAATTGCATGAAGCCAAGTGCACCTTAACATTGTATTTGAATTTAATCCCCATTATTTTGCTAGAGTATTTGTAATTTATATATAAATAAATATTCATATGTTTGGTTTATTATATATGTTGGTAACATCCTGTTGAACAAGTTACTGTGTTTACAATTTTTCTAGGATTTCCCTTGCGGGGGGTGCTTTGAAAATTTTTCCTATGTCTAATAATTTAAGTACATTTGATGGTTATTCTCAGCAAGACATGAATATCTGTACTTGCCACTGACAGTAAATTAAAATAGAGCTGTTAGAAACGCTATTGCATTTAACTGTTTTATGGTTCTAATGGGTCATACTGTGAAATATCATCACTTTCCATTAGTTTAATCTTTGTCCTAGGCAAGTCATGATTTGCACAATTCATTTAAATATGATTATACTTGTTTTTTTTTTCTAGTTTTGATTTTGGTGATTTTCAGAAAGGACATATGTTTTAAGGTTTAGAATCAACTTTAGGACTGGAAAATACTGTTTAGTATTGGAAAATACTTAGCGTTAGTTTCTAGTGGATGCTTCTTTTTAAAAAATATTTTAAGTTTTAATAGCTTTTCTTACTCAGCTTTTTATTTCAAAAGACAGAGGATGAAAAGTTTTGCATATTTTAAAGATTGTTATTTTTTGTTGGCATAAATGGCTTTTGTGTTTGACTTAGTAATGTAATTCCTTTCTTGAAGGATTTTCCAATTTAAGTGACTTTGTTTTAGCAATAATCCTCTAAACGAATTAACTTGCACATGATATAATTTTTCATACTTTCTAATTTTAATATCAACACTTATTTTGACCCACATTATAATATAAATGAACAAAGTTATATAAAGGTAACTACCCAAATTGATATTGCATTTCCAGGCAAAATTAGATTAAAAGACTTAAAAGAAGGAATGGAAGAAGAAGGAAGGAATAACTTAATCCCTGAATCCAGCTTTCTGACACTAACTTTTGGTATTATTCCAATTTTGAAGAGTAAACATTTCATGAACAAATTGAGATTTTAGAATTTTTAACTTGTCTGGATCTGAAATCTTATAAAGTCCTTTTTGTGGGAAAATCTAGGAGATTTTTTTTTCTGGAATGATTTAAATGCATAGCCTGGTGGATGTTGAGCTATACAGAAGAAAGTAGACTTGCTAAAGTGCTCTTAACACAAAGAGTCTATTTGCATATAACTTTTACAATGTATACAATATATGTTATTTATCTATATGTATATATGTATGTATGTGTGTACTAGCAGAATTAAGATTCAAAATCAGGTTAATCTGATATTTTCTATTTATTTTTCAGAGTTTCTCTTTTCATTTATCTGTAACCCTTCTTCTAAAATTCTAGCCTTAAAAGCCCAGTTCTTTGTACAAATTGCTACCACAGACAGCTATATTTAACTCTTTAAGTCAAGCCTTTGCCTGAGATCCTAACACTCAGAAGCTGAGGCACAAGAATTGCAAGGATGAGTCCAGGCTGGGTAATTCAGAGACTTAGCAAGACCCTGTTTCCAATTAAAAGAAAAATTAAATTAAAAAAAAAAAAAAAAGAATGAGGATGATATAGCTCAGTGAAATGGCCCTGGATTCAATCATCAACACTACAGAAATCCTCAACACTACAATTCAATCCTCAACACCACAGAAATGAGAGAGAGAGAGAGAGAGAGAGAGAGAGAGAGAGAGAGAGAGAGAGAGAGAGAGAGAGAGAGAGAGGGAGAGAGAGAGAGAGAGAGATACAGAGACAGACAGAGAGGGAGAGGGAGAGAGACAGAGACAGAGAGACAGAGATAGAGAGAGACAGAGAGAAGTAGGGACAAAGACATTTTTATTTTTATTGCAATTTAACCCTGATCATTCATCCTTATTGTGCAGTTATCAGTGATATTCCAGCTATCTTCTTTAATTCAAGCTGTCCCTGGTTGATAAAACGTTTTCCTTAAAATATAGTTAAAAAGCATGTCACAGTTATTCAAATAATTGCTACAGCCCTCCAAATATTACTGAAAAGTCCACAATTCTTAAACTTGTATTCAATTAATTTTCTCACTTGACCCCAATGTAGCACACTTCTATACTTGCTCTAGGCTCCAGACAAGTACAAATATACATTATATGGGGCATACTTCATAAGTTGTTAACATCTGTATTTATTCATTTTCATGCTGAAGATAAGCATGTGGTTTCTTCAGTGTTCAAGGTTTCACACTACAGGGGAAATTTCCAACATACTGAATGTGGAAGTTCATATTTGCCTTGTGCTGCCAATTTGGCATCCCTAAACCTTCTAAGTAAGAAAGAAAAATGTTACCTCCCTACTGCCTAAAAAAAACATAAAACAAATCTTTAGAAGATAAATTATAGAGCACTGACATGGAATGTCAACATATGATTCCAGGATGATAAGTTAATGCACCCTCGGTGGGAGCACATGGCTCCAGTTTTAACACTCATAGGATGTGAAAAAATGTATGGGTCTCAGTGAAAAAAATCTGTATAGCATATAAATCTTTTTGCATGACAAACTGTAAACATGAATGTTTACACAAAAAAAACCCAGTTGCTAGACAATGAATACATTACCTTGTTAAAATTGCAGATGGATGTAAATTTATAGTCTGAAAAATATCTTCTTAATAAGAAGACTATCTTCTATTATCTAGGGGACTTCACTGTAATCACAAGGATTCTTATTAATAATAGTAGGAAAAAAAGATAGAAAGCCAGAGGAATGGCTTGTAAAGAACTCCCTTTGACCTTGCTGACTGGAGATAGGGGAATGCTGGCCGGTGAGCCCACGAGACAAGAAACATCCACCGTCTCTAGAACTGCAAAAACAATTCTTTTGCCTCAAAGAGGCATGCACAACAAGCTGAAGAGAGAATGTCCTCCTGTGAACAACTTGATTTTAGCTCAGTGAGGTAAATTTGGGTTTTCTGAGTGACAAAACTTTAAGATAATAAATTGTAATGTTTTAAACCATCAAATTTGTGATAAATGCTCACATCAGATGTAGGAGACTAAAACAGTGCAGAAAGATGGAAAGGTTGACATGGTTGCCTGACAATGACATTTATGTTGGTGTCTGCTTCTTTTTCTTGTGTTACTTTCTTTATGTGTATATTTACCTTTGGTTTCCTTTCCTTTTTCAATTTCCATTGTCCTAATTTTGACTCATTTCTTTATCATGACAGATATCCCCAAATGTTATCATGTAAAGGCAAGTAAAGAAATAGCACTTGGAAATCTAGAGACACCTTTCTCTTTGGGAATATGCACAAGTTCTTTATTCATAAATTACTTTTTATGGTGACCACTATGCTTATGGACATATAGCCTTAATTATATGTTAAAAATAGCATTGTAATTTTCAGTAAGGAAGGTGCTTGAAATAAAAATATATTTTGAAAGACTTTTGTGAGTGCAACATGATATATATGCAACAAAATATATGTGATTATCATAGTACATGTAATAAAGGTAGAGATTATATATAAATCAAAATCACAAATATTAGAAGAGATACTTTTCTCTTCAAGATTTAATTTGTATGAATTGCTTGTCTACATGTAAGCAAGTGTCCTCCATGAGTTCATGTAAAAAGACAAATATGTTTGTTCTTCTAACCAATGTGAAGAACAAAAATAAATAACTGTTCAGTAACTGGTTTCGTCCTTGTGAAGTGTGAGAGAAAGTGATCTTAATTTCAGATGCAGGGACCTTAGACACAAATTCTATTCAGTAGAATATAAAACTTTCTGTATGGAAGCAGAAAATACTTTCTTTACTATTACTGATACGTCTCCAGAAGTACACACTCAAACATAATTGTAGAACTAATGAGTATGCATCAGAAGAACAATTCCTCCATATATTCTCACTTGAAGTGTCCCAGTCAGAATCCAGGTGTACTGAATTTCTCTTGCAGAATATGAATGAAACTGAGGACCAAGTACCTGGCATTGAGCAAGGCATCAGATATTGAATTCTAGATTTTTCTTTGGAGAAATCATTTTTTTTTCATCTCATTCACAGTAACAATTCTCCTTTAGTATTCATGTATAGGTGAGGAAATGTGAGCTCTCATGATGCTGCTCATTACAACTTCTGAACCTAGAGTAAGTAATCTTCTATTTTCAAAATCTGAATGTTGGGGAGACTTTGACTGGATTGGCCAATCCGAAAAATTAGAAGGATTAAACTAATTTGTTCATTCATCCAGAACTGTCAGTGCTTCTCCTTTTTGTTTTAGGGACATGTAGTGAATCCTTGGATAGATAAGCCAATCAATAGGCACTCAGAATATGTGTGAATCTAGACTAAAAAAAAAATATAAAGCTTTGGTGTTTTCCAAGATTTTGCATTGAGGCTGAATACTTGGAGACTTGATAACAGATAGAAAATCTCAGCTTTTGAGTAGGCAGCATGAGAAAGATTCTAAAGCTGTTGCAGTTTAACAAATGTTTGAAACGTGACATCTGCTTCCTAATTCCTGATTACTTTTAAACTCAGTAAATTCTATATGTTCTTGATCCTAGCAGTATGTACGATAGGTTATTTGAGATTCCCATAATAGGTTGGATTGCAATATTTTCGCTCCTAAGAATTTTGTTTATTTTTAACTTTTCCATGTCACACACAATCAATACATAAAAATCTATTAACCATTTCAAATATGGTTGTAGAAAGAGCATTTTTATTTCTTTTTTAGTATTCCATAGTGTTTAATAACTGTAAGCAATCAAATTCTCTCAGATAATGGTCATAACACACAATGAAGAGTGGGACATAGAATTCTACTTCGTTATGGTTCTTATGTCGCTTCATTTATGTCTGCATGTTTGTGAAAATGTTTGGGTTCTTTTATCTCTAAAAATAACATTAAAAACAGAATTCTACTTTGAAAATAAGTGTAGTTTTAGAGAATGATAAAGTAATACATTTTGTTGTCATAAATTATAATTCATAGAAAAATGTGTCTAGGTTAAGTTTCAAAAAACCTTTTGAAAATAAGAAATGAACTCAAAGTGTGGCTCTATGTTGCTTTAGAATAAATTCCTACTAAATTATATTTTATAAAAAGGTTCAATTAATTTTCATATATTTCACTGGAGGAGGTTGAATGTTGGAAGTAAGGTAGGATAAATATGAATATGCAACTTCAAATAAAAGCAATGTCAAAAAAACTTCCATTATGGTTATTCATATTAGGAAAAACATGAGCTATTCTTAACATTTTTTATTTACTTTTTAATGTTATCCATTTGTTTGCCTGACATTCTTGTACATTTAAAAAATTATTCCCAAACAACCTTCTTAGTCTCCTATAGTTTACTATCACAGAGAGTTGATATGTAATTCTTTTGCAACTTATACAGGTATTATTGAAAAATGTGGGATGGTCATTGTTATCAGGGTTTCTACTAGCCAATACAGGAAAAAAACATATTTATTTTTGCTTTTCAGTGAAGGATTACAATCCATTTACAAAGATATCTGCAGTAGAGATATCTGCAGGGTAGCTGCTTTTGTAGTGTTGTATGAAGCTGTAACAGGAAAAGATATAAAGTATATTAACTATTCTATGAAGCTTTTGAAAGGTCATTGTCCTAAAGAGAGTAAAGTGAATGGCTTTGTTGTTTAGCATTCTTTTAAGACCATAGGCACTCTGCCTGATTCTGTCCTTAAAGCTAAAAACAAAATTCACTTTTATCAAATTAGATCAGTTATAATCTTCCTCATAAAATGAAAACATAGGGGGAAAAAAACAAGTCTCCTAAAGTGTACTTGCTCACAATATCATACATAACAATGGCTCCCTTTAATAGGCAAGAATAGGGGGCTGGGGGTTTAGCTCAGTGGCAAAGTGCCTGCTTGGCAAGCGCAAGGTCATGAGTTCGATTCCCAGTACCGAGAAAGAGCCAAAAAACAAATAAATAGGCAAGAATATATTGCTAACTCTATTTTCCTCTTTGTGGATTGCAAGTGCTCTACAATGTAGCTCTTCTCAGCTGCAGTTCCTTACTAATGAGTTCTAAGGCCAAAATTGTATTACCTTGCATTAAAAATCAATGAACTGCCATCATTTCAATATAATTACTTCTTGGATAATACCTATAAGGTGCTACACATACACAAGAAACAGTTCACCAGGAAGAAATAAGGCTATTGTAAATGTACTATAAACTGATAGTCAAACCAGAATCTGTTTGCTTCATCTCAGTGAATTGTCTCCTGTATTTTGGTGTGCATGTTTTTTCTTCACATACTCATGTATTGCTGATATATAATATATATATATATATACACACATATATATATACACATATATATATACACACATATGTACTTCTTAGTACGATCTGTCTTGCTTTAAATACATTATCGTCACTTCTAAATATTGGAAGTTCAAAAGACAAACTATTTTTAGGTTTTCACATATTTAAAAGTTGCGTTTTTCCACACAGCCAAAATATGGTATGCACATAATTACAAAATTTGCATTTCTTTCAATGGTCAAGATATAAATCCTTTACTTTCTCTAAATATTCTTAATCCTTTTCACAATTAAACAAAATATTACCGCTAGAGATATCCAGGTGATTCTGTCTAGTACACAGTTAGTCTGTGATATCAGATAGAAGAAGATAAATTATTCTACCTGCAATCTGAGATGGGGACCAATTAAAAGTAGCTTCATTGTCTCATTGAAATGCTGAAAAATTCAAGGCTTTAGTTGTGATTTTAATGAAATTATTTATTACATATCTTACTGGTATTCACTGATTCTTCTTTACATGCCTACAACCTGCATTGATCATATCCATTTACTCTTTCTCCAGACTTACTTCACCCCAGGAACGTGATCCAGACCCTAGATATCACTCTTGTACTTTTAAGCTAAAATATTTTTGCAGATTTTCAGTGTATTTCTTTTCTCCCCAAATTTTGTCAGTTTGATTATAACAAGTGTTGGTGAATACCTTTTCTTGTCATATTTATTTGTGTTTTCACATGTGTCTTAGTTACTTTTCTCTGGTTGATGAGACCAAATACGAAATAGCCAAAGTTAAAGGAGAAAAGGTTTATTAGGTTCACAGTTTGTAGAGCTTTTAGTCGATAGTTGGCTGGCTCCAAGACAGGGTGGCATGGCTGAAGGTGGCAAGGAAGCCAGCTACAAGTGACAAGCAGCAACCTTCTTTCTGTCCCTTATAACTTACCATGGGTAACTCTCATAGCCAGAGTGGGGCACCCTTAATCCTACCAAATATGTAATACAATAAGCATTGTTAATTCCCTACCACTGTGTTTGTAACTCTGTAATGTCTGTACTGATCCTTTGCTATTTTGTAAAATGCTGTTGGTCTGTTAGTATTTTCCTCCTTTTATTTCTAAAATAAAAAAAAATTATGCCAAACCAATCAGTGAACTAATTTAGTAATCACACCACTGATCCCAGCATCACACACTTAATCTCAGAAGCATACAGTAGATCCAGCCACCTCCAAACATCCTCAATTATGACTGCATGTTGCCATAGGGGGATATTTAGACACAATCCGTAATGATAAACCTCCTTCATATGGATGTCCATGTCTTTCCCTAGACCAGGCAAGTTTATACAATTATTTTTTTTTAATTACTGTTTCCACACCTTTAACCTTTATTTCCTTATTGGTAGGTAAGTTAAAGATTTGGATATTTGATTGTTTAGTGGTATCCCAAAGATCTTGAATGTTCTCTTTATGTACTCTTAATTTCTTTTTCATTCTACAGGTTTTTTTTCTGGATGGGTATGATTCTTCAAAGTCTGTTTTAACACTCTGACATTCTGTCTTCTGTGTATTGCAGTGTACTATTAAGACTTTAAAATAATTTTATATGACTTATTATGCTCTTAACTTTCAACATTTCTATTAGGCTTTCTTTCAAAATTTGTACCTCTTTGTTGAGTTTCTAATTCATGTCTTGTATTGTCATTCTAATTTCCTTTAATTTTTATCTATGTTCCCTTGGATTTTGGCGAAGTAAAAAATTCAGTTTTAGTCTTTATTTGGCAGTTAATCTATTTCAGTTTCTTTGGAATCAGTTGCTAGACTTTCCATCTTTGGAGATGTCATCTTGTCTTTTTATTTCTTTTGTTCCTAAACTGAGATATGCATATTAGATGCACTGGAGATTTCTACAGCTTTTATGAAATAGTCTTCTTAGTAATTGCCTATATCTTGAAGATATGTCTTGGGATATCAGTTTGTTATGCAACACTGAGCCTTATGCCACTCTGACACTGTAACATAATTTCCCTGTAACTCCTTTCTTGAGATTAGTGAGTTTGAGTAATGCCTACCCTGTTGGAGTTGGAGAGACCCATTGTCTTTGTAGGACAAGAAAAGTGGGATAACTCTAGTGTTTGCCCGGTTGGGGTGAAAAGAGAAGAACATGTGACATGTGCTGTGTTCCTACTCTTACAGTGGGAGTAGTGGCCCCTGCTGCATGATGGGAGTTTCCTCAGGCATTGTTGATACCGGCTCTGCTACTTGTAAGGGTCTCTCGACCTGGATTCACTCGTAGTTGAGAGAAGCTTAAAGCACTTAACCTCTAACCATACTGTGAGTTGAGAGAGAGGATGGCTGCCTTCAGTCCTGAAATTAGTGTGATTCTGTATGTGACTAGTCATGACCTTGGTTTTGGAGGGTATGCCCCACAGTTCCTGAGAGCAAGGCTCTCTTGGATGCTGCAACCCACGTCCTCTGTTTTGATTGTGACCAGGGCTTTAAGTCAGACTCACTCCACTGAACCATGCTTGGTTTGTGTGACAACTACACACTGGCTCAGTGTATTGTGTCTTCAGATCACCAGAGATGGGACTATATGGGGGTGTCTGAATCCTAGAATCAATCAAATTCAGATGATAGATTCCTTCTCAAGAGGGCTTCTGCCTACAACATCCTGGGAACTCAGCTGAGAGATGATTTGTAACACTTTTACCCCAAAATCAATTCTTCTATGCAGATCTCAATTTGCTTATCTAGTTAGTCTGAAAGAATATTAGGATTGTGAAACCTTTCAGTAGCTGAGATTTCCAGTATCCCCATTAATAGGAATGTGATGGTATTCTTTTCCATCCTTTACCCTGAATGTGGGATACACCTGTCTATCTCTGTGGACACAGGATTGAAATATTACAGATATTTTGTTTCTCTTACTATACTGTTGTCCAATCTCTAAATCTTACATGGTTTCCATTTTTCTCCTCTTGATTCCCAGGATTCTCTATATATCACTCACCTTAAAAGGTAACATCACACTCATTGCTACATTTCTTCTTTATGTAGAAGCAGGAGTGTGGGGGTGTCTATTCCACAATCTTTGCCCAGTTCTCTGATACTTTCTCCACTAGACTTTTGGTTATCTTTCTCAAGAGTCTTGTATCTATAATCGTCGACTAAGGATGTATCATTTAAACTAAATGTAGTAAGTCCACATAGAGTTTAAGGAATGAAGTGAACACTAGACCAAAGACTTTTTCATGTGTGAAAGAAACTACTATTTCATGTGGAATTATGACCAGAGTTAGATATTATTTTAATAATGATATACACACAAAATCAAATGAAAAACTAGCCATGGTCTTAGCATTCAAATGTCTGTGTAAATCCAAACTCAACAGAAGTTAACCACAGGTAATAGTTTGACAAGTCATCAAAAATAGGAGTATATTATGTAGTTCATTTGTAGTTCATTTGTCTTAGATGGGATAGACACAAGGGGAATATTGGTTTCCTTTGATTTTCTAGTAATCTACAGTGTATGTACATTGCCTCAGATCTATCTCTGTAGCCTAGATGCATAGTGTTGGTATTAATATCATATATTACATGCAAAATTACTGCGCATTTATGAACTTTTGTAGTTATCAAATATTTACTGTGCTCTTGTTAGGTATATGTTAGATTTGGTCATTTAAATTGGAAGGTAGATATAAAAGAAAAAAATAGCGAGATACAATACTATGTGAATTATTACTCAGTGTAGTAGAGTATTAATTATTATTCACTCAATAAGTGAATTGGAGACAGTAGAAAAACAAGCCAAATTTGTATTTCTTGCTATTTATTAACTTGTATATACAAGATTTAATTTATACTCATATTTAGGAATCCATTCTCTTACAAACTAAGTTCCCTGTGTAAACAACATACACCGTGATAACTTTTTCTGAGTTACGTATCTCATTAGATGTATATAGGTCTTGATAAGATTTATATGTTTACTGGAAGAACAGGAGCTTTCATGTCAACCTAGTAGGTTAATCTTTGGAGTTGCCTTTGAATATTTTAATTTCTTGCATGATACTGTAAATCTATGTGATCTACTATCTTCTACAGATTACTTAAGTTCTAGTATAAAATTGAGAATTATTTCAACTGTACCGGTTAAAGAAAGTAAATGTGAAACCAGTTCTTTGAACCCCCTCCACAGCATTGAAAGGATTTTGTAAAATATAATTGGGTTTTCCAAGTAGCTATGGTTACAACTGTAGTGCATTGTTCAATATAACTGTTAGACATCGGTATACTACAGTAATTGCAGTAATTTCATCATTTCAAGGAAAGGAAAGTAATTATGGAACTACTGACTTCTAGCTTGAAGGAATCTTAATTGATAATTAATCTAACCATTTCATTTAAATGATGAAAAACAGAAAAATGGAACCACTGACATTAATACATAAATTATCATATTCTGACAGACTGGAGCGCTGAACTTCTGACTTTCAGAGATTCAGTGACAGGTTACAGATAATACAGCCATGTAGTCTGAGGAAAGCAGGACGGGTTTCAGGAAGATTACACATTATACATTCGTCTGTGTTGGAAGGAATTGAGATCCTTTCCCACAGGAAATATTTGAGCAAACACTTATGACCAATTGTTATCAAAGTAATTATGGTAATTCCAACACTGGAAAATAATTTTAAAGATATAATCTTAAATTGTCTTTATATTGTCATGCTTCTTGTGGAATCCAGGGATGTCATTAGTTATTCATATGTGGTTCAGTTATCTATTAAAATGCACACACGCTGCATTTTTCTGGTTCCCGTTAATTTTATACCCATGTTGTTTCCTTTATCCACTTGCCATGTTAAAAAATTAAAAATTGAGTACTTCATTAAATTTCTCACTAAGCAATGATCATTAATAAGTGTGATCACTATGTCTGCTTTGCATGGGTTTATAATTTGTGCTTAAATCATAGGTCCAACATTCAATACCTCTGTAAATGGATATAATTATAATTTTTTTGTATTTGTGTTTTCTCACCTGTAAATTATAGGAGAAAATCTACTTTAGTTGTTTGTGAAAGTTAAAGGAGATAATTTGTTCAAATAAGTTAGCATAGAATCAGGCACATAGTAAGCATCCAAAAATGTTGATAATAGCTATTACTATTACAAATTAATATATCTAGAAGTTCTTTAGGATAGGAACCATTTTTTCATCTTTGTTTCTGAATTTTGGCATTATTCTATGTGCAAAAATGTTGTGAAATTAATATTTAACAAGTCTGTATTAAGTAGATGGGTATAAATGAAAACAAAAAATAGATGAAATTACTGGTGAAAACCCCACCACGAAAACATATTTAGATCGATAAACAATCTTAAGAGTCTTGCAAAATTGAGAAACAAATATTTATTGTTTCCCTTATGCTTTTACTCAGAAAAAGGTCATCTGATTTTTTTTTCCTTTTGGTTTATTGTTCATTTGTTACAAGTTTATTAACTGCCCTTGGAGAAATCATAGTAGTAGTATATCTCAGTGAAAATGTGTCTTGACTTTGATGTGTGTATAATCAAGACTATATTTTCAGTCAGGGATTCCCTGATTGAAATATGAAATCTGTAAACAAGTAAAGCAAAACAGACGACCTTTTATTTCAGAAGGACTGTTCTGGTAGCACTCTGCAGGAAGCCATGCCTACTCAGGCATGCCACAACTTTAAGCTTGGCAACTGCAACCACTGAGGAGAGCATACTGGCAGAGGAGACAGAGCAGACTGAAATCCACATCTGGTGTATACTAGAGGAGGCCCTCAGGATGGACAGATCTGGTGAACAAAGGAGACTTTTAAGAATAGTTTTGCCTGACATATAGTATGCTGGTTCAGCCAAATATAAGTTCTCTGGGAAAGACCCTTGAGTTTCCTTCAAGATAGAATACTTATATGATGCCATTTGCTCCTGTACATTTGTGTATCATTCTTATTCCCAATTGCTCAGTGAAATCAATTAGAGATAAGGAAAAGAAGGCACTGTGTGTGCAAATTCTCTTAGGAAATTCCTATGCACTTTTACATTTCTTCCTTATATAAAAGTATATTCCTAAAAGAATAGATAACAGTTTTAATAATCACAACTAAATCAAGAAAAATTAAAGATGCGTGGAAGCAAATATATTTTCCTTAAACTTACCAAATTTCTGCTAATACTGTGTCTACAAAATGAAAGTATCTTAGCAATATTGCTAAATGCTGTTCATTAGGCATGGTAGGCTCACTACAGCAACTAAAGGATTTCACAATTGATTATGTATATATGCATTATTTTTACTCACGCAATAGAACTTTATTGATAATCTGCTGTGGCCAGTGTGCAGACTCCATATTAGCCCTGGGAGTTAATTTATTACTGATAACTGGAAGGGAGAAAGAAAATGCACAACTCTAGGTGGTAGGTTTTCAGAGGTCAGGTCTTCAAGGGGCACACATCACTATTTTTTACAAGTGATGGTACAAACTAGTCACAAGCCAACTTATGACTGCAGAAGAATCCACACATGTGCTTAGAATGAAGAGAACATAACTGTTTGAAAGCATTTAACTAACTCTACCACATACTGAGAAAGTGATTACTAAAAACATAATGAAAAGTGTTTGATAAATTATTATTCTTGCATATTGATGCATTTGTAAAATCTTGATGTAAGTGTTTTGATAGTAAGATGCTTTCAGTGTATAGGCAAGACAGCATATTAATATATATCATTCAATCAAGAAAAATTGTGTCATTTTTAATGATTCTTTTGATCTTCAGGGAATTCACACAGGGTTGAATTTTATAAGATGATTTAGTTTTGGTTTTAAAAATTGTATGTAGTAAGAGCCAAATAAGGAGTATAAGTTAGATATCCCTGGATGTGGTATGATGAATCATATGTAACAAGTTCTATGTATAGGCAGAAATAATTAAAATTTTAAAGATGAGTGCAGGAAAAATGACCAACTGTCAGACCGACATAACATATCCTTTTTCATCTGTTAATTACATGGTCATTTTATACCACTGGCATCAGAATAAGTATATGCCAAATTACCGGAGCATTATAAAGTAACTCAAAGTAATGTTTCTGGGTAGTTCAGGCCACATGGGAGTTGTTGGAGAATGCTCTTTTCATACACACCAATCATTATTTTACAAATTTGGTTTTTAAACTTCCATTCACTTTGAATTCAAACTCTCAGCCTTGAAGCTTTCAGCATGAAATTTCAGTGTCTATTTCTGACCACTTCATCTGCCTTTAAATGTTGGAATAAGTTTCTTAGCACTTTCTAGTACCTTTGCAGTTCATTGTTATTTCACAGTTTGTTGACTGTGGCTATCACTTTAATTTAGTCAGTTTATCAGCAGTATGGACAGAAATATTCTAGTATGAAATTTAGAACAACTAAGTCCTTACTTACCATCATTTTACTTTTGTGATCTAATTTCTTCTAAAAATAACAAATTATCTTTATAGAACTTTTAATATTAATTTTAAACTTTATAAAAGTCATGAATTTATTAATGACCTTTGGTTCTCATTACCTAAACCTTTATTCTCAGTTTTTTTTTGTTGAGTTTCATGTTTTTGAATCTTACTTTCTCACAGAAACTCAATGTTCAGAAAATATTGCAGATTTTTTAAATGAAGCAATATTGTTAATTTTTTTCTGTTCACTTTAAAATCATTTCTAGCCTTAATTAGTTACAAGTGATTAATTTCATTGAAATTGTGATACAGATATCATTAAGGTGATAATTGCTTTCTGGTAACAAAGTATTTCTACATGTGTAGAAATATTGATAAACATTATTTAAAATGCTATAAATATTTGATGTTTGATAATTAGTAATACTGAAGATTAATGACAAAACTATTTCTATAAGTTCTCCACACCCCAAATATAAATCCAGTGGAATACTTGTCATACATAAACAAATGCTTTCAAAACAGTATTTGCTATCAAATTGTGGAAATAAATGAAACACGATAGATTTCAGTATTTTATCAAAGCTAATTATTTTTTCCTCTGATCTACTTGTTTACCATTCCTGTCAATAAAGAAATTTTGGTGGCAAATATCTCTGTGCAGTGCCTTTCAGTGACGTCGCTGGCTCTGGAACATAACAGGCACGTGTGATCTCAATCTGCAAAGTTAAGACGGAGCAGGATTTTGGAAACTATCATTCTGCCTTTCACCTTGTTTGTCTATTATCTCTTTTATTGAATGCTCTTTTTTACATTTTTTATTTTTCAGTTTTGAGACATCGCATACATTTTATGACAGCAGGTCTCAGAAAATTATATTTTTTCCATAATACTTGAAAAAGCAAGTTAATATTTTGTATTATAATGAAGACTATGATTTGACTGACACATTCAATTTTAGATACCTAACAATGTTTATCCAAATATAAAATGTTCTTTCCACTTTTTACTTGTGAAATATGTTGAAAGCAATTTCAATTGCTCTTAACCTGTTAATAGTCATAAACAGTCATTTGTATTTATTTATTGTGTAGAGCTTTTATTTTTAGTGCCTGAAACAGTACACACGCTCTTCCAACAGTACGTTTGGCTTCCTTCAGCTAGAATTTATTTTCTGTTGGATGAATTCACGTTGTATAACTGTAGATTTTTTTCAATAACCAAAGAATTTATCACTCAGCAGTGTTGTGCATGCAAGCTGTGCACCTGCAAAGCGATTTTCTCTTACAGTATCTCAACATGTAACTGAAGGCTTTTCATTTGTGGTAATTATGCAGCTGTCTCATGATTCTGTCATACTTGTCATGTTTGCCTTGCTTTCTTTTTTTTCTTTTTTTTTTTTTTTTTTTTTTTTTTTTTTTTTGGTTTTTCTCCGGTACCGGGAACCGAACTCACGACCTTGTGCTTGGCAGGCAGGCGCTTTTGCCGCTGAGCTAAATCCCCAGCCCCTGCCTTGCTTTCTTGTGTAATCTCAGTGACATAAGATATATATTCAACCACACAGAACTGTTAAATAACTAAACTTAATGCAGTGAAAAACTTATCATGTAAACTTCCCATATTCTTTTTTTTTTTTTTTTTGGCTTTTTCTCCGGTACCGGGAACCGAACTCACGACCTTGAAACTTCCCATATTCTTTTAAGGATGTCTCTAAAGTGCATGCTATTTTTATATGCTAAATACTGAATCATTTGATACTGTTTTGTTTATTCAGTTCAGTGAATGTCATATAACATTTACTATAATACATTCTTATCCTCAGGAGAAAAATGGAAATAGCTTTTTTCTTCCTATTACACATATTTTGGGTCTTAGTGAACATCTTCATTTCTTACATTGAGCACTAAATAGGTCAACTACATTTGAAAAGGAAGTCATCATGTTGACAATCAATATTTTTCAAATCTTTTCAGAAATATTGACTTAATGATCTTTCTAAAATGTTTACTCAGTTATGCTAATTAGAAAAAAAATACCAGTGAAAACTTCAACAATGTCAAGTGATGCAATTATTCTGGAAAACAGTTTTTTTCCCCTTAACTGTGCTCTTTATTAAAGTTTTCTGGATCTAAACCAGATATATAATAGAGGTGTCATTATTACATGGCACCCTGTCAGATAAGTATAAACTTGCATTGCTTTTTTTTTAAACACAGGGTATCATTTTTTTTATACGTATCCTGGGCTGGCCTTGAACTTACAGCGATCCTTCTGCATCAGCCTCCTGAACGTGATAGGCATGTGCTACCAGGCCCTGCTATGTGTATCTCATATATACATACACATATGTATTGTATATATATGTATTATATATAATATATATGTATTGTATAATTATATTATGTAATACATAATATATGTAATATATTATATATGTATTATACATATATGTATTATATATTATTTATCTCATATATAATATATATATAAAGAAAATATTAATTTCTCAATATTCTGAACTAACAAACCCTTATATTAAAACCATGGCTCCATGAAGTATGATATGGGAAACTTATTTCTTGTCTTTATAAAATGATATGAATTGCATCACTTACTACTTGAAGGATTTTATCAGATTGAGTTTACAAATGTGAGACAATTCATTGAAATAATACCATTCTTGAAATAATGCAAAGGACTTTTTGGAAATTGCTATTATCTTGTATCTAACAATTGCAGAACCCTAAAGAGAATAAAACCCAATTTGAAAGTTTAATTTTCATGTATTTGTTTAGGCTGAATAATAAAAATATAAACATTATTACTTCAGAATTCCATTCTTTTAGGTGGATTGGGAAAATCTCATGGTTGCATGTGGCAGATGGTGGCATAAACCATGTCTGCACTTCAAGTTGGTATCCTGGCATTCATTGAGATATCTTCACCACCAGGCAGTCTTATTTCCTAAAGATCATTCTGTGATACTCTTCTTTCTCAGACATACTTCTTCAGGTCAGTGCACTTAGCCAGTCATGTCCATATTTCCTTAGCTGAAGGGGAAATAGTCCATATCTTCATGGAATGCATTAAGGTCTAGCTCCCTTAATACAGGATGCAGATTTTTATTTTGTTCTTATGCAAATATAGAGTAAGGTGATTCTTGTACCTTGCACTATACTTCTGGGCCACACTTATACAGTGCCCTTTCACAGAACATAAATCTATCAACACTTTCTTTATCTGTTTTCTTTTCTCCTTATTTTGAAATTTTTCTTGAGGCCTAAGGTACAAGGAAATTTTTCAGAATAAGTTACTGCATTTAATTGAAGTTCCCTATTGTCTAACATTTTAATCCATTAAATGAAACTCTTGTTCCTTCATATGAAATATCTTTAATTTAAAGAGTGTTTGAAACTTATTCATATTTTTCTGGTATATATACATACATATATTAACATATATATAATACATATATTAACATATATATATGACTCAATAATTAAACAGTTTAAAAAAGCCAGCTTTTCATTAATTTCAGAGAAAATAGTCCATGAATTGTAAGATTTAGCTTTTTTGCTGAATGACCAATAACATCTGTGTTTGAAAAAAAGAAAAGACTAACTGCTGTAGCAAGAAATCGTTTTTTAAGTAGTATGAAGATCTCAAAATACTATGAAAAAATCAATTGTATTTAAACATTATTAGTTTGATTAACTTTAGGGGAAAATATGAACCACAATCATCTTCAATAAAGAATGCGTTGGGGCTGGGGATTTAGCTCAGGGGCAAAGCGCCTGCCTGGCAAGCATAAGGTCGTGAGTTCGGTTCCTAGTAACCAGAGAAAAACCAAGGAAAAAAAAAAAAAGAAAAAAAAAAAAAGGAAAGCATTGAGGAAATTCAGTGACGTAGTGGTGCTTTGGTTTAACAACTTAATTTGTTTTACCATTTTGGGCAAGATTGCTGCATTTGCAGTTGTGTGGCAAAGATGGCCATGGTCATGTTTGTCACCCAGTGAATGGAAGCAAACTTTTGCTGAATGCTTTTGTTTGAGAATCTAATTGTTTGGAAACAGAAAAGTTTGTAAACCCAGGCATTCTTGAATCTCCAAGGCCAAGATAATGAAAGGCAAATTCATGAATGATAGCAAGAAGTGTAACATCCTAATGTTATGATTAAGATCTGAGATGTCTCCCAAGAGCCTCTGGCACTCTCACAGGTAGAAACTTCAGGAGGTGGGCCTTGGCCATGAGAGAGCTGACTTGGGGTGTAAGGTGGAAGATTGTGTGTGCTTTCTCTGCTTCCTCTTCTCCTGCTGTTTCTTGTGATAAACATTTTCTCTTCTAGCAGAAAGTGACTAAAACATCTAATTTATTTAAGCAGTTAGAACTAAAGTCTTTGTAAGTCAAACTTTTTTATTTCCACACTTTTAGTGTATAGTGTTTATAGAGAAGAATGGGTTTCTTTTTGGCAGAGTTTTCTGTTAACATACTTTAATCATCACCATCATCCACTCTTACTCCCTCTTGCCCCTTAGTTCACACTTTTTAGAGAATCAATGTACATAATGTATTTTAATAATATTGATTCTCTGACTACCCACCCTTTTACATACACACCTCTCCCCATTTTGGCTAATTTCCATATTTAAAATAGCAATTATTGCTTATACTTTGTTCTACATTTTCATAGCACCTTAAAATAGGCACAAATCTCATTTCTACTTCTGTATATTCATATTTTATGATAAATACTTTATTTTAAAAGTATTTCCCTCTTTTTATTTTTGTACAGTTTATAAATAATAGAGTTGAAAATATAAATGAGTGGAATTTTGAGTTTATTTTTTCCACTCAATTCAAAACACGAATATATTTTGTTCAGGTTAGATTTGAATAAACATAATGGTGATGAATTCTTTCCTATTTAGGCACTCAAAGCGAGTGCTGGGTTTATGGCAAGAATTGATGATTTATTCTTCCCTGTCTCCTGACTCAACTCTACCTTTCAAAATCTTGATGAAGAGAAACCACATTGAAGATATCAATATGTAGTACAACAAGCACTGTTAATTTCCTACCACTTTGTTTGTAACTCTGTATTGTTTGTATTGTTCTTTTGCTATTTTGTAAATGGTTGTCTGTTTATTAATGTTTTCCTTCTTTTATTTTTAAAATTAAAAAAAAAACAATGTCTTAATGAATATATGCTAGGGCTATGTTCCTAAATAGTCTGTCCCTACTCCCAATAAATCATGAGCATATTTAAATTTTTCCTTATTTTTCTACATTATATTAAGAAATCAGTAAGTGTGGTGGTGCATACATATAATCCCAGCCTTCCGGAGGCAGAGGCAGGCAGACTTCCAAGAGTTCCATGAAAATGGGGCAAGGACTTGGGTGTCACATGAGGTGTACCAAATAAAGAGGCATCAATGTTTCCTCTGAAGTAGCAGAAGAAAAGGGATGTGTGTGTGAGATCAGTTGTAGACAACTTCAGAAATAGAGATTAGCAGTTTGTCTTAATGGCCTCATAGCGTTAGCGGCAAGGACATCTGTGGACAGCAGGGTCTCTGTGTAGGTTTCAGAAGAGTGACAAAACTTGGACCATTTTCTGCGACCATTAGCGTCTGGAAGAGGTGTAAATAATGCCAAGCTCTTTCATTTTCTACCGTAAGACTTGGAACACTTATGTGCCCTGCTTGTCCTAAAGAAGACCCTGGGCGTGCTGCCCTTGGAAGTCACTGCTTTTTGAAAGGCAAAATATTTTAAATGTGTTTTAGCATAAAAATGAACAAACTGTTAATAAAAACTAACAGTTTTTTTACTCTCACTGTTTTACTTACTTGCCCCAAATACATAAGGATTCTTGACTTTGTGAAATCAAAACTAATTCAGTGTGAGCCTAGCTATGCTTTTACTAATTGAATTCAGGGAAAATATTATTCATGTGTTTTATTTTTTCAGAGAAATGCAATAGATCTTGAATTTCATAGATCTCAAGGTATCTGCAACCCTTAACTTTTATATCACTGAGGTTGTCAGAATTTTTAAAACATCTTTTTCAGGTGGGGATTTCAATGAAAGAGTTTATATTTACTGTTTTCATATCTTCTGCATACAGTCACAACTAACTGTCACTATTGCTTTGAAATTAAATTTTCCAGAGTCATCAGTGCCTTGTTGTTTTTCACATCTAATGACTTTGTGTCATCGAATTACAATGCAGAAGGCAGCATCTGAAGCCAGCCTGAGCATCAGCTCAATTGTGAACCTACTGCACACTAATAAAACTTCGGGCAAGTAATCCAAGTCCTCAGTGCCCTATTTTGCTCATCTCTAAAGTGAAATTAGTAGTTAAATCTACTTCACTACATTGTAAGGACCTCTGCGATACAGGTATATTTGCAACTATAATATATAAACACATAAATTTCACTGACTATATCAATTGAAACTTTTTGGCATTATTAAAAAACAATCAATATTCACAATTCTGGTCTGCGGAGGTTTGAGTAATGGGGCGAATCACTTAGTAATTCATGGCTCTACGCTGGTGACAGCCCTGCCATCTTCAGCTGTGTCCGTGTCCAGTTAGGATTAATCTTGGAATATCAGTCAGAAGATTTCATACCTCATGCTTGGAAATAGTTTCCATAATGGCCATGGGTCAGTAGGGGAGGCTAGAAAATATTGTTTTCCTTTGTGTTCAGGAAAAAGGGGAAATGAGATAAGTGACTACCTAGTAAATTTTATAAAATTCTACCATTCTGGATATGAAAGTCATGAAAACCAATCTCTTCTTTAAATATAAATACGTTAATACTATCCCATGGTAGAGAAAATAAAATTCCACCTGTCTGTTGTATCCAAGATCTCTGGATCTAGCACAGTTCTTTTCTTCAGTTCTGGATTCGTTTTCTCACAGTCTGAAAATGAATGACCTAAAAAGATATGTTCTTCTGGGCTGGGGATTTAGCTCAGCGGCAAAGCGCCTGCCTGGCAAGCGCAAGGTCGTGAGTTCAGTTCCCGGTACCGGAGAAAAACCAAAAAAAAAATAAAAATAAAAAATAAAACAAAGATCCTGTTTACACAGAAGTTTCACAGCATCCAGTAAACTAAGCCATCACTTAACTAAAACTCAGATCCA
>NW_004955406.1:28094569-28097325 GCF_000276665.1 Chinchilla lanigera | reverse complement strand
AGCTCAGCGGCAAAGCGCCTGCCTGGCAAGCGCAAGGTCGTGAGTTCAGTTCCCGGTACCGGAGAAAAACCAAAAAAAAAAAAAAAAAAAATTAAAAAAAAAAATAAAAAAAGATATGTTCTGCTAACTAGAAATAGGAGAAACTAATATAATTTCTCATGCTGATAAGTTAAGACTAGAAGGCATAGAACATTATCGATCAAAAGATGTGAACTATTGGTAAATATGCTGAAAAATTTCTAAGGATAGAAGAGACTGCTTTGCTCAGATGGGTTCCCGATGTGTGTGGAGATTAAGCTGTTTGCTGTTCTCTGTGGTTCTTGACATCTTCTTGAAGGGTTTTCCTTATTGGTTAAGAATTCCTCCTTGCCTCCTGCAGCCCACCTCTGTTTATTCTACTTTATTCTATTTTACTTTGGACTCTGTGCACTATTTTAAAGCTTAAAGAGTGAAAGATTTTCGAGTTTTAAATAGCAAAAAACATTGGCCTTTTGTTGTTGTGTTTATTACTTTTTTGTCAATTTTGGTTTCATGAAACGTCTCTTCTACTTTTTAATCCATTTGCTGAAGTCTGAGTTCTCAATCCATGTTCTATTTTTTCCTTGTCTCATGACTGTCTCTTTTTCAATTTAAGCTTTTAAGAAGCTGTCTTAAAAAAAGGACATTGAGACTCATACTGGATGTTTGAATAAGCAAAATTAGATGTGGCAGACATCCATAAATATTTCATTAGCTAAAATTCAATTATACAATCTTAACTACTCCAAAGCAGAAGGAGAAATAGTGTCTATCCATGACATTTTCCAGGAAAAAAAAAAAAAGGAAAAGTGTTTTGAAAACCAACTAGTAATCAGGTTTAGGGTGTTAAAATATTGATTATACTTGGAACACACATGGAACGTAATGCTTAATTAATATTTTCAATTCATATTCAGTTGCTCTGTTATATATGAGCAAAATTAATGCAGAGTGTCTATGTACTTTCTAAATCTCTTTGAAACACTTCTGCATAGCATTCTTTAACATCTTTTAAGCCAGTACACAGTTTAAATGAAAAATCCTCTGCTTCTCAGTTTTTTTTTCTTCAATATCTTATTTATAGTCAGTCATATGTTTGATAAAGATTTTACTACAATCCTATGTTGACAATTGTAAATAATGTAGATGAATTCCTTATTTTCCACAAAACTGCAAGACAAATTCCAGATTATTTTGTAGATAGGTCTTTTGGATATTCTTAGGACATCAAGTTTAGTATATGAAAGAATGTAAATTTAAAAACCCAGTCTGTCTTTGATGTAACTATAGAAGAATCATCATCTTAGTAAATCTTGGAATAGGAAAATCCTTTATTCTTGTCCTTTTGTAAAACCATTTTACAGTTGATAAATTTCATAGGTTCAAATACTTAATGCTTTTTTTTATTTGGTATGCAATTCTATTTTAAATATATGATATTTTGTCTATTAATAGAGGCCTTGACAGGTTTTTCCTTCTTAGGACACTAAATTCAGGTCTTTCTTTCTTAGGACACTAAATTCACCCTTCATATTGTCTCCAGAGCAATTGTGACCAAATGTCAGTCTTAAATTATCCATTTTTAAAAATTCTCCTGTTTGCTGCTTTCTAAATATTATTGCTCTTCTTTTCTATAACAAATGCTCTTAACCTGGCATTTTCCCCATACCGTCTCAATTTCAGTTTCAAAATAAATGCATTTCTTACCTAGTAAGCTGATTCTCTCATGAATGCCTCCTTCTAGTGTTATAATTGACACCTTGCTGCCCACTGAAGATATTTTCTTTGCAGCCAAATTAAAGAGACAAAGCTAATTTCACATCCCCTTCCTCACCATTAATTCCCTCCCCTTTCCATTACTGCATTAGTTCCTCTGTGAGTATATCACGTGACTTTGAATGAAATCACGTGTGAATCATGTGTGAATCATGAGCTGAAAAGTAGTAGGATGCGGGAAGACTACTTCCAGAAAATTGTAAATGGGAAGAAGAAATAGTTTAACAGAGAGGGTGGTCAAGTGTTATGACATCAGCTCAATCTACCCTCTGCCTTCTCCTCACCACAAACTGCTATCTGACCAATTTCTTCCTGACAATCACTGGAGACATGTTGGAAAGACCCATGCATTTCTGGTAATCTGGAGCTGTTTTAAGCATCCACTTGGAACACAGTTATACATTCACCTCTTAATTTCTTTGCATTTTCATGTTTAATGATGTACAATCTTCCATTTACCTGAACAACCGTATTTTATGTTGCACTCTTAATTTTCTCATGACCAGTAGCTGCTTTGTACTAAAAATGTTCAATTTGGTCATCTATTTGATTACTGAGACATCAGCCTTGTATTAAACTGAATGACCACCTCTCTACTAAACTATTTCTTCCTCCTATTTGCGTTTCTCTGGAAATAGTCTTAAATCATCCTACCATTTTCCAGCCCATACATCAATTGTTTTTCCCAAAGACCCTCTCTGGCATCTTTCAGTTCAGTTGTCCTTCTGGTGTTTCTATAGCTTTGCATTCTGTTAAAATTCCTTTTAAATTTGCTACAATTAATAATCTAACATTGTCTTAAATTTTATCAAAATCTTCAGCAACTTCTTTTATATTCAACTTGCTGTTAACATCCCTTTCGTCTTATTTACCTTCACCTTTTACTCTGAACTTCTGAAATGTCATGTTGGTGGGAGCATTGCCTTTTCTTTTTTTTTTTTTTTTATTTATTTTTTTTTTAT
>NW_004955406.1:28054806-28092159 GCF_000276665.1 Chinchilla lanigera | reverse complement strand
TTTCTTGATAATTTGCTGCATTCTATTTGCTAGTATCTTATTGAGTATCTTTGCATCTATATTCATTAAGGAGATTGGTCTGTAGTTCTCTTTCTTAGTTGGGTCTTTCTCTGGTTTTGGTATCGTTCTCTTCTTTATTAAAACATTCCATTTTTGTGGGGTGCGTTTGGTGGTATTTTAGACAAGGAGGGGGTGAGTCAACTATAACAGTAGTTTTATTAAAAAGATACAGAAAAGAAATTCTAAGAAAAAGTATTTTAGTACACTAAAAAAATCTAAAATACCAATTTATACTAAGCAGAAATATGCAGACATGGAGATACTTAGAGACTGAGATACTTTGAGACTGCCTATGCTGTGTCCCTTGGCTGCAGTCCCTGAGGAAATCTTGGTACAAGTTGGCAATCAAAATACAAACTCCATGCTAGAAGACTGAAATAAAGTGAAACATCAATTTATATTATATTTAACTAATTTTAGTAATATTTATTTTGAAATTTGAATTCTTTTTTTAATAAGTATTTTATAAATATTTAAATAAGTAATATTTTCATGTTAGCACAAAATAAATTTGCTACCACAAAAATAATTATTTGTAGGGTGAAATACAGTAACTTCTTATATAAATAACTTGGTGTAAATGAAAATGGACTTTCCTTATATATTTCTTTGACATTATCTTATTGTAGGAAAATTTTTCCTGTGCTATATATATTATTATATATTGTAAAGTATGGTAAAACATAGAAGAAAATCTTTAAAATAAAATCCTTAAATAATGAGATTAGTGGCAATAATTTAAATATTATTTGCTTGATTATTTTGTTGCAATTATAGAAAACATGTACTTCTCTGAGTGTACTGGTCTATACCATGCTCATTTAAATTAAAAAATGTAGTAAATTTTTATTATTTTTCTTCAGTTTGTATATTATTACTGTAATAGATGGCTATCTTAATGAATTTTTCTGGCAACATGTTATGTTTTTGATTTTCAATTTCCTAAATGATTAGTGATGCTTAATATCTTTTAAGTGTTTGATGGCTATTTCTATATCCTTTTTCTCTATTTTGGTGACTTCTTTCCTGTGTTTTACATTTGCTTAGAATCTTTTTCTCACTTTGATTACAGATTTATTACAAACAACTAAGTTTTAGGACCTTGCAATGTAACTGTTACCATGTTCTGAGGATCTGAGGACACTTTTTAGAGGTACTTCCTTGGTTTTTCTGTTCTGAACAAAGAATTGGCTGGGACAAGCACAAAAGGTGGTGAGGTTTTTCATTTATTAAAGGTAGGAGAGTAACATGCTTTGCAGAGTGAATACAATCCAGTTAAAAGTAGGAAAGGAAGTAGTTGAGACTGGGCCACTGTCAGTGAGAGAGCATAGTGGCCAAGAGTTTAAGGGCCACCATCTTTTTGTATCTCCCACTACTCAGGCTGATGTCAGGCCATCCTACCAAAAACCTGCCTGAATTTGCACAAGAAGACTATGAGTATTTTCTCATCCACCCTAGGAACAGGGCTTTGGAAATTGTTCTGCCCGTATGTTCTGGAACTTTGTGATTGAAAGGTCATGTCAATATTCCCAGCCAGTTTGTCATGCCATAACCTCCAGTCTCATAAGCTTTTGAAGTTATAAATTTCATGCTTAAGAAAGAGGTAACAGATGAGGGTGAGGCAAACCAGTCAAACTGGGCAGAATGTATCAAAGTCTTGGAGACCCAAGGAACACACAGAACATGCGACGCAGGATGACTCTGTGCTTCTTGAGCACTGTATGGAAGCAAACAAAAAAGTGCTGTTTTCAATCCTTCATTTATATATCACAGGAAACCAAGTCAGTCTATTGAGAGGGCAGTTTAAATCGGGCACCAGATCAAGAAAAGACTTTGATGGGACATCTGTCTCATTGCTTTATATGCATAAAGTACAAACCAGTCCAGGAATTATAGAAATAAACACACTTTTCCCACCTCCTCAGGGCTGCTGTGACTCTGCTCACCAGCTTTTACTCTGTGGAGCATGTTTTTTCCTCCTTCAATAAATGCCCATTCCGCTACCTTTCAGTGTCTTGTTCAATTCTTTGTTCAGGACACCAAGAACCTGAAAAGAATATCCTCAGCAACCACCTTCAAGTAATTTACTTGATGAACCAGCAAGGAAATCATAATCTTTTGAAATACGTTTTCTTTTTCTCTCTTCTTTTTCCCATCTTTGTCTAACCTAAAGGTTAATGCCTCTTCTGCTACCTCACTGATTTTTTCCCAATATGTTATTCAGCTGTCTCATTCTTCTGGGAGAACATCTATCAATATCGTGGTTTCCTGTTTGGACAGTCGTCTCCCTCAGCCTGCCCTTTTGTGCTCACCATGGTTAAATCTCATTTGAGCTTTTTGCCTACACAACCTTTTATCTCTAGCAGAACTTAGTGACTCACTTATTTCGGAGTCACCTTTCCTAAAGCATCAGGGAGCCACCCCTGCTCATCTTTTCAACACATTTTCAATTGTCCTCTTGGACTCTAGTAAATTTCACCCTGAAAGATAAGATCTAAGGTCTCCACCTTTGGACAATATATGAGCCTCCTCCATTCCTTCCTTCTAAATCTGAGTAGATCACATCACATTTCCTTCTAATGAAAATTCAGGTATTTTAACAACAAAATAACACATATGTAAGGGACTGAGCAGAACAAAGAGAACAGAAAATTGCAGATCAACCCAACTGACTGTGAATATGCAAAGGTAAAGCTGGAGTATTTTCGTCAATAACCAGAGACTCAAACTTAGTAACTGGAACTTTCCAAGGATTTCTCTTAACTTCTGAGGAATAAACTTCTATCACTACTGCTTCAAAAGTAAATTACCAACATATTTTATAAATGAGGAAAGATACTATTTCTTACATTGTTAGGTGAACCCAATAGGGGGCTCCCCCCTGGTCTTTAAGGAGTTATAGCAGGATACAGACTATGGGGAAGTTAAAAAAGAAAAGGAAAGGAAAGAAAAGAAAAGAGGAGAAAATAAAAGAGCACCAGTGCTTTTTGCTTTGCCTAACATACCTGCTGGTACATTTGAGATTCTGGGGGGACACCACCGAGGTCAACATGTCTTTGACCTGTGAGAAGCCCTCAGTAGCCCACAGACCTGGTCTCTCTCCGTAGCCCCCAGGAATAATGATAGGATACACCCTGCCAATTCCACTGAAAATAATGTTCGGCCCTAGTATGAAGTAGGAAATGGCAAAACATGATTAAATCTACATTACAATACCATGCTTCAGTTAAATCTTTTCTGTAAAAGGCAAAGAAAGTTAGTTTGAATAACTTTTGTGTCCTGAAGCAATACTTTTCTGAGGTAGAACCTCCTTGGGTCAAGGGACCTGGGCCCGTGGTAAGCAGCGACACGGTGAAAAGAAGACACCAGAGACCAGGCTGATGGCGCAGATCCGGTTTATTACGGAAGTACCAGGCATTTTATTAAGCAGGCTAGAGGCGTGGCAATGGAGGCGGGGCTAGGGGTGTGGTTTGGAGGCGGTACTTTTGGCCTGGGGCTGTGCGGAAGTAAGAGGTCAGAGTGGGACAGCCTAGGCAGGGCCACTCACTCGGTGTGCCGAGGACATGACGAGTCCGAGTGTGCTCAGACCCGCTCTTCTGCCACGGCCGTCAACCAGACCTCTGGACCTCTCTTTCCCACACTTTTCCTTAAAAATTGCAATTTTATTATAATTTTCTTTGTTTCTTTTTTACCATCCTTATTTCTCTTTAGGTCCTATTCATAATCGACTTAATAGGTAACTCAGTTCTTCATAATGTACTCAACTGAAAAAATTTAGTTTCAATATGTACTGTTTTAATTTTTAAATTGTTTATCCTGTATTTATATATAAAACCACACAGATTGTACATATTTATGGGGTAATGTGATACTTTTGTACATATATACATTGCATAATGTACAAATTAGGTTAAAAAGATCCATCTCCTCAAATATTTCCAATTTGATTCATGTTAACTCTTACAATTTCACTTTAATGTCATTTAACTGAAGTCAGAATTTAAAGAAACTGTGCTCCTCGGGACTATGCAGTTCTCATGAACATGATTTATTATTTGGTAAAGAAGTATCTTCAATTGTAATTTTTAATATTAAGTGAATTTATGAAGCTGTAACAGTGGTAAAGACTAAGGTGATATTTTACAGCAGTATTATTTACTAAAATACTCTAAGGATATCACATACATTTTATGAAAAAGAATTACTCTATCCACCTTTGAGATGCAACATTTATGTATACTATATATCATAATCTGATCTTTTTAACAATATTCTTAAGTGTCAAACTGTACATGCAACTTCCATACATAAATCTTGATAATATGTTCTAAAAAAAAGATAAACTCTAGCACAAAAAACAAGAAATAATCTACTCAGACTACGGATAAGTTTATCATGGTTCCCACTTGATTTTGAATTTTGTTTTGTTTCATTTATGAAACACAATTTCACATGTAGTTCAAAGTAGCTTTGAATTCTCGAGATCCTCCTGCTTCACCCTCTGAGTGCTGGGATTACAGGGGTAGAACACCACAACCCACCCTGGGGCACACTTGAGTTATGCAACAATGAAGTGAAGGTCATGGATAGTTTTCCTAAAATTGTACACCATCTTCTAGACCTAGTTTATCTTTAAATCAACAAAAAAATACTATAACAAAAATAAAGGTGATGATCTGTTTATTAAATTTAGAAAATACTGTCACATTGTAGAGATAGTATGTATTTTCATTAGTTTATACTACAAATAAATATTAAAATCATGTAGCATTATTTTCTCCAAAACTCTTTGCATATCTGTCCTTTTGACCCATGAGCACATTCAGAACCAGACTGTCTGAATTCCCTCCAAGATGATTTACTTAAATTTAAATGCACCATTGCAACCTGAAAGCAGCTCACAACCTTCTCTCTACCTCCTTTGATGTATGTCACCCTCCTGCAAGGTGATAAAAGGATACTTTTACTTCACAAAATATTTTACCAGGTAGCACCAATTTATTAACTGTTGTAGACTGAACGAGTACATTAAACTATGCTTTAGCTTTACTACAAGCCACTTATGTTCAGGTTCATTTGCTCCCAGCTGACCAAATCATAGGAGGCCACTTATTTTAGTGAAAAGAAGGAAGAGGGGTTAATTCAAAGAGAGTTTTAAGGAGACGGAGGGGTCCATTTTCCACAAGTCAACATCTCAAAGTGTGCAGGTAGGCAAGGTCTTTTTTAATTAAGGAACAGGGAGAGATAAGGCAGATATCCACACTTTATCACATCCAGCCATCTTCAGCTCACTGTTCTCTGCCTTGGAGAAAAGAAACTGGGCCTCCTGCTACCAGCATCTGCATAGTCTGTCCATTCATCTGAGATGAGGAGATGGGTGTTTATGCCCTAGGCCTGAGGGAGTTTGGAGAAGTCACATGTGGCTATAGAAAAATAATATATAACTTCTAAAGTTCCATTGTGTGGTGCCAGCTACAGTTTTCTCATCTGTAGAGCAGTGATATAATTGTTATATGTACCTTATAAGGTTATTGAGAATTTTCAATGAGAAAAGAAATATAACATTTTAGTAGATTATACTTATCATTACTTGCATATGGTATCTGTTGAACATTTTCAAAGGCAGATTTTTTTACTGCTACAAGTAAATGCATATAATACGTTGGCATAAGAGAACTTTCAGTATATGAGGGGTTATATGCTAATTGCCTAGAGAAATTTTATTTTATTTTTAAACATTTATTTTGAGAAAATTTAATGTGTAAATTTTCTTATACAGTGTTTTATATCAAGGCACGGACTTTGAAGTAAAGATATTTGAATTTTTAAAGTCTAAGTATTCAATTTTTACAACATGGAAAATTAAGAATCTAAGCAGTAAGTAATTTATTCAAGTCTTCATAAAACAGTTAATCATAGAATTAGATGATTATAAAATTAACCCTCTGCTCATATTTCTGCTTTTTAAACTTTACAAATTCTTTTCTTTTATATATAGTGTTTTTCTCCTGTAGATAACCTCTAGAGAGTGAAGTAGCTAACTCTGCATGAACTGCACACACCTGAGCGCGTTGTCTTCCTAAGTTGAAGAATGAAATCACTGTCAGAAGGAGGTTAAAGGGGAATGTTTATAAATCAGAAAAGTAGCGCTTGGTCTGTATCCAGGAGGGCCCTCAAAGGTTCCAGAATGTTTTCTTTGTCTTGATCTTGATGGATGAGCAGAGCTCTGCACCTTGTTCTATTATCTAAGGCTCACCTGTCATGGATAGCTCTCTGGATTTGAATAATCAAGTGGGGTTGAGGCTTTGTATTGTACAGTTTAAAGAAAATCATTTACTCAGTAATTGGTTATTGTGTATTTCTAAACTCCTCAAAGTTCACCCAGAGGTGAGGAGGACTGGTGACTAACAGTGTATTTTGCCTTAGAAGTACTTTTCCTGAGATGTAGTCTTATCTTAACTCTTTCTCCTTTTCCCTGTATTTGATTTTACATTGCTAGGGTTAACTGGCTGCATGGCTCATATTAGCTCTTTATAGTATGTATGTGTTATTTTCTTTGTAGCCAGCAGAGTCTATTTTAAGCCCTGTACTTTAATAATTGTCTATTTATAAACCAATAAAATTTTATATTACCTTTGGTATATGAATCATTAACTCATGAAAAATTGAGTTATTTATGATTTTCAGTTGTTACATTTATGCTTATACAGTCAGTTTTTTTTTTTTAATACCTAGGAGGGTAAGGAAGGTATTTATTTTATCTTGGTCTATAAATAGAACTGAGTCATCTCCCATTGATCGAGCAAATTACAGGCAATTTTCCAATTTGCCAGATTTTCACATATATCACATGAATAATTGAATAATGAAAATGAGCCAAACCTAGAGTTGTTAATTTTAGTTGGGTGAATTCGATGCCATCTGGACTTCTGGCTTTCCTAACTTTTAATTGACCTAGTTCTTTTAGAAAAGTCCTTCTACCTAATTTATGAAATAGTTATTCAAATAAAACCAGAATAAGGCCACTTGCTAAAAAACTTAATTTTAATTTATTGAATGTAGAATAAATTATATAACTGATATTCAGTATTAAATGATCACTTTTTGGTGTCAATTAATACTATATAATAATGCAACTTAATACCTTGACATTGAATGCACAGTTTTTCCTGCCTGCTTTGCCAAGCTTTATAGATTATTGCATATGTAGAGTAGCCTTATATTTTTAAAAAATTGTTACCTTGGAATTTATAGCCAACCCATTCCCATTTGAATTTTTTCTTTTCTATGAAATATATTAGCTTAATAATAAAAAGAGTTCTAACATTAAACTTATGTTTGTATGGATAACAAAATATTAATGTTTCTGCAAAATTTAATTTTAATTACTCTTTGAAGATCATCTTGGCAAAATTTTCCTATTAAATGTTTAGAGAGAGTTTATTTCCATCTGCTAGTATATGCTCAGATAGAAAATTAAAATATGTTATTTAATCACAAGAGTTATCATTATATTCACCATAAGTATGAAGTAATCCCTTGGGACTTTTACTTTGATGGTGGTATCTCCGTTTATTTTTATATGCTATATTTTAAATTAATATTTCTCTGGTTGTTACATTAAAAAATACCAATAAAAGTATATAATTTTATCATATATTTTTATCACCATCATTAGTTATGTTATCTAATAACAACTCTATTCAGCAGATACATTCTAGAAAAATATTTCCATTAAACTAAAAATATTCATGATCTACTTATTAAAATTATTGTTGTTTTAAAAACTGTAATTCTGTGGCTCTTGCTTATTTTAACATTTTTGATGGCTCAAGGAACTACCAGCTAGTCTAGTGCATGAAAGGCATGGAATTTAAAATGTGCAAACAAATAAGAAAGAATAGCATGATGCAATTCATGTATTATTTATGAGGAGATATGGAGGAAGAGGTTGAATAATTGTTGAAATATTAGATCAAATATGAATAGTCAGCTGGGTCTGTAATTCCAGCACCCTGGGAGGAAGAACATAATTGTGAGCCCTGCCTTGGGCATAAGAGACTAACATTATGTCTCAAGAAAAAGAAAAATCTGGGGAGGTGGCTCAGTGCAAAGGCCTAAGTTCAATCTTCAGTTATTTTATTGAAGGGCGCTGAATACTGGTGAATACTCTGTGGTGATAGTTGGTATATATCCAAATTATTACACCGCAGCACTCCATTATGTGAGGAATACTTCATGTCTAAACTCAAAATATTTTCCGTTCTTCTGGGAAAATAACTAGGAGGAGAATAGCTGGGTTGCATGGCATCTCCAAGCCTAGTTTTTTTTTGTTTTTGTTTTTGTCTTTTTGAGACAGGGTCTTGCTATGCAGTTCAGGTTGGCCTTGAGCTCACTTTGTACCTCAGGCTGCCCTCAAACTCTCAACGATCCTCCTGCCTCAGCCTCCCGAGTGCCGGGATTACGGGCTTGCGCCACCACGCCCGGCTAAACTTAGTATTTTGAGGAATCTCTACACTGATTTCCTCAGTGGCTGCACCAGTTTACCCGCCCACCAACAGTGAAGAAGCGTTCCTTTTCCCCCACATCATCCCCAGCATTTGATGTTGGTTGATTTCTTGGCGATAGCGATTCATTCTGGGGTGAGATGGAATCTCTGTGTTTTAATTTGCATTTCTCCTATGACCAATGATGTTGAACGTTTTCTCATATATTTTTTTGCCATTTGTATTTCTTCATCTGAGAAGTGTGTATTCATCTCAGATGCCTATTTTTGATTGGATCTTCAAATTTTGGGGTCCTGATCTTTTTTAACTCTTTATATGTTCTAGATAGAAATCCTTATTGTCATACCAAGATGATACATTTGCACTCATGTTTATAGCAGCTCAACTTGTCATAGCTAAATCTTGGAAACAACCCAAATGCCCATCACTTGAGGAATGGATAAAAAAGATGTAGTATTTTTATACAATGGAATATTACTCAGCTATAAAGAAAGAAACTAGAGATTTTTATAGGTAATAGAGCAACTAGGGTTTATACTCACAAGTGAAATAAATCAGAGTCATGTCATATTGTCTCCCTTGTGTAAGAATCTGAAAGAGTAAATAAAATCTGATACTGTGAAAGGGAATGAAGCTGGTAGGAACAGGAGAAAAGAAATATGGGGAAATACACACACACACACACACACACACATGCACACACAAGATAGCTAAAATAATTGTACTACTAGTTTCTACTGGTTTATTGAAAGGAATAGTTAATGTTTAATTTTTTGACCCACTTTGCATGCTTATATCTAGTAATCTGAATAACTATTTTGATGATAACAATAAGGCAATATAACAACTTTTATTGATTTCTTAGCACCTTGATTTGAAATTCTGTATTATTTTTAATGTTTTTCCTTAATATTTCTTTTCTTTAAAATAAAAAAATTAAACTCATAAAATATACAAACCAAAGAGAAATCTTTGTAAATTATGATCTCATCAGATTTTCGTTGTGCCTAGTGAAAATTGTAGAACTACAGATTAACTATTTGGAAAATTCATGTCTGTCTCTAGGTGATATTTCTATATTCAAAAGAAAATCCAGCTGGTAACTGTGATTTGATGTACTGCAAATTTAAACAAAATATTAGTTCTGCACATTTATATTGTGTTTCTTTCAATACCATACTAATGAGGCACTACTTTGAAAATCACTTATTTTTCACTTATGTCAAATTAACATAAATGCCTTCCTTTCACTTTTCTTCATTCTTCTCTATGATATCCTTTATATTAGTTAAGTAAGTCTACACTGTGCTTGGGGAAATTTTCTTTAGGCATTTTCTCTGCTTATTGTTTCCCCTTATTATTTTCTATTTTTTATTATGTGGAGTGATTGCCTATGATAATTTTTTCAAGTTTATCAACATTTTAGTCTTGTTCATCCTTTTCTTTTAGTTTTAGTAATGAAGCAATGAAAAGAGCCTCAAAAATTTGTTTTTGGAGATTCCTATAGTTACCAGTGTTACAACTACTATTACCACATACACATTTTTTATTAGACCTTTTCTTTTAACCTAATATTGCAACTTCTCAATTTTAACTATTTTTGGTTCCATTTTTTGATCTTTATTTTTTCCACTGGATACACCGTGTTGCTATTCCTCTACGTATAGCATTTATAATTGGATTTGTGTGTTTATAGACTTTCCTCATTATTTAAGTGGCACATCTGATTAGTTGTTTTTATTGTGATTAATCTTCCTTTACAGATATTTCCATTATATGGATAGATTAATCAAATGTAAATGCTCTGTACTACTAAGTATTTTAGCAGCTTGATTTTTCCAAAAAATGACCTTGAAAGGTGAGATATCATTTTGTTTTAAAATCAATAGAATATTTTCATGAGTTTGTTTCTTCTCTTTGTGTTTTCTTTTTTTAAATAACAAGTCGTTCTAACAGAATTATCAGACAGAGTATTCCCTTGCAGAAATCATGCTGTTTTTTACCATAGTGGAATATTTTCCTCCTGTTTAGTCACATTAACTTTCATTATGGAATTCAAACTTCTGTGCAAATTTGCATAGTTGTGTGGTGGAATCCTTCTATGCATTAGAGTCCTATTAGAAGTGTTTTTTTTTTTTGTTATAACAAATTTGTCATCATATTCCAAATTTCATTCTTAAATTCACTTAAATATTGTTGGATGGTCCCATTTAAGATTAATTTTTTTGTGTGTTTTGTGTTTTTTTTGTTTGTTTGTTTTTGCCCCATCTGTATTTATGTCTTTCTGGGGAGTCTACTCTCTAGACCCTGAGCCAGGAGCTTGGAGTCTGTTACATCACCTTTGAAAGTAACTGATCATAAAGCTCTTTAACTGTTCAGTTCCTGTAATTCCTATTTTAAGAAATAGGAATTAGTCTCAAAGGTCCTTTAATTTCTCCCACTCAATACAGATTTGCATTTTCTGTTTCTTGGGTAACTACTTCGTAAGGGCAATGAAGGACTGGTGTATAGGTGAAGCTTATTTCAGATTTATCTATTTCTTCTCCTTCTCCTCTTGCTACTCTTCTTCCTCTTCATTCTTGTTCCTCCTACTCTCCTTCTCCTTCTTCTCTTTTTCTCTGTATCTGTGTTTCTATCTCTTTTTCCCTCTCCTCACACTCCTCCCTGCACTTTTCACACATATCTATAGGGAGTAGTGGTGTAACTACTATCAGTAAAGTCCACATTACAATCAAAGTTGCTATTAATCTATAAAGAAATTAAGGTTGTTGGTGTCGAGCCTCCCAGCTTGCTAGGTTACAATAATTACTTAAGCTAAAGTTATCTCATATATTAGAAGGAGATAAAATGAGATCATATTTCACGGGGTGATAGCTAAATCCTTGCAGGTTAATTACTTTACTCACATTTAATTAAATTATCATTTTATAGTCCATGTTGAGATAAATATTACATGTCAAACAAAATTTTTTTATTGATTATTAGTTCAAAATTGTGCTTATTGCCTGTCAAATTTTAAAATTATTGACATGTAATTGGTGGCGAATATACTTAAAAATTTTAGGAGAAATCTCATGGAACATACCTGATTCTCTTCTGGAAAGATGGGACTTGAGTGTATGTAAATCTATGTTCTTGCCTTGCCAGGCAGCTGACCCACAGATGAGACACAAACACCCTCTCATAACTGAAATAGGAGAATTGCTGTCTTTGAATTGCATTGATTGTTGAAGATCTAGAGTTAAAGCACTACACATTTCACTGCACTAATAGGCTACGATTTTTACGTGTTCAGTGTAGTGTTTTTCTTAAATATATGCTTTGCTTAATCAGTGGAAGAATGTTGTTCCTTAGTGATTAACGCTACTCAAGTTAAGGCAAATAGTTAATTCTTATTATCACAGTCAGTTGAACACTTGAGTGTAAATGAGACGAACATTCTTCCAGTGAGCTTAGTTTTGTGTGAACTTTAAGCAGGCTATATCCTTATACATCAGTAATCTCAAATTTTCTTAGTGTCTTATTGTATTTTAGTTCATGGGAAAGCATTTTCAGATCTGTTGATTCAGCACATATTCAATGAAAGCCTTCTGTGGGTCATGATTTGCATTTTAAGAATACAGCAGCCTGGGGCTGGGGATTTAGCTCAGCGGCAAAGCGCCTGCCTGGCAAGCGCAAGGTCCTGAGTTCGGTTCCCGGTGACGGAGAAACACCAAAAAAAAAAAAAAAAAAGAATACAGCAGCCATAGAAAGAAAAAAAAACCAACCAAGAATCCATGTCTATCTGGACTTTATTGTGTAGTATAAGAGGCAGACATGAATCAAACAATCAAACAAATATATGTAATATGTTCTTGGCAGGAAAGGAACACGCTGCTCTAAGCAACAACAGGATCAGAATCTGATGTATTTGCAAACAGGGATAGTGAAGCAGAAAACATAACAGCATACATCATTGGGGATTTTGAAGTTTATAAATTTGGAGATATTTAACAAAATTATTTTATATAAATCTTACAAGATATAAATCTTTCACATAAATCCTACAAGATGGGAAGATTATGTGCCTGATTATGAAGTTTCAATTTGATATTCACAGATAATAGTAATATTTAGTTTTATAGTAAATAAAAATAACAGAATAACAACAATGTAGACAAAACTAAAACAAAAATAGTAAAAATGATACAGGGATTCAAAGCAAAATGATAGGAATTAGCAGTACATGTTATACCACATATTGTTATCTTCAACAAATTTGCTGAAATTGCCAGATGTATGTATGGAAGATTGAGCAAATAATTAAAGAGAATAAAACATAATAAAAAACATTAGAAATGATACAAAGTTTCAGTAAACAAGATGGTAGGAATTGAACAATGTTTGCTATATTGCATATTTTTGTTTTCAAATTAGTTGTTCAGATTACCATACCATTACCATTTAGAATGCAAAATTGGTCAAAAAAATTAAGCATTAACTGTTCCTCCTGATATATCATTAGATATCAGCAGTGCAATTATCCCAGCTATCCTCCTAATACATATATATATATATATATATGCAGCTAGAGCAATATTAATATTTAGATAAGGGTCATATGAATGACTTATTTCTCACAAGTTGTTTGTGCACAAAATTATAATCAATCTGCTCTCACCTAATTCAAACTGAAAGGTAATAATTTGAGGGTTGAATAATTTATGCCTTATAGTATTAATTTTTCTTATAAGTAAGTTTCTTAAAATTCATTTTGTCAAAATGCACCATAGCAAGCCTCTCTGTCTCATGTAGATATGAAACAAGATTAGAAGCAAATGGAATAAATTATTCATATTTTAAAAGCTATGGCCTGCTACAACAAAATTTTATTGGACTTAATTATGTGGGAAAAAATCAGCTAGTAGTTTTAAAGAGTTTATTTTAAGACATTTCAAAATTTATCTTAGGAAATATATTTCTCTGATAAATTGTGTTGCTAATCAAAACTAATTGTATTATGATAATTTGTTAAGAATAATAATTTGATGTACTGTATGTAAAATATTCTAAAAATTTGTCAATCATATATTTTTACTTCATGTTACTTGAAATGAATAATATGAAGTTATAATTTATTGTTTAAATATTTATTTTACTTATCTGACAAAATGCATGTTTTATGAAAGTTTGATGCAACGCTGTGACACTGAGATTATACCTGTCAATTAAAAAACTCAAGGAAATTATTTTCTTAAAATTGTTCAAAGAGGGCCTGGGAGATAGCTCAGTGGCACAAGTGCCTGCCTAGCAAGTACAACGGCCGTGAGTTCGATTCTTGGTACCAAAGGAAAAAAAAAAAAATACAATCTCCTTAAACATGTTTGAAGAAATCATCAAAAAACACAATAATTTCTCATTAGTAGATATTTTGGCATTTATCTTTTTGGTGAGTATTTAATTTATTAGTCTATGATGGCTCTTTGAATGTGGTTATAATTTTTGTTGGTTGTCAGTTACTTCCTCAAAACTGTTTGTATATATTTAAAAATCTATAACTGTATAAGAATGTGGACACTAATATTTGTTAGTTTTCCTGTATCAGTTTAATTAAGTTTTACAAATTTTTGTCCTTAGTTTCTACAGTTGTTCTATTAGGCTGATGCTTTTTGCAAGGCATCTATGTATTAGTGAAAGTAAGAAAATATCAAACTTCAACGTTTTGAAGTTTGGGAAATGAACTGGTGAAAATAGGATATGAACTTTGCTTGTCTAATTCCTCAAGCTATTCCATTTGGCAAAGTATGGCCTACATGAAATATTTCATGAGATACAAATATTATGCATTTATGACCTAAGTTAAATTACATCAAATGTTATACATGTAAAAAAGAGATATTTTACATATTTGTATTTCAGAAAGTATCGGTATATTTTAATAAATAAAAAAAGAGATATTCATATTTGTTTATTGCTTTTTCAGAAAGAAGAGAGTAGGTATTTTTCTTTAGCCTAGTAATGTTTATGCTTCTTGGCTTGCCTACTCTGATCAATAATTACTAAATCTGTATAATTTACTGAGTGAGAATATTAAACAAATGTGATAAACTGATATAATGCATGTAATAGATGTTAATCTGCATTTTTCAAATTTAGAAAGAAATAAGCCAAACAAAAACTGTTAACTATTTATTTCTCTGTTTCTTCAACTTAGCAAATTACCTACAGCATGTATTTTACATAAAATGTCTGCTAATCTGTTTAAATATTAATCATCAGTGAGTAATTCTACATGTAGTAACATTATACAGCTTGCGCCATATGTTTCTATTATGTTACTACCTATAGTTAATTTATTACCTTTTGGATTAATAGCAGAAACTGTAATAATTGGATTCTGCGGTATTTACCTTGTTTGAATAAAATCATATCTACTACACTATAGAAGTTAATGAAAAACTATGCAATATACAATTAAATTACTTTTGGTCAGTATACAGCCCTACAAGTTTAACACATTTTTAAAAACTGGAGAAGAATGCGAATATTCACAAACTGGATTTTTAAAAAATTTCTCAATCTTTTTACTCAATAATATAGTAAAGACCTTACAACTACAATACACTCTTGTTTTACTGGAATATGCAAATATTATAATTATGCTATTTATCTTCTGAGTTTGACAGTGCATTCAAATACATCACTCAATAGTTTTTTCCTTTCAAAACTCTTACAGAAAACATTATGCAAGGCATAAATATGATTGTTTTCTTTTAGAATTTAATTTTTACAGATTCAGTCTGCTAAATTCCCAGCCTCATCCAAAGAAACCTCCAAAATTAAAAAAAAAAAATACTAGGAACTATTTTATTAGAAAACAGAAGATGAAGCAGATGAATCAGCTCCTTATCAAGGAGCATGAGAATAAGAGTGAATTTTTCTATCCTGCCAACTGCTTAGTGCTGAGCTGCTGTAAAACTACTGGCTTCAGTACTACATTCATAAAGGCCATTAGGGACATTTTACTTTTATGAGCCAAATGGAAAGTAGCATCATGGATGCTCTATAACAAGAGTGGTAAAAAAGCTAATATACACGTACAACAGTAACACACAATAAAATTATGGGAACTGGTATTGATTACTAGTGGCATTTCTTAGCTTCAGTATGATTTCACAGATGTAATTAGAAGGTTATTGCTACTACAGTTTGGCAAGTCCATTTATGATATTCATGCTGCATCTTTTACGCATTAAATGGTGAGTAAAATATTTGGTTTAATATTCTGTTGTGTCTGCAAATTTTAATGCATATTGATAGAATTAAAATTATAAACCCGCAAATGTAATAATGTGAAAAGTAACATGGTAATAGCTTTTAGGAGTTTGGGCAAACAACTTCATTTAGTGTAAATTAGCAATTAAAGATAAATCTTTTCAGCAACTGCATCATTTTTTTGGTCAATATTTCAAGCTGCTTTTCCTTTGATAATGAATTCAACATTTCCAGTATCAACATTGGCTGAGTCTGTAGTTTACTGACTGTGTATTTTAAAGAAATCATCACAGTCAATATATTTTAAATACACTGAGTACATTTCTGTAGTCACATAGGGTTTACATGTTAATATGAAAGATCAATGTCAATATGGCAGTTAGGAAACCCTTTTTTAAATGGAATTTGATAACCCTGACTTTGTTTTATACTGATATTTTGAAATGGTTAGGAATAAAATCACAATAAACACTGAAGAAAATAAATTTCATGTAAATGAATGCAATAATAGATGCTTGGAAGTCAGAATTATTACCAGACAAATATAAAGCCCTAATAAACTATCAGGTACCTTGGAACAAACAATTTCAATGTTCTAGCTAGCTCATTTGTGTGTTCTTCACAACCATGGTTCCTCTAAAGGTGCTGAGTCATGTTAAAGTCTAATGATTGAGATTATTTTATTTAAATACTCCCAAAGGTTATGATAGGTAGAAAATTAAGTTCTCTGAAGGTTCCATGTAGAATGCAGAATTTAGATAAAAAATGCTCAATTTAATATAAACTTAATCCATCTATCTAGATGAGATCCTGAAATATCTTTAGTTAAAATGTTAACATGGGCTGGGGATACAGCTCAGTGGCATAAGCGCCTGCCTAGCAAGTGCAAGGTCTTGAGTTTGATCCCCAGTACCGCAAAGAAAAAAAAAAAAAAGTTAACATTATGATAATGTTTTCAATTCACCACTCCACTGTTTTATTTCTCCAAAATTTAATGAATACCAGGTCTACTTGTAACTGAGGTGAATGTTTCCTTTACAATGTGTAAATATTTATATATATTAACTCTTGTTGCTTTCCTTTGTTTTCTCAAAATCAAAATACATCAGTCACTAGGCTCTATATTATATTGCCAAAAGACAAGGAAATAATAACTGTATAAATTTGGTTACTTTATATAACAATATTTTCTAGTTTATATACTTGTTTGCCCTGGTAAATGGCATGGATAGATTTAGGGATAAAGACTCTGATTATTCTTGATCAAGTTAAAGGATGATGGACCATCTTAATCTTATATGATTACATGGCATTGGTGAAAGTTAGTCACATGGCTATGACAGCTCTTAAAGTACACATGTAAGTGAAATCTTGTGTTCAGAGTTTTTATACTCATACCTAATAACTATTTTGAACAATGTAATGGTACTTAGCTTTCAAGAGGTAATTTATTTTATGTAAAATGTTGTTATCATAACATTTCAGGATTATTCCTGTGAATTTTAGCTGAGAGCCTGGAAAAAAGATACGATATTATGACTGTGTATCATGACAATAAAAACAAAATGCAGCAAGTGGAATGAGACACCTTTTTACATCTCAACGTGTTTGTTTTCTTCCCGAGTGAAGCATGTTCAGAATATATAATAGAAATTATAGTGTTTGCCTGATTCTTTATATGATCATATGAGGGAAAAGAAGAAAGGAAAATTATTTCAAATAAAGCTGTTCAGATGAAGAAAAAAGTTTTCAATGTTTATTAAAGCTGCTGGGTATACTTATTTTGTTGGTTAATTCATTAATTTATTTTATTTGCGTCCATGGTTTGTTCTCTGCTTCTGGTTGATGCATGACAAAGTATAAATTGATCATACAAGGTGACAATGATTTTACCTATGTGAAACGATAGGTGAATTAAGACTAGACATAATTGAGTATAATATACTGAGATCCAAAGCCTGTAAGACCTGAAAAAGTCGCATTAAGTTGCTTCATAAGGTTAGGGTTTTGATTTCCAAAGGTGGATGAATCTAAAGGAGAACAAAGCTTATCTGAAGTGAGATAGATGGGGAATGTTCATATGAAGGAGTAGTCATAAATTGGTATACATTTTACGCTATAATAGCTTGCACATTTGTATTTTAACAAAGAAAAATTCTTTTAAACCCTTTTACATTCATATTTTATCTCAACAGCATACTAATCTATTGTGGTCAGAGGTTTCTTTGGTTTCAATTTTGTCTTAGTGACACAAAACAATATACAATGTACATATATGGTATCTATGTAACATTTTCATACATGTACAAAGTATGAAATGTTTAAATCAGGGTAACCACATCTGTCTCCTCAAAAATTTATCTTTGTATTGAGAAACTATTCAAAATCTTTTCTCCTAGCTTTTTGAAAATGAAAATAAACCATTGTTATCTATGCGTACCTAGAGTGCAATTAAATAACTATAATTTAATGCCATTGATCAACCACGTCCCATCTCTGTGTATAATTCTACTCTGCCTAGTCTCTGCTAACTACTTTTCTCTTGACTTCTACAAGATTCTCTTGGGCAACTCTGTTTTTAATTGTTTGAAGAAACTCATTAGTATTTTCCATAATAGCAATAATAATTTACATTCCCATCAACAGTTTACAATTGCTTCCATATACTCACTAGTACTGGGTATCTTTTGACTCTTTGATAAAAGTTATACTTACTGAAAGTTAATATTTCATTATACTTTTAGCTTGTATTTTCTTCTGATTAGTGATGTTGAGTATTTCCTTAGATATCTTTCAATTATTTGTATATTATGTTTTGAGAAATTTCAAGTTTCTATGTTAGCAACCTACTAAAAAGAAGTAGATAATAATTAATAGATAATAATTTTATTGAGAATGATAACTTTGCGAATGGTGTTCTGTACAGTTTTATAAGTAATATCATAAAATGGTATAAAGATGCTTTTTCTCTTTTGTATTATGTCTTTTTTTCAAATGGAACAAAATAAAGGAAGTCATGTATAATTTCATTCCTGAAAGATCATGGATTTATATTTATATATTTATTAAGTGCTTTTTAAAAAGCAGAGAAAGGCTACAGTCATATCCTTATAAGAAGAAGTAACCCGCATCCATAAGAAATATCATTTCAGAAAAGTTAGTTTGGATATAAAATACCACTTGTTGGTTAAAGATTATTCAATTCATTAAAAAACTCAGATATTAATCTATAAACTTATTTATAATTAACCAATTTTGTGCTTTAATTTCTAGAAAAACATATACCATAAATTTAGGGTTAAGTTGTAAAATTATAAATTTTTAGGAGAGAAAAAATGAATGATAATAAGCCTGTAATTTTTGGAAGAAATTATGAACTATTTTTTAAGTTTAATAAATAGTTTCTTAGAAATTATATTACTATATACTTCTGATATATTTCCAACAAGACAAACATTTACACATTTAATGAAATACAGATGTAACACATATATGTATGTTTCATAGATATAAGCAGATTCACACATTGCAGATACATTTTAGATAGTATCAAGGATAAGTCTTATTGTCTTCTGAAGAAATATAGTATTTTAAAGCCCTGCATTTATTGAACACACAGGTTATTGAATAGATTTTAAAGACAATGCATCATATTATCTGTCAATCATTTTCTTTAAAGAATTGTGCCTAGAAAAACAGCATTAGCATTTATATTACAAATTACACGCTGTAATCCTACCCCATTTCTATTACATGAGAATCTGGGAGGGACTTTCCAGGTGATTCTGACAATTGCTGATGTTTTAGAACCAACAGTACAAGACTGTTTAAAAGAGGTTAGATTCACAATTCTTAAAGGAGATAACAAGAGTTTATCAATGAAGGAAGCAGTCAATTAATTTATTTTCAGGGCAATTTTTAAATTTCTGTGCAAATCTTAAGTTATCATTGTTTCAAAAAGATGGTATTTATTTACTGCTACATGTGTGCCACATTTGCAAAATATTCATAGCTACAGAATGCTAAACTCACAGCCCATTCTCTGAGAAGAATTTGGAGTATTCTTCATTACTTTGTGTGAATGTTTTCCCTAATTTTCCCCATCTGACAACTCTAATTCCCTTCAAATACTACATACACATTGTCTACCCGGAGATGCTCTACTTGGGAATGCAATACAAGACATACAGCACCAAACACGGTACTATTGCCCACCATATAGTAAGTCTGTGTAGTTCCCAGAATATAACACAATCTGAATTTTTAAAAATTTAACATTATATTTTTTATTTTCTTTACTTTTAAAACTTCTCTAGAAGGTGAACTTCATTTGAGCATGGACAGTATTAGTCTCATTCATAGATAAATCCTCTAGCCTGCACTGTGCTTGGTACACTCCAATCACTTGGTGTGTGGGGGTGGGAGATACAGAAATACAGTCTATGTGTAGAAAGTATAAAATCAAGATATTTGTTTGCTAAATATTGGTTCTGAAATACCTTTGTAATTAACCTAATAAAGTAAGTCCTCCCTTGTGAAGGATACAAAGATTTTCATCAGACCTCTTCTTAAGAAAAATTCTTTATATTTGACATCATGAGATCCAGTTCACAGCAGTTCTTTTATAAAGTATTAAGTTACCTTTAACTCAGTGGCAATCCGTAAGTCTTTTAAGTGTATAAATCCTTTATAACCGTACCTGACATTGCCGTGATTTGCTAAATCCATCTGTAGCAATTTTTTACCTTAAAGAAGTGCTAATCATGTTGAAGATGAGTTTCAGAAGACGCTATAAACCATGATTACTGTGAAAAACCAAATGAAAATGAATAAAAACTAATTTCTCTTTTGATGAGTTTTTAAAAGTTTTTCTTTTGTCACTCAATAATATCACTGAGGTTTTATGTATTCCTGCTCTGAAGTGAATATAGTATCAGTCCGAGTAATGAAAGCAAGATACTTCATTTAAGTTTCCCATAGAAATCATTATCTTAGTTTCTGTGTTCTTTTTGTTGCTGTAGAGTAACTCCACATTCATATTCTATATAAAATTAAATTATTTTTTATAGATACATCTTTCCTTGGGATAATATGTCAGTGGAAGCTGTTCACTTTTAAGTGGCTTATTTTCCCCTTTATGTATTCATTCCAGTTAAATAAATTATGAATATTATTTCTCCTACTCATAGCACAAAACACATTATTTTTTTAAGACACATTATCACAAGCTTGAGTCATTGTAATGTGGTGGCCTCAGCTAAACTACCAATTGAACTTTTCAGATGAAAACATTCAGATAGATTGTGCATTCATGAATAAAAATAAATTTGCTTTTCAGAGAGTTTGGCCGCTGGAAAGTAAATAACCTTGCAGTTGAGAGAAGAAATTTCCTTGGCTCCCCTCTGCCTCTTGCCCCTGAATTCTTCCGCAACATAAGACTTTTGGGACGTCGACCTACCCTTCAGCAAATCACAGAAAATCTTATCAAGAAATATGGAACACATTTCTTGCTATCTGCTACGCTGGGAGGTACGACTCTTTGAAAATATTTGTGCCTGTGTCATTGTGTAGAGAACTGCAAAATCATTTAGAAATGTCAGCCCAGATAGTTACAGCTTGAATAATTTGAGAATTCATTAACGAACTTGTTTAACACACTTACTGAGTGCTTACATTAAGAGATGGATATCAATTATTTTCTGTGTGAAAGCTATTTGCAACCAAATATACATTAAATATAGGAATATTTATACTCAATGATACATAGTGCTGTGGCAAATTTTGTTTTAAAAACTGAATAACAAGAATTCACAAGAGGGAATTATCATTTTTACTTACAGAAAGCAGGAAAGGTTTCCTGAAGCAAATGTAGAAGCATAATTAGATATTTTAGCCCAGTTTTTAGTACTTTTCACTGGGGTTGACATACAATATGGAGGACACAAATACTGTATCAATTAGGGTGCATAATGTGAAAATGTAGATTAATAATGCCATTTTAAAATCAATTTGTGAATTTGTAAAAGCTAGAAATACTGTTGATTAATTTATTTAAATATAGGCTTACCACAGTGATATACAATTCAGGGTTTTGAATATACTTAAGTGGTATTTGGGAAGTAATGCGCAATAAGAAAAATACAGTTTCCTCAATTTTAAAAATATCTCAGGGTTGTATGTATGTATTTTTCAAATATGGTTTCACATAACATCCACTTATATTTTTCATTTAGAAATGAATGGTATATTTTTTTTTAAAAAAAGATGTATAGAAATGCTATGAAAACAGAGATTCCCTACTTCCTTGCCAGTTTCTCAGTAAGTTTATAGGAGGCTGATTCATATCAGTGGTGCACTGTCTTGAATGACTGCTTCTTTTTTTCATTTCTTAGCCTTCCAAGGTGAGTCTTTTTATTTCCTGTACAAGCTTGTCAAACCTGTTAGAAAATCAGGCTGTTTAGGACCCCAGAATACATCCTGGATCCAACACTTGCCTTGTGTCTTCCTTAGGATCCTTAGACCTAGTTGTCACGGCTTCTTTTACTTAGCACTCCTAGAGTTCATACCCGCACAAGCCTTTTGAAAACCCATATCAGGTAACATTTACTGTTTTAACTTAGACTGAAAAATGTCCACGTGTGACCTAACCACCTTGCTTCTACATTATTGACTTAATGCTAGCTTTCATAACAGACCTCATACTTGTGTCCTTCTCATGCTCTATTTTTAGGTACAATGGTCCACATAATTTTCTACTCAAATGGTACCTTTTCATAGAGGCCTAGTTTATCAGCAAAAGAACCCAGGGAACACCATTATCCTTTGTTCTTCTATATTATTATGGTCTTACTTTGTATTCTTTGTAGTATTTATACAAAATTATTTCTATATGAGTATATGGTAGTTTATAATCACTTTTCTGTGCATTTTCTTGTAAATGGGCACCTGTATTTGTGATCATTTATTGCATGGCTACAATAGTGGTTGGTATGCAGTAGATTCTTGTACATATTCAAGGAATAATGAGAAAATCCATACACTGAAGATACTGAGGTCATCCAGTTTATTAAAGTAACATATTACAACAGTTACTGAGGATAATTGATATCTAAATCAATTAGAATATTGAATGAAAGAAGCAAATATTGAAATAAAAATGGGTCAATTTCACAAATAACTATCCAAAATTGGAGAGAATTTAGACCCCAACAAAGGCTTACAGATAAAACTGGAAAAGGTTAGGGAAGAAGCAGACCATGGGCATATTTAGGAAATGTAAGTCTGAAATACAACATCGAAGAATTAAAGGCATAGCATGTATGGTGTAAGCAGAAAGAAAAGTCTGGTTAGACATCCATGCTATCTCCATTGCCCTTATTCCAAAAACTAATCATAAAAAAATGAGACAAAGACATCAAACCTCGTGTTACTGAATTCTCTTTCCTTTTTGTATACCTAATGAGAGAATTTAAAACCTGTGGAACAACTTCTCTCAAGTTTACTTCTTTTACTAGAAATAGAGAAATACCTATGTGACAGATATGAGAGGATTAGTATAGATGTATAACAATGTCTTTAACAGCATATTCAGCATAATTGAACCATAAAATATGTCAAAGGTTTCATTACACTCTAATAGATAGCCAAATCATTATAAAACATCCCAATAATTATGAAAACTGATTCTGTCATATATGTGTCTTTCTGGCTTAGTAACGTCTGTTACTATAAATGCAATATTATCCATTATTTTCATAGATTCATTAAATATTTGAGTGGTTTTGAAAGTTATATTAGCATTCATTACTATAGCACCAACAAGTAGAACACTTCAAAAATTTCAGAATGTAAATATATTTACCAGATAAGTAAAGGTGAAAGAGGTAGAGGAAAGTCCAAGAAAACAGAATGAAAAATAAGTATGGATCTATTAGATCTAATAGATATGGATCTGAACGTTAGTAAAAAAAATTTTGGTAAATTTTAATGTATTTTTATTATTGTATTATGAATGCCACTTTGTAACTCTGGTTAGTTTTTATTTCATATTTCTGTGTTGCTACTGCTTTACAAGCCATATTTCAAAATCTTATGGAATTAAATCGATTTGGGGGTTGAGTATTCTAATCCTCACATCATATATCACTATTAGCTCAGGAAATTACCTTAGAGAAAACCCCAAAGTCTCCATTAACAGTAAACAGTAAACAACTATTTGCTACTTGATCCAGTCAACAAATTCAGTAGTTTGAGATATAAAAAACTAACATAAAAACACAAGTGTTGTCTTTGTACATCAGTAACAAATGTTCTCAAAAAATCAAGACAAAATCTTATTTACTTAATTACTAGCTATAATAAGTTAAAATACTTAGAAATAAATTTATCCAAAGTGCAGACGGATTTTTAATGAAAACTATAGATCATTGCTGAAAAATGTTGAAAAGGATACAATGAAAAGATTCCTCATGCTCATGCATTGGAATAATTAGTATTATTAAAATGTCTGTACTACTAATATGATCTACAGATTCACTGCAATCCCTACCAAAATGTCAATGACATTTTTCACAAAACTGAAAAACAATTATAATTTGTTAGAAAGCATTAAAAACTCTAAATAGCCAAAGCCTCCTTGAAGAAAAAGAACAACTGGGAAGAATTCCATTAAGCCAAATTCAAAATACACTTCAAAGCTACAGGAATCAATGACTGCAATGTGCTTTCTTAAAATTGCTTTACATCAGCTATTTACATCTTTTCCAAGCATCTCCTTAATTAAGACCTTAAGCATTAACATTTTTACTCATATTCTACTCTTTGTTCTTTGTTTGTTTGTCTTTGGTACGGGAATTGAACTCACAACCTCACACGTCCCAGGCAGGTGTCGTGTCGCTGAGATATACCCCTGGTCCTCATATTCTACTTTTCTAATATTTCTTGTACTTTGTGTTTGTAAGATTTCCTATTGAAATTTTTCTTCTCTAAATGTTACCTATATTTCCCTTCAGGAATCTCTTTTGGTTGATGTTAATAATTTAGTTTAAATGAATGAAATTAGTAAATAGTTTAAGACTATTAACTACCTTCAATTAAACTATATAGCGTGAATAATATCAGGCAATTTTAAAGTATTTCTATTGTAATTACTCTAAAGCTATTTTGATGCTCTAAATTCATCTTTTTAGCTTTATACATTTTACCCTATTGAACAGGAAATTGATTTATCTCATTTTTTAAAGAAAAAATGGTGGTATTTAACTTGAATTGAGTCTCTCTCATGTACTCTTTCTCTGTTTCTTTGTCTCTCTGTGATTTTCTGTTCTTTCTTTTTTGTGCTCTCCTAAATGTTTAAAACCAAGACATAATAATAACAACACAGTGATGTTATTTTGTATAGAAAGTAAATTAATTAAAGAATCCAGTTAGTTTAAAACTACATGTTTTCTAATTACTTAAATTTGGATAGTTGTTTTTAAATAAGCATAAAACTCTATCAATATTAAAGAGATGAGGAGGTAATAAATGAAAAATTGCTTTTTTTTTGGTCAAAGTTTTGCTTAATGTGTCATAGACACAAAACTGTAGATTGCATATTTGAAACCTTTAATAGGATATTTTATGACAGATAAAGCCAGCGATTGAATTGCTGTCCTATAGAGAAGATATATTATAAAGAAATGTCTTCAGTACACATCATTTTCCCTATTTCATTTTATACCTTATAGACTATTTATCAATATGATAATTCTGCTTGCTGTTATTTTGGACAATGATATCTAAACTCCGTCACTGTTCAAATTTCTAAAATAAGCTCTTCAATTTAAGGAATCAGTCTTAAAAAAATTGCACTCCTGGGATTTATTGATTTCTAGCTGTGGAATATATTTTGTGACTCTTTCAGTAATATAATTCATTATAAGACAATATATGACAAATAGTGAAATAGAAGTCTATCTGAGTGCTCAATGCAGAGTTACAAAAGTAGAAAAATAAAAAAGACAGAAGAAAGAGAAGGGCAAATATCAGCAGGGAAAACATAACTTTAAATTTATTGAACATTAATTAGAGGGAAGGGGAAGAAAAACCACTGGATCAGAGTGAGAGATGAGCATAAATACAGGTGGGTAAGAGAAACAGAGAACAAAATACTCACTAAAAGTTTATTTTTTTGTTTTTTCTCCGGTACGGAGAACCGAACTCTTGACCTTGCGTTTGCCAGGCAGGCGCTTTGCCGCTGAGCTAAATCCCCAGCCCCTAAAAGTTTATTAAAATGTTATAATAAAAAGTGATAACAACTTAACACTGGCCTTATCCGCATCTGCATAGCTATATAGCCTTATTCACTTGCAGAAGACCAAGGTATATGATTGCTCCTCAAGGTCGCAGCTGAGGAGGAGGAGAAGCGGGAGGCCTCCTCAAAGCCGGTCCCTTTCCTATACAGAGGTGCTTCATAAACCTGACTGCAGTACTGTGGGCAGAAATGAAAACATGAACTCCGTGCGGGTTGTTTATGTAACATACCTTCCTTTGTAGACAAATAAAGGAAAAATATTCTTTATCTACTAATTTTTTTTTGAAATTGGAACAAAATTTCACTCTAGGAACAAGTAGACAATATATTATTTTGCTACTTTAAAACAACTTAAAATAATGTTTTCATAACTAACATAAAAGCAAGTCAAGTTTTCTTATTGCTTTTGAAAGTACAGATTTTAAAAACCATAAATAAATATTTAAAATAGTTAAGCTCTTTTAATTTTCAGGAATTTATAAAATTTTTTTCTGAAAAATTCATATTCTGAAGATGTACCATTTAGTAACCATATTGCTAAATGTAAGAATTTCTTTACATATTAATTGTATATAAACATAGAAATACTTTCCTCATGTTGGAATGAAAATATTTGTGACTACGAGTAGGATTAAATTATAACAATAAATATTCAAAGTAACCACGTAATGTGTAAATAACTGTACCTTTAAAGTAGTTCTCTTTCACTGAAAAGTTTTACAAAACTTGGAAAAAATTTATGTCTCTTTTAAGGGAAGAATGAAGATTGGGAGTTAAATACAATGTGACGAGAATTTACATTAGATGTTTTCCTATTTCACTATTTCATTGAATTGCATTTCATTTCACTATTGCAGTGCAGTGCATTGCATTCATTTTCAGAAATTGAACTTTTCCTACTTTTCTGTATGTAAATTATTCTCTGTGTGAAGTAGCCACAGACTGTTTTTAATTCTCTGTCATATACCACCTTTCCCAAAATCAATTAACAGTGTCACTCTCATTTTCACTTGATTTTTCCTTAGAAAATGCAAGTTTCTTTTACTTTAGCTAAAGTAAAACATAATTGAAGTAAATTGCCAAATATATATGTATATATATATATATTCACCTAAAAATGTACAGAACTAACTTCTCTACCAGAACAGATATTTTGTTTTAGAAAGAAATACTGAAAGGAAAGGAAAACATTTTTTGAAGTTTATTATACTAGGAATTCTTAAAAAGAATGACTTCAGACATGAAAACTGACTATTATATATAAAACTACATATTTGTCTACATTTCTTAAACTTATTTAACCAGTATCTTATGATTAATTCGATCAGTGCTTTTTTCTATTCTGTTTCTCTTTATGTGGTAAAGAAAATGAAAGACCTGAAGTTAAAACAATATTTTTAATTTTAATACTTGATAAAGCAGTTACCTACTAAATTTTTTTAAAAATTTGTATAAATAATAACAAGTAGAAAAAGAGAAAAATGAACATATAATTGTTTTGTTAGTTGATTTTAATAGTGATTAAATCATAGAATATTGGACATGTGACTATACTTTTCAGGTTTTTTATGTAATACATCCATAGGGCACACAAGTAGTGCATCCATTGTTTGACAAACACATACTGTGTTAACTGTGACAGTTCAAAGACCTGAGAATTTCCTCAGATGAATATTGAAGTCACTGATAAAGGATGACATTTAAATTGGTATGAATTTCACTGTGGTTTAAACTCTCCTTACTTGAGTGTGGTCCATGGATCAACAGCACTGTTGTCACTTTCTAGCTTGTTAGAAATGAAGAATCTCAGATTTTATCCCAGATTAATAAATCAAAATCTAAATTTGAAAAAGATTTCCAGATGATTTATATGCACATCGAGCCTGAGCCACAATTTCCTAGTATCTATATAAATTTAAGGTACTTTCAATTGTTCCAGAAGTCTCATGTCAGAGAATTAATCTTAAAGAATAATAACAACAATTTGTTACCACACATAGCAAAAATGTTCAAAATCTTCCATTTAACCTTGTTTGTGAACAGCTTCAAAATTAGAAGTAATTTAATTGCATTTCACTCTAGGCAAATTCATTGCCGCCTAACCTTGAAGCTAATTCCCATTTTTTTTTTCTTATTCATGTAATTGTATTACAAAGAATATTACGGCTTCAGAAAACTTGTGTTTAGAAATATTTCAGTTTCATCTTGATGATAACTGTTAATCACAGTAAGGTCACTTGCTTTCCTTCACATTGTTTTGCAAAACATTTTATATTTCTTTGTGCAAGCTATGTTCTTCCCATACGTTCATAAAGATAGCTGTGCTCTTCCCATAATATCTTAAAGATGTCAGTTGGTGTTAAGCCAACATACCCATTTCTATTTTTTTTTAAATCTCTATATTTGTTTCCTCATCACTGAAGCCTATTTTTCTGCTGCTTACATCATTTTCCTGAAAGTGTCTTTTTCCTCCCACTGTTCTCTATTAGTAAGTAGAGATTACCAGGCTTTCACATGTTAGGAAATAATGAAAATTGGTGAGAACAAAGTAAAACAGCGAAGGGAATATAACTGCAATTGTACAACACACTAAATACTGCAGATTCCAACACAGGGAATTTTTCCAAGTATTTTCCTTATCTTCCATAATTCTATGCATGGAAATAAAAATGGGAAAAAAATCCAGTCAGAGGTAAAGAGCATGAAAGTTCTTTAATTTCTGTTTCCCCTGGATTTAATATAGATGAGTTGAATATCAGGATTAAAAAAACATAATTTTAGTGTTATAACATAACAAAAGTGCTTAGACCTCCAAACTTCCATATATAATAGCAAGTTCATAATCACACCTAACATGACACAACTATCCTGTGTGAAATTAAAATGCTCTTATTCCCTTCCCAGCACTGGGAGATGCGTACACTTGGTATTCTACACTTAATGTTGTCATGTAGACTTAACAATTAAATAATTTTACTTAATGGCCTATATTAAGTTAATCCATATTATATTGCAATGAAAGAAAGATATCTGCTTAATATACATGTGTAAAGGGGTGAGTATATTAATACAATAGGAAACAAATACTCATCACAATTGCAGTCTTTCTTTCTGTAACTGGTCATGTGGTTGTAGCTGATATTCATGGATAACTTCTCTTACTACCTTAGCATCCCGTTTGCTTCAGTTGGCGCCTCAGCAGGTCTTGCTTCTTTACCTGACAGTTTAACCTATACCTTCATTCCTGAATGTAAGCCACTTATCTTCCTTCCTGTATAGTTTCCCATTGAGCCTAATAACAGGACATGGTAATTTAGGAAATGTCTCAAGTGGTCGCCTGTAATCTAAACCTATTCTTTGTTCACATTGTGAGGTGGTCCAGTTTTCCCTTGGTAGTGCAGATCAAACACTCCTGCCAACAGCATAGCTCCCTTTATAGTTTGGTGCCATACTGGGCATTCAAGATTCTTCTCTGCTGCTAGGAATTGAGCATTCAGCAGTGGCTGTAGTCTGTTCAGCCTTGGCGAGTGGAAGTCCATGTTGCAGAGTCCATGAATAATTTCCCTGCCAGCGAACATGTCCATTTTATTCATGACCTTATTGTGTAATAACAGAGGTGGCTGAGAAAAGAGATTGATTGCCCCAGAGAGTAAGTCATTCTATCCACTTGATTCCTAAAGTTCTTTTCTACCAAGATCACCTTTTGGTGAGAATTTCATGGTAGAAAAATATCTGCACATCCCTCTCCCAAAAGGAAAGCTCTATTCACATACTTTTTCCTATATTATCATGGTCTGCAATTTTTCATTATACTACCTCCAAATTCCTGACCTTCCAGCCAGATTGTTGACTACAGCATACAAATTGGTATATAGTCACATATGTTGCCATTTTTTCTTCCAATAAAAATATATGACAATGTGAATGGACAACTCTGCCACTGTGAAGATTTACCTTCACCACTGTGCTTCATTGGTGTCCTGGGAAAGGGTAGTAATACATCTGTCTACTTTCCTGTAGTGCTTGGAGTGTATGTGCAACCATTTCTAAACCTGAACCTAATCTTTTCCTCTGACCACTTGTCATACACTGTACTCTATGAGGCCATAAGTGCATGCAAGGAATCAAAAGGCAGTCCTATATAGCACCACAGGAATTTCGTGCACCTGTTCATGTAACTTTCTTGTAGTTAGAAAACGTGCTGAGTCCCAGTCACTTATACACCTCCATTTGGTGGAGGGCTCTTGTAGCATATATCCTACTTTATGACTGGTTGGGAAAGAAGGCACTCATTTCCTGATAGGCAGTTTGGGTTGCATTGTAACTTCATATCCCATAACCAACTATTCAGTTTCTACTAAGGCCGAGTAGCAGGCCAGGGGCTGTGTCTCAAAGTGAGAGTAGTTTCTTGAACATACTGACAAAGCCTTGCTGCAAAATCCTAGGGACACCACTATGAGTTGCCTATAGGGGCCCCAGTGAATCTTCGTACAGAATCCCTATACCTACTGACACCGAAAAGGTCACTGGATCTGCTGGATCATGTGACCCAAGAGGAAGAGCTGCATGTATAGCAGCTTGGATGATTTGCAGTCTCACTCAAACCAGCAGATTTCTGAGTAACCCAATAATGGGTCCAAGAGAGGGGTGGGTTACCTCCAAACTCCAAATAGGGCCAGTCGGTGTTATTCTCCTTACTTGCTTCTAGGAAGCACCAGATCCAGGAAGTTATCATTGTCCTTAGGGGTGCTGTATCCACATGCCTCACACCACTGGACTTTGAGAAATTTCAGTGAGGTAGAAGGCCCTTAAATTTTGGCTGGATTTATTTACCATCTTCTGACCTACAGATGTTTAACCAGCAAGTGTGGTTGCTACCCCTCATTCACTTGATCCAATCGAAACATTAGCATTAATGTAGTGGGTCACTGTGATATCCTGTGGAAGAAAAAGATGATCAAGATTCCTGTAAAGTAAATTGTGACCCTCACAGAATTCCAATTGGACAAGTCTCATCTGCATGATTTCTATGCAGGATAATCACATCTTCTTATCTCCATAATTCTTTATCCTTTTCACATTCTAGCAGACTCAGAATCTTTAATCCTTTTCAAAGTTACATCACAAAATGTGCCTATGTCCCTTCAAACCTGTCACACTTATGAGCCACAGCTGTTTTTTTTTTTAAATGAAAATTACCTCTGAACAAATGTTTTGTTGAGTTTTCAAATCTAAATAAATCGTACCATTTACATGATGTTGAGTACTTGTGAATTTGAACTGTAAAGGTATATTGCAGGCCTTCCCAACTGAAAGCAAATTGCTTCTCCTGGGCCTTACAGTAGTTGTAGATAACAGAGGCATTTATCAAATGTATAGCTGCATACCAGATATTGGAAACATGTTAATCTACACAAGCTGAGAAACTACATCTGGTACAGCAATTGCAATTAGAATCACCACTTTATTAAGCTTATAGTAATCCACGACCATTCTCCTGGGCTATGCAGGCCAAATAAGAGAACTAAATGTGTTGGATACAACCACCTCTGCATCTTTCATGCCCTTGATGGTGCAACTAATCACTGCACTCCCTTCAGGGATATGATATTTTCCTTGATTTACTATTTTCTCACGTATGATCAACTATAACAACTCCTTTTGAGCCTTTTCACCATAGCAGCCTTTGTTGTAAAGGTCAGGGAATTAATATGGGGTTTCTGCCAAGTACTAGCTATGTCTCTGTCAATTATGCATTCTGGAACTAGGGGGGAAAAAGGATGGATTCTAACATCTATTAGAGCAGTGAATTCTTCTTTGGGTAAAACTCTTACTCTTCCAAAAATGTAAAAAATTATTGTACACTCACTGAATTCACTGGGTCTCACAAGTGGCAAATTAGAATAATCAAAAGGAAAGGTATTTCATATTACTTTAAACAGTTCACAGCAATGAACTCTCAGTATTCTCCATGTTATCAAAAGGGAAGACCATGGAAACTAGGCCTCATCAATTAGAAAGTCAATTCAAGGAAGCACTAAACTGATTAGAAAAATTCATACTTAACATTCTATTTGTCTAGAACTATTCTCAGTATGATGATCAATATTAGATTTCTGTACAGAAAAGGAAGACTGGAGGTCTTCAGAATGGGAACACTGCTTTCTTCTTTTCCTTTATATTCGATCCAGGCTATAATCCTATTACTCCTTGCCTTCCATATCTACTGTGGGGGTTCTTCCCTCAGCTTGGTGGCCTGCCTATCTGTCATCCACAGACACATCCAGATCTGTGGTTTACTGATATGCTAGGCATGTGCTAATTCATGCAAATTGACACACTGACTGAAGATCACACTGATATGATATTTAGACAGTAATGTATGTTCAATTGTTTTGTTGTTCTCATTCTTTTTAAAAATGTCTTTCAGTATATGCTTTAATGTCCTTAAACCATCACAAAGGTTCAGTTGGGTAAGTCTCACCTGAGTGATTTCCATGTGGAACAATCATTTTCTTTCTTTTCCCCATAATCATTGATCCCTTTCACATTCTAAAGGACTCAGAATGTTTAATCCTTCTTAAAATCACATCATAAAACATATCAATGTCTCTTAGTAACCATGTCATACTTGTGAGCCACAGCTGCTAAAAAAAAAAAAAATTAAAATTACCTCTGAACACAATTTTAGTGGAGTTTCCAAATCTGAATACTTCACAACATTTACAGAGAATTCTAATAAACTTGTATAATTACATGGAAAATTTATGGTAAAACTTGAGAGTACATTCTTCTTTCTCAGCATTGACTATAAAAATCCCAGTGCTGAAAACATAAATATTACAAATGTATGGTAGCTGTGTACACTTGTTCTTACAAATTAAATCTCTTAGAGGAAAAAAAAAAGGCCTATTCTCCAAGCAGATGGAGAGAATTTGCCAAAAGTCTTATTTGATAATCTATCATTTATAATATGGATATGTAACGTCAGCATAGGCTAGCCAGCTAACATTAAATAATAGTCTGGTCTGGTATAAGTGTAGGTTTGAAAGGGACATTCATAAAAGAACAATTAAGCAATTTATTCTGCAGCTTTAAGCTGCCTCTCACGCTTCAGTGCAGGGAGGCTTCTGCACACACAGATTAAGCTTTTGCAGTAGAAAAGAACCACGAGCAACTTACATGCGAGTTCTGTTTATCAGGCTATTGGAAATGATCATTTACTACCATCTCACAATCTTTAACAATCCCAATATTTTATTAAAGTAACACTAGAAAGTAGATTTGACTAAATCCAAGTTCCTGTGATGAAATTCAATAATCTAAAACACTATAAATTTATAAGGTCCTCATTTATAATAAGGCCATAATAAAAATAGGAAAGGGTAGGAAACCAACATTTTCTGTAAACGTGCTATGTGTTCTGCCATATGTGTTAAGGAAGTATAATGTTCAATCTTTCCAAAGATTTGAGAAAATGAGAGCAGTGTATGTAAGTTTTCCATAAATCGGAAGGCTAAGAGAAAATGTACAAGGTATGATCAAATTATGTGTTGAATATGTAAATTTCATAAAACTTACAGTGAAAGATATATTACATCAGTCTCACTCAAAACACTCCCTTCTCCCTTTGAATTTGACTCTCCCAACCACTTTCTTTTTTTTGTTTTTTTTTCCAGTACAGGGAATCAAACTCATAACCTCGTGCTTGCCAAGCAGGCTCTGTGCCACTGAGCTAAATCCCCAGCCCCTCCACTTTCTGAATTGATTCAGGAAATCCCCCTTTATCAGAGCCTTTATGAGGTCTGATCACAATGTGAAGAATGCTGCAGCTGAGTGTCACACAATGGAAGGGCAGAACGACAAAGGCAATGTGGGTTGTCCTTATCCGCTTTATTCACTGATTCTGACACATGAAACTTATGGCTCTTCCCTAAATAAAACATATAAATGCATTAAGACATTGAAGCAGCCCTGAAAATGGACTAAATACACTCCTGAAATAGGATTTTTTAAACCGGGAGGATTGGATTAGTGTGTGTGAGAATGAATATTTTGAGTGGGATAGATGACATTATATCTGTGGTTATACGATTTTTTTCACAAATGCAAACATCCTTCAATTATTGATCATATCACATAAATTTACTAGCATCCAAAAGGCATCAAAAAAGAGGAACTGCATGCTGTAGGGATTTGGCCTTACATGTATGAGTCCCAACCCTATGACTTCCTCCCCTTCATGATATCTCTTTACTCCAGAGCTGTGTAATTCAAACTGAAAAGAGAATCATAAATAAAATGAGTACAAAAGTATACTAACATTTGCAACATTTCCTGATATTCCTTTTTATCTGAAATGCATATGTATTTTTCAGAGTAGAAATAAGAATACATAGTAACTTGCAACTTATAAGCAAATAATGATACCTTGAGAAACAAATCAGTTTTTACTACTTTAAAAATAGAGAAAAAAAAAAACCTGTCATAAATAATGACATAAACCACCATTTCTCTATGTTCATCTCTGCTTAAGTATATATTACTCTCATTTTCATTTCAGCTGTTACAAAAAGGTTGTTCTAAAACAGTGATCACTGGCTCTGGCTATGCGTCTTTTTTCAATTGTATTACAGAATGGTGTAATACTTGAAAAGATATTCTTAAATCAAATAATTTTAGTTTTCTTTTAAAAAGCATATGATATTCTTGCCTTTTCTGGTAAGGTGATGAACTAGAGTCCTAACAATACAAAGGACATAGATGTTTCTCCAGGAAAGCAAAAGTATAGAAGATGTGACCGAAACAGTGTTAACTTTCAAATTTCAAAACAATAATACAGTAAAAGAAAGATTGCTACTAATGTTCTTTCAAGCACCCCTACCCCCTTGGAACACAAGTATCCCATCATTCTTGCCACTTTTTAAAACAGTTCTGGAAGTCTGCTTTCATAAGTGTCTTAAAATGCGCTGTTATGGTTTGTTTTTGTTTTATTTGTTTGTTTGTTTTCTGGTACGGGGAATCAAACTTACGCTTGCCAGGCAGGTGCTGTGCCACTGAGCTAAATCCCCAGCCCCTAAACTGTGCTGTTATGATTCCTTAATGTTATGAAGAAAACTCAAGACATTTACCTTTCAAGACACTTTGACTTTGATGAATGATCAGAAATTGACTGGTGCTCAATCTAGTGAATAACGTATGTATTTTTTTCTTTCTTTTACAAACTTTCCTTCCCATTGAATGTCACTGGACAACACTCACTGTGTTTTTGATCATACCTGGTAAAAATACTTAGGGATTCAGACTTTACAAACTGCTTCAGAAAACAGAAAGGCGATGGGCTAGTGTGTTCCAAGGGATCTGAAGTATTTTGAAGGGGAAGAAGTCCATGTGTCTTTTATCGTATAAATACTTTTAAATTTAAACATGTACTATATATTTTGATCACACCTTATAGAAAGAGGAGTTAGAGAAGTACATTGGAGGAATTTTGTTCTCTGTGTATGAATGAAGCATATAGTATAGGGTTAATGAATTTATAAAATAAGCAGATAGGCAGTCTTTCATTCTTGAAAATTATAGAAAAGGCCTAAAATTATTAGAATTGTCTATAGGTAGAAGGAGTTCCTTTATGCAGGGCTAAAGAGTTGTGAATAAAGGGAGGGGAATAGCCTGAGAAGAACTTAGCATGCTTAGTATAGTCTAATCACATTTTGCACCCTTCACAGCTAAGGTTCATGCTTGCAATTGCTCTTTGAGGAAAGAGTTATCATGTTCCTGTTTCATGAGAGGAAACTAAGTTTTAAGTTATATGATTTAATATCTATTCAGTTATTAAACTGAAGGCAGGCTTAGAACCCAAATCTGTTTAATAGTAAAAGTGGAAACATTTACAGTGAAAATATAATAACAAATTCTACATTTCTCTGTCTTCCAGGAAATCATAATCCCATGAAATTATCTCTTCTAGTGCTTTAATTATCTCTTCTGTTCAGTGATATAGTTTTTCAATTAATGCTTAAATATCTCTAGTAATGGGAAAATTCACTACAATACAAATGGATACCTATTGAAAGTATCTTTTCACATATTTAAGTGGTCCTCTTGCAACTCCGCAAGGCAAAACTAAATATCCACTTAGTCAAATGAGCTGATGCTCTGAATTTAATGTATTTCTGGATTGGAGAATGTATTATGCATGTGATACACACATATGCAGGTATAAATTTGTAAGCTTCCTTCCAAACACTGGAAACTTCAGGAAGCATTGTGAGTTCAGCAATGTGAGCTTTTCCAAAAGTTTTTTTGTGTATTTTTAATGGAATCACCTGGGAACTCTAAATCACCTATGACTACATTTCCCCTCATAATATTAACTATACACTTACCAATTATTTAGGAAAACTTTTGTTAAGAATTAACTTTTTTTTGTGCGTGTGGTACCAGGGATCGAACTCAGGACCTTGTGCATGCCTGGCAGGTGCGTGTGCCACTGAGCTGTATCCCAAGCCCAGGAATTAACATTTTAAACCTGGGCCCGGTGTTTAATGAGAGTTGTGAAAACTCAGGTCCTCTAACTTATTCCTTTGCTCTTGTCTAATTTTACAGTCCCTTATACCTCCTTTGTGCTGTCATGTCATTTCTCTCTCTGTTTCTCTTTCTCTTTGTGTGTGTCTATGTCTCTGCCCGTGCCTTTGCCTGTGTCTGTGTCTCTCGCCCCTTTTTTAAAATTCCACATGTGAGCGAAAACATGTCATACTTTTTCTCTGAGTATGGTTAATTTTGCTTAGCATGATGATCTCCAGTTGAATTCATTTGTTTGTAGATGGCATAATTTTGTTCACTTATGGCCAAAAATACTATAATACGTATATATGCCATTTTTCCTTATGAATTTATCATCACTGATGGGCACCTAGAATGGTTCCATATTTTGGCCATTGTGAATTTCAAATACTTTCTTTTTAATTAACACGAATCAATTATTTTGATAAACTTCCTATGTTAACATTTAACTTTGTGGACAGCTTTTGTCTACTTGATTTAATTTGATGTTTTATAAACAGATAAATTGTTTTCACAAAGTGCTTTCAGTTTTTAGTGATCATTGCAAGGTAGTTACAGAAAGGGAACTTTCTTCCAAAAGCATTCCTCTATCCTCTTCCTTTCCTTTTCCTTTTTTTTTTTTTTTATTATTATTATTATTTTTTTTTTTTTGGTTTTTCTCCGGTACCAGGA
>NW_004955406.1:27995803-28054706 GCF_000276665.1 Chinchilla lanigera | reverse complement strand
TTTTTTGGTTTTTCTCCGGTACCAGGAACTGAACTCACGACCTTGCGCTTGCCAGGCAGGCGCTTTTGCCGCTGAGCTAAATCCCCAGCCCCTCCTTTTCCTTTAGATAAGTGTTTAGATACATCTTTGGTTAATCTTTTCAGTTTTGTTTTTTGAATAAAAACAAATGTACATATTTATTTGTATCTTCACTTTTCCCACTTCCGAAGCACTTTATATACTTTATCATTTAAGTGTGTAGGGATGATACACATGTTGCTGCTTTCCTGCTGTAGCATCTTTTGGCTTTTTTTTCTTTTTCGTACCGGTTATCGAACTCAGGACCTTGCGCTTCCCAGGAAGGCGCTGCGCAGCTATCTCCACGGCCCTCTAGCATCCTTTGTTCCTGTGAGTAGGCATTTTTGTTTTTTCCAAATCTTATAGATAAAATAACAATGATAAAATTTTTGCACATTTCACTCAGTATATCCGTAGGGGAGATTGTTAAAAGTACGACTGCTGAGTCAGTCAGTACTAATGATTGTCAAGTTTCTCTCTGAGTCTTACCATTTTGCTACCCTGCTGACAATACAAGAGATATCTAGCTTTCAGAGAGCTTTACTCAAGTTGCCAAAACTTTGTATTTGTAAAATTTCATAAAAATGAAGTAATGTCGATATAGTTTAATTGGTGTATCTCATACTATGTCTTCTTTTACATAGCTTTCCAAAATGAAAAGGACTATTTTATCTGTTTCTTGAATACTCTTCCTCTCTCTTTTCTCATTGACTGTTTCTTGTGTTATTTTTCCTTTATTTTCAAAAGCTCTTTAAATTTTAGAGGAATAAACCCTTTACCTGTTACATAAGTTTTAAATACATTTTACCAATGCAGAATTTGTCTTGTGTGTAGTAGTTTCTGTTAGGTAAAAATATCATTTTCCTGAAGAAATTAATCAAAAATTCCTTAGCTGTTAATTTTTTAGTTACAATCACTTTATCTGTGTTTACATGCTTTTTACTCTAGTAATTGACTAGATTCATTTCACTAAATGTTTATATTTTTAATATGATTGAAATTTTTCTCGATACACAGCAATTCACTATTTTTAGGTGACTTCTTATGGTGTCACAATACTATTTTTAATGTCTATTTTCTTACTGTGAATTAATAGATAAATTTTATTTACTGATAAATCTTAGACATATTTGTCACTTTAAGAGTACATTCTCTTCTACTTGCTTTTTTATTTATGTATAGATATTCTCCTTTTTAATTGTATAAACTTATAACATGCATTCACATATAATAAAATGTTCTTAGGCTTGCTTATGCTTTTGGAAAGTTTCTCAGGTAAATTTACATATTATTTTTTCCATTTAAAAGTTATAATTGGCATGATTGTTGCAAGGAACAAGAAGTGACTCCTTCAGTTTTTTAATAAACATATATTCAATTATATTATAACAAAGAAATTTGATGTATTTACTGTTGAATATCAGTACTGAAGAAAGAATCTTGCCATCTGCTGAAATTTCTGTTTAATTTTCAGCACCAGTTTGCAAATTTAATGATATGAAATTTCCTTTTTCCATTTTAAATCATGGGATCTTATCCATCATTTAAGTGTAGTGATAACTTGGTACTTGAATATTTTGAAATGGATTCAATTTGACATGTTATGATATGTTGCTTTATTTATGATTTTGTTGCTGTTCATAAATCATAACATTATCTTTTGTGTATTTTGATGATCTTTTCAAGTTATTTTTGTCAAGTTTATACTTGGTTCATCTGCTCTGGAAATATTTCCAAGAATATAAGATTGTTTGATATTTTTAAATAGTGTAGTTTTAGCAAAAAATTCCTGTGAAATCATATGGTCCAGCTGAGTTTGTGAGAGCATTTGCACGTAGATGTTTTGCAACAATTAAACTTATTTACAAACCATTTTATGAAATAATTAGTTTATGTGTTCCAAAAACTTTTGTTTCATTATGTCCACTTTCTCAATTCTTCATGTATATTTCTCTCTGGAAAAAAGGAAGATCGGCAAGCTCTTGGTTTATCTTTTCTACTTTTTTCTTCCAAAAATATTACTTTTGAATTTATTGAATCTTCCTACTTTTTAAAAACTCATTAGCATCAGGCTCAGATGTGCAAATATTATATTGTGTCACTAGTGTGAGGAACTGAATAAGTAAATAAAATCCAAAATATACAGTAGATATTGTGAATTGGGAAAAGACTCTTCAAAAGAAAAGACAAACTGTTATGGGGGAAAGAGGAAACGAAGAAAAGGAAAAGAAAAAATATATTTCTACACAAGATAGTTAAGACAGTTACACATCTAGTTTCTCTTAATTAATTGAAAAGAAAGTTTTGTGCTTAACATTGTTTGAACAGGATAATTTGCCTATATCTTGTACTTTGAATGACTACCCTGAAGACAATGTGCAATGCATTCATTATTGGAACTCTCCTACTAGCCTGTTTTGAAACTATGTGTTACTGTTATTTCTATTTTTTCTCTTTAAAATAAAAAAATGAAAACACATCGGCACATGTTTTCATCAGTAACCTTTTTTACACAAATTATTTTGATTGTATTTATCTCGATTTTAGAGTTAGACATTTAAGTCACTTACTTTCAAGATCTGTAGAGCATCATATTTAATTTTATAAACATTTCCTTGAACATTGTTTTAGTTCTATCCATTAGATTCTGTCGATGTATAAATTTTCTTTCAGGCATCTCATCATTCAAACCTTTTTACAGTCATTTTTTCTGTATATGACTATTTGCTTTTCTATAAACTTTTATTACATTTTAGTCAATAATTATAAGATTTTATTTTCAAATATTTGTTCTTTTCTAAGAATTTCTTTGTAATAGAATATATTTTCATGTTCACAAATATTCATTTTACCCTAAAACTTAAATTGGTGAAAGTTTACAGATATAAAAATTAGCACTTGGAAATGAGATTTTTACCCTATTATAACATTTAATATTTGCTTATACTTTCTATTTTGTCATCTAGATTTATAGGTCCATGCATAATTTTTTTGTTGTTGTTGTTTCCACCAGGAGATCTACTTACATATAAAAATCTATATTAAAGTCTCCCAATTTTAGCAAACTATATTTACTATTCCTGTATATTCTCCTTTATGAAAAGCATTGCTTTAACATAGCAGTGCAAATCCAAAGAAAAACAAAAACAAAAATCAAACAAGAGGCTAGGGATTTAGCTCAGTGGCACATCACCTGCCTGGCAAGCGCAAGGTTGTGAGTTCGATTCCTGGTACCACAAAAAGAAAAAAACAAAACAAAAGAAACAAGACAAAAACAAAACATAGCAGTGCAGGTTGTGGTGCAGAGTCGTACATAGAAGTTTCACTGGTCTTTTTTAGTAATTTTTGGCATATCTTATTTTTCTTTTTGGCTGTTTAAGTGTTAATTAAACCAATCCACCTGCACCATTCAATCAAATTCAAATAAATTGTGCTACAAATGTCAGATATTCCACGTTCATTAAAAATATGTTTTAACATCTAATCCCTGAGGAAATATTCATAAATTTAAAAAACACAAAACTCTGATTCTTGGTGATGTTCAGTAGTTTGTTTCATTACACTCCTCTATGCATCCTCAGCTACAGATCAGTGAAATCTTGATTTTTGTAGGAAACGGAATAATGTTCAATATTGTTAATGCAGGAGAGGAGTCACTCACTATTTTCGTGGACAAGCGGAAGCTGAGCAAACGATCTGAAGGAAGCGATTCCAGCACTAATAGTTCTTCTGTCACTCTGGAAACCCTACATCAACTAGCTGCTTCCTATTTCATTGACAGAGACAGTACCCTACGGAGACTTCACCACATCCAAATTGCATCTACTGCCATAAAGGTAGGAATGAACTGATTCTAACAGTGTCTTGCTCCTTTGTTTTTCTATCTCCAAACTACATTTCTAAATAGGCTTCTTTGTCAATTGGTTTAAACAATTGTGTTAAAAATATATTTTTAACTTCCTTTTGTTTTGAGTTATTTAATGTATTTAAGATTAAATTCTGTGAATTTTTCACTGGGTTACAAATTTTCATGGCCAAGTGTCATTGCAATAAATTTTATAAGGTTATCCGAGGGTATAAAGGCTCTCTCACAAAGCATGTTTGGAAAACCTTCTGTTTCAATATCATGAGTTTCTTTTGTAATTTCACATATGCATTTTACAATGTTAAAGTAAGAAGGGACTTTACTAGGCTCAAAGCCATCGGTGGTACCAAATAGCATTAAGAAATCCTAGCTGACAGAGAATTTTCCCTCAAGGTCTTTGAGATGCTGTCAAAAAACTGAAGTACTTTGTTGTAAATTTCTAGAAGTTAAAATACATCACAGTATATAAGTTTTGGAGTAATATAATATGTTCACAAAAAATAAGATTTTTGTCCATAATAGGTTGACTTTATCAAAGCAAAAAAGGGCAAGTAAAGTAATTTTAATTTTTGAAAGGAAGATGGAGAGAAGAAAATTACACTGGCAGGGGCTGGGGATTTAGCTCAGCGGCAAAAGCGCCTGCCTGGCATGCGCAAGATCGTGAGTTCGGTTCCTGGTACCGGAGAAAAACCAAAAAAAAAAAAAAAAGAAAAAAAAAAGAAAATCACACTGGCAAGGACTATGCATGATGGGGGTGAAAAATTGTAGTGTCCATATAAAAACAATGAATTTTTGAACATTTTGCTGTGGTATTATGCTTTCAAGTTATTTTCTCTGGCAATTGGTGATTGTAAAATTAATTAAACAAGAGTTGGGACAGTGGGATCCTAGACTGTGGTCATAGCAAAATAAGATATAAAGATAATTTATGAGTGTTTTGTTTTTTTTTTTTTTTTTTTTTTGGTTTTTCTCTGGTACCGGGAACCGAACTCACGACCTTGCACTTGCCAGGCAGGCGCTTTTTGCCGCTGAGCTAAATCCCCAGCCCTTTTATGAGTGTTTTGAATCCAATATTTCATAGTGAAATTAAAAAGCTGGCATCAAATGTTGGTTGTTTTATAAAACTAAAATTAATGCATGTATTTTTCGCTGTTTGGTGGAAAGTTTTTATAGGACTTCAGTATTTCTGTAATGTTATAAAACATTATCCCAATGTGTATCTTTTGTTGAACATATACTGAAGAAAATAGATGTTCTGGAATTATACTTAGGTTAAGGGTTACACAGATACTACTGTAAAATTCTAACAGCATGGCTTTAATATGGTAATATCCAGCATTGGGGAAAAATGATTTGTGTAGATATAAACTATACAATATAGTTAGTCTGCCTTCTGACTGAAGGAGTTACATTATATTGCACAATCAGGCAGGTACAACTAATACTATTTAGGCTGTATAGATAAAAATGTAACCAACACAAAAGCAAATGCCTTGCTTTGGCAATGTTATAAGGTAGAAAATCGTTAAAGATAGTTAGCTTGAGAACCTTTGAAGAAATAGTGTTTTTCAGAAATCAATTTTAATGATATCAACAATAATTTAAACTCTATTTGGTAATAGAAGAAGGTACCATAGTAAGTGTTTATTGTATAGTTATTGATTTTTGGTTTAGAAACACCTAGAATTATACAATAGTTTTATGCTGATACTAAACAAGAAAAACTCCTACACAGTTCATGTGTCAAGGGAATGAGTACTTGTATACGAGTATGACAATAATACTAACAGCACGTATTTTACTGGGGCATGCTATTGCACGCTGACACACTTCTCAGCTTCTTCTGGTGCAACTGTTAATGATGTCTGCATGAAGCTTATAATCGTTTTCTTTGGTACAAATGAGCCTCCAAAGAGAAGCGACTTTAATAGGAAGTGATATAGGAGCACCGTAGAAAGTCAGAAAAACTTAACATTAATGTTGAGGCTCAACAGCTACATCTTGACAGAGCCACACAGAATGCCTCATTCCTCATGAAAATGGAAGGGAAATCCAGAGGACAAAATAGGAGGGTTGCAGAGTGTGCATAGCAGCTGCAGATGGGAAGGAAATGGGGGAAATTTCAGATGAGACAGAAGCAGATAATATAGAAATGAAAGAAGGAAAGATTTTAAATAGAAATGTTCATATTTAGTTCTGTAAATGAAGAAAATAGGAAATAAAATGTTTGCTAACATAGATGTGAATGTAAAAACCTCGTGTACGAATGAGGTAGTGAGGCTAGGCCTGGTGGTGCACCCCCGTAATCCCAGTACTTGGGAAACTGAGGCAGGAGGATCATTGTGAGTTCAAGACCAGCCTGGGCTACAAAGTGAGCTCAAGGCCAGCCTGAACTGCATAGCGAGACCCTGTCTCAAAAAAAAAAAAAAAAAAAAAAAAAAAAAAAAAAAAAGAATGAGTGAGGTGGTGGGGAGTGGGAGAGTTGGGACCATGCACAATTTTTAATTATGATTTACTTTTCAGTGGTTTATTTACTTATTTACTTATTTATTTTTGAGACATGGTCTTACCATGTAATTTTAGATGGTCGCCAACTCACTGTGTACCTCAAGGTGGCTTGAAAATTACCACAAGCCTTTTACCATAGTCTCAAGTGAGCTCGTTGCCACTATGCTATTATAACACAATTTTTTTTTCATTTAAAGGTGAACAAAAACAAGCTAACAAAAAAACAAAAATAAAAACAAAAGAACACATAAACTATAAAAACTATACAGAATTTCAAAACAAGAAAAATGTGGTATTTTCATACAATGGAATATTAGTCAGCTATAAAGAAAGATAAACTCAAGGCTTTTATAGGTAAATGGATGCAAACAAAGACCATACTTGTAAATGAAATAAATTAGACCTGCGTGTGTAAACATCATATTGTCTCACTAGTATAACATAATTTTGGATTTAATTCAAGGCTTTTTGATCATATACTGTGTTCAATCAAAAAATGGAACCAGACACCTGGCATTTCAGGTTTCTAGAGTTCTTAGGCTACATGGATATTCCTGTGTGTGAACTTTTTAGCACGTATCAGATATTCTCATTACAGTTTAAGTTATCAGATGTATTCCTGCACGGACCAAAGACACATCTTCTCATGTATAAGTCTGACTAAGATTTTAAGACTCTTAATGTAAGTGTACAGTGCATAAGGGACTGAATAGGTGTGGAAAAGATAGATAAGCTAGATCTAAGGGCAACCAGCCACTAAAATCCTTTATAGTCATATAAATAATTTAATACAAAGTACTCTTGCAGTGTCCTTCAACCAAGATTTTATTTTTATTTTTATTTTCGGTACCGGGAATTGAACTCACCACCTCACGCTTGCCAGGCAGGTGCTTGTGTCACTGAACTATATCCCCAGCCCCCAACCAAGATCTTAACTCTAACTCCCTATAGGTTTAATTCATTGCATTTATATTTTAACAAGGTAATATAACTCGTAAAACCCACAATTTCTTGATTTGGTGATACAAATTGTACTTTAAGTGCTGGATAGTACACTTTTCATTTTTTTTAGCAAGTGGTAAATATCATTGTGCCTTGATACAAAGAATTTTTAGAGACAAAATATTGCTTGAAAACAAAGTCAATTATCAGATAACACCAAAAACATAATTAAGTCCTCAAAATGGTCTCAAATTTATCATCAGAATTCTGGAAAACACAAAAGACTGGGGCAATTAGTGTTAGTTATGAGCCAGATTCTAATAAATGAAATAGAGCAATTTGTCATTTTCATTTGTTATAATTATGAAAGTAAATGTAAACTGTAGTTCACTAATACATCTCAAAATTAAAACACAGTAGCTCACATATCCATACAGCTTAATTAGTTGGCATGCTGTCACAATTAATGAAAATTATACAAAATATTATTTCTCAATTTTATTTACAGTGCAAAAACATACCAAAAGTATTATATAGAATTAACTTTTATTTTCAGAAAATTCAATTCATTTGACTCTAATTAAATCATCACTATCATATCTTTAGTTTGAAATAATCTAATAAAGCATATTATTATGTAAGTGACAGTAAGAGAAAATCAAAACTGTATTATGTATTTTGGGAAAAATTTAATCAATCAACTGACTTGGATTATGATATATGCACTATAAAAGCAGATTTTCTTCATTTAAAAGTTACAGATTATGCAGTGAATAAAATTAAGTTCCCTTCCAAAATTCTATTTAAAATTTTAAGTAATAATTAGTATTTTGGGAAATAATTACTGACATGTTTATTATAGTTATGATATTCTTATGATATAGACAAAATAGAAGCTTTTAAAACTCTTGTGGTTAGTAGGACAAAGCAAATATATTAAATTTAGAATACAGGTCAATATTCAAAATAAAAAAATAGATTATCAATTTTTTTTTAGCAGTTGTAAGGGTGTTGTAAAAGTTGTTGAGAAAAGGTCTTGCAACTTTAAATTATGTATTAAATTAAATTGAAAAATTTGGAGCCAGGTATGGTGGCACATGCCTGTAATCCCAATGCTCGGGTGGCTGAGGCAGGAGGATCATTTTCAGCTTGAGTGCAGCCGGGACTTCAAAGTGAGCTCAAGAACAGCCTGAACTGCACAATGAGACGCTGTCTCAAAAAGACAAAAAAAAGTAAAAAAAGCCAAAAATTTATTTATAAAACTGAGCCTGATAATAATTTTCAAAAAAGCAGTTTTAAGTAAACTTATGCTTTCAGAATATAACCAGCATAATTTAATAATTTTATAAATACCTTAGATAAACTTTATGTAGATGACATTAATAATAATTTTAATTTTTATTTCCCATATCACTTGCAATTTTAGGAAGGATTCACATTTAATTTTCTACTTTTACTGCTGTATAAGGTGTCTGTGATATTTTGAGTAGATATGTATAGTTAGATGGATATCTTAGTCAGGTAAATTAACATTTTCATCTTTCATTTTCTTGCACTCTTTTTTGAGGATGTGGTGAGAGTCCCTACATTTACTCTCTTGGCAAATTTCCAGCATTCAGTGAAACATTGTAAACACAGACTCATGTTGTTCATTGGATCTCTAGATTTATCCATCCAATATAATTGCAACTTTTATACTTTCTAATCATCTCCATTTACCACCAACGTGCCTTCAGTCCTTTGTTATCATACATTCATTTTCTTCTTTTATTCTACACTTAAGTAAAATGACATAGTGTCTTTATTCTTCTAGCTAGTCTGTTTTACTTCAATACCATACAATACAATACCATCTCCTTACTGTTCTCCATGATGTTTTCAGTACTTTATATTCCCACCAACAGCGAACAAGTGTCCCCTCTTTTCAATGTACTTGTCAACATTTATTATGTGTTGATTTTTTTAATTGGCAAATTCCCTTGGGTTTTTGGAAGAAAAATATAACATGTATATAAATTTCAGTTTGTGATTACTTCATTGAATAAATGACACTTAACAAATTGAAAAATTTCAATCACATTCATCCACTGTTTACCTGATCTAGTAGAATTACTTTTTTGTGAGGAAAGTATATGAATTCTCTGCAATTTTATATAAATAGGCTATTGTTATATAATCCGTAAAGATTCTCAAAGAGGAAGGGGATCAGGGAAGGAGGGAGAGGGAGGGAAGGATGGAGCTGAAGGAAGTCAGATGAAGGTAGGAAATAAGTTCTGTTTTGTGTGTGTGCCGACTCTCCGCAAGGAAAGTAAGCATTTACTACAACATGCTCTGAGGCAAGTTTTGCATCGAGGGACCAGCACAGTTTCTCTGCTGTCCCGAACAGCTCACTGGGATTATAACTCAGTCCCAATAATAAATGAGAGGAGCTAGGTTTAGTGAAGAGAGTGTATTTGTAAAGAGGAAAAGGAAGGAGAAAGAAAAAATAAATAATTACCTTCATGAGAAAGAATCAAGGCAGGGGCTCTGGAAAGACGGAGGAGCAGTGGGCCCTTTGCTCTCCCTGTGTATTGGGGAGTGACTCCTCCCTCCACTTGAACTTGTCATAACTGGATTTGCTTCTGGGAACCTCTGCCTAGTGTCACTTTTTCAGGTGTCTATGGACAGCTTTTTTCTCTCATTGTTTATTTGTCTTTGATGTACCTGTGAAGGCCTTCTCTTTGGGATGAGTGGTTAGTAGACAAGGGATTGCCTTAATCTTCGTAAATTTACACTGTGTAAAGGGGTCTGTGGATATCTAACGTACCCTATTATGACCCTAGAGTGAATAATATTGTGACTCTAGTGTGAATACCCCTGTGTATAAGAGTACATGTTAGTTAGTAAGTGTGAGGACACACTACCTTAAAGTTAGTCAACAGACCCTTTGTTTCCCTTTATTTTATTGACAGTTTATCATTTGTTCACCTTGCTTTCTCACTGGGTCTTGCTTCTCAGCGTTTTCCGGTCTCTTCTTGCAAATCCCAGGGTTATTTGGTGCTTTTTTATATCTTCTTTTTTTTTTTTTCTTTTGTTTTTCTACCCTTGTTTGACTTGCTTCATAGGGGAATATCTCTAATGAAGCTTGTTTTTAACTCCTAGTCCAAATTAGCTAGAAGACCTAAGGAGGTCCTTATGTTATTTTCTTGTCTACAGACCCCTGTCCCCACAAAAGCCTCAAAGTAAATCACAAATTGAATCTGTAAAAATATCCATGAATATTAAAAATCATGTGCAATTGTCCGTAAACTATACTTTTTAAACACATCTATAAATTAAAAATCAACAGCTTTGAATACGCAGTTCATATTCTTGATGAATTAACATCCTAAATCTTCATAAGCTTGACCATAATTTTACACTTTGCATTTTAGATATTTACATTTTATGCTGTACTTTCTTTCTTTTGACTGATAGTTTTTATTTTCTGGGGGAAAAAGCAGAACCACTTTTTTTCAGTTTTGTTTTTAATGTAATTGACACACACATATAGATAGATACATAGGTTGATAGGTAATTATGTATATTTCTATATCTGTATCTGTAGTATATATACATGTAATATACAGATATAGATACAGATAGAGATATTAGTCACCAAACAGTGGTTATTAATTTTTAGATCATATCCTAAGCAAATAAAAAATAATCTTGAACTTATGCTGTTGTTTTCAGTTATGTGTTATTATGTCTTTCTTATTTCCAGCTCTGTTCTTAGTTGAAATTCTAATCTCTTGCGGAAAAAAAAGCTACATTCATTGAAGACAGCAGGATGGACCTCTTTATTTCTCTTGCACACACATGCCAATATCATACTATCTTTAGTCAAAGCATATCTTTATTTTTATGGGATACACTATATCTAATCATATTTTGTATGCTATAACTGGGTGCTAATATTTGTTTTCCTATTCCTAAGGAATAGTTGTATTAAAAGTATCTTCAAAAGCAAAATTAAGAATAGAGAACATTAAATCAAAGTTTAAAAAATTCTAAATAAATTTAATGTTCTCTAAACATATCACTTTCTAACCAGAGACAAAATTACAGAACTAGATTTAACCATATATAGATGAACTATATATGACAATTAAACACCATATATATAGTGGGATATATATATTCCTTTCTCTATATCTATATATGTCTACATTTGTATCCATATCTATCTCTACATATCTATCATGTTGGGGAGGACAGTATTCCAGGCTGGGTTAGCTAGTTCCTCCAATTACTACCCACCAGAGCTGATTTCCACCTAAGCCTCAACTAAAGAATGATCCATTACCAAGTTTACACCATTTTTGATAGAAATCCATTGCTTTTATCTAGATTGAAACATGTCACTTGCTTTGGGGCTCTTGGCAGAAGTGACATTCAATTCTTTTACAACAGAGTGTCCCTATAACCCCCAATATAGTAATTTGTTTGTTCGATTTCAGTAAAGATGGGAATCTCTTAGCACGTTAGTATAATCTTGTATAGTATAATGACATATACATAATTGGATACAGTCAATTAATTTTGCTTTATTCTTTTGCTGAAACAGGTCACAGATCCCACCATCGCTCTACAGGAGTGAATTTCATATGATATGCATACAGTGAGGAAGAATTCATGCTGCACTTTAGGAGACATCTGCTGAAAAGAAAATTAAAAAAGAAAAGTTGAGGAGTTAATAGCAAAAATCATCCCAGTCTGAACAAATTTTAAACCCATAAGAAACCTTTAGAAAACACCAACAAACTCAACAAGCATGAGAAAAATCAAGACATTAAACCAAGGCATATCATAATCAAGTGGTTCAAAACCAGTATTAGAACAAATATAATTTCCATTAGTCAGTAAAAAGCTTTCTGAATAGAGTTCATTTTGTAGCATAAATATTCCAAAAGCATGTCTGCCTGTGCATAAAACCAACAAAAATTGTGGTATCTAATTTCAACTAAGGCAAAGTTATTTTAAAAAAAGAAAACAAGTTTGAGGCTTCTTACATTTTTCTATTGGGAAAAAAATAATGCCAGGAAGAAAAAAGTGACTCTACACAAAAAAGTGAGGAAAACAAAAAAGGGTACGTATATAGGTAATTATTATTACTTAAGCCCTCTTTCAAAAAAGAGTACACTATAGCTAAAAAGTCAATATATTTCAAAGTTTACTGCTTATGTTGAAATAAATAATATGCCAATGGTAACATGAAGTTCAGGAAGGGTAAAATGGAAGAATATATTTATAATAATTTCTGTTATTACTGGAATGGCATAATATCATTTGAGGGTAGACTAAGTTAGTAGAAATATTATGAGTTCAAACACAACCATAAATGTAACAAAATAATCATAATAATAAAAAAGATGATAAAATTATGTTAAAAATTCAGGAGAAAAAAGCAACAATAAAAACTTTTAAAAGGGAGAATAATTAGAAGAAAAATAGAAAATACATATCAAATAGGTATAGTTATGTTTTACCATAACAACATCACCATAGCAAATGTAAGTAGTCTACTTTACTCAGTCCTATTTAAAAGACACAGATTATTACAATGACCCAAGAAAGGTTTAAATCTACCTACAAAATTACAAAACATAACAACAGTTTAAAAGTAAAAGGATGTGCATGGTGGGGCACATCTCTAATCCCAGCACTCAAGAGACAGAGGCAGGAGGATCAGCATGAGTTCAAAGCCAGTCTGGACTGTACAGTAAGTTCAAGACTAGCTGAATTACATAGAGAGGCCCTGTCTGAAAACATACCAAAAAAAAAAAAAAAAAGAGAGAGAGAGAGAAAGTAAAAGGATTGAAGTACATGTAGTATGCAGTTTAGAGTGGCTATGTTAATATAAGAATACTAGATTTCAGAAAAGAGTATTACCTTGCTAAACTCACTTCATAGTGTAAATTAGTATATTAATTCAGAGAATATAATAATCTTAAACATTTAACACATACAAAACAAAAATAACAAAGAAAGAGAAACAGAAATTCTTTTCTGAAATTATTAATTTTATTGGTATATTTTAGATATACATAAGTTCACATTCATTAGAGGAAGTCTGTACATATACATGATATTCTGTAATTATTCTTTTTTCCCCCTAACCCCTCTCATCTCTTCAACCCTTTTCCCTTCGTTATCTACAAAACCTTTGTTTCCATTTTCTTCTTTCTATTCTTCATTCTTTCCCCTTCCTTTCTTTACTCCTCCCCTATTGCCAGTTACCCTTCCCATTGGAATATACTTTTTCTGGGCTGGGGATTTAGCTCAGCGGCAAAGCGCCTGCCTAGCAAGCGCAAGGTCGTGAGTTCGGTCCCCGGTACCGGAGAAAAACCAAAAACCAAAAAAAAAAAAAAAAAAAAGGAATATACTTTTTCTATTACCCTGTATTTGTTATATACTTTGATCCTTATTTACCCTTTCAGTTTTTCCAACAAAATAAGTAATATGATATTTGAAAATGTGTGTCCGATTTATTTCATTTAAGAGTATCTACAGTCTTTTTCCCTTCCTTCTCCTGCCACCCTGACACCCTTCTCTAGTTCCCCTTTGTGTTAAACAATTCCTTTCCATTTCACAATACTTTTCATACACTTTGCTCCTTATTTACACATTTATTATTTCATAGCAGAGAAGCACTAACATATTTACACATGTGAGTCTGATTTTTTTCACTTAAAATTATGTTTTCAAGGTGCATGCATTTTCCTAGTTATGGCTCAACTTTATCTTTCTTTATGGTTGATTAGTGCTGCATTGTACACAATACGCCCATCATCTTTATCTATTCCTCAGTTGATGGGTGTTTTGGTTGTTTCCAAGGCTTAGCTATTATAAACATCAATATTGTTTAATCATCAAAGCATACGTGAATATTAGAAATATTTAAAAACTAAATATTGGAATATATTTATAAAATGGCCATTGACCAAAAAATATATTAAAAGGAATATGGGAAATTATGAAATCATAATGTATTGAAATTTATCAAATGCTATTTTAAAAACATTTGGAACAATATTTGAAGCAATATTTTCATTACAAAAAGTGATAAAACAATGACAAGTGAAAGGAAACATGAGAGAAATCCAAAACAAACATACAGAAAACAAAAATAAAAATGGAAATCAATAAATTACAAAGCAAGACAATAATGAAAAAGAGTGAAACAAAAACTTTTAAAAATCTTATAGAAGTTAAAAGAATATTTTAGACAGAATTACCAGGAAAAACAAGGCAGAAACTTATTTCATATCACATATATGTGAATATTAAAATGAACATAATGTGTACCCACTAATTTAAAAATTACTGGACCCATTTCTGAAAAGACACAAATTTCTAAAGATTATCGCAGAATTAATAATTAAAATTATTCTAGATTTATTATCAGACCAATTGAAATTCAGTGAAAATATGGCCTTCAGAGAAAACTACTTGCATAGGTAGCTTTCTTGTTAACTTTTAACAAATATTTTAAGGTAAAAATACTGCCATTCTTCACAAACTCTTCTAGAATATTCAAGGGGAGTGATTCCTGAGCCTGATTTGAGTGAAGCCTAGTGTCTTAGTTACTATTCTCTTAATGCTGAGATGAAATACCCACTACCCAGAATTAAAGAGGGAAAGGTTTATTTAACTCACAGTTTGTGGCAGTTTCAGTCCATAATTAGCTTGTCCAAGGCAGAGTGGCGTGGCACAGGTATAACACTTCCTGGAGGTAGAAGACAACAAAAGCAACAAGAGCAAAAGGGGAAAAAGAGCAAAAGAGAGGAGCTAGCCCCTTTCCCTCGCTTACATTTTATGCAGGCTACCCACCCTAGGGAAGGTGTAACACTCATACAGCCAATACTGCCAATCTCAGCATTAGACAATGAACCAATTATGAACTCTTGATACAGCTGCCTCTGAAAAGCCCACCCCCTATGACTACATGAGGCTTTGCAGGGCATCCAGACACAAAACCATAGCACCAAGGCTATTACAAAAACAAAACAAAACAAAACAAAACAAAACAAAAAGCTATGGATGCATTCATTAGTGTAGAAACAAAGATTCTAAACAAAATGTGAACAAATTGAACTAAAATATTAAATATTTTTATACATCATGACTATTCAGAATTTATTCAAAATGCATAGCAGAAATAACATGGAACAATCAACCGATGTAAGTTGTAACACTAGTAAATTAAATGCAGATACACACAGAAGAGAAAGAATGAAAAGAATGACATACATGGACAAAATATTTTCAAGAGATGCATACAAACTGTAGGAAAATCTATGTTTCTGATACAACATCCAGAAAAGTCCTCAATCTGATAAGGGACATTTACAAAAACTCAAAAGCACTGTTGAAAAAGTAAATACATTCACTTTAAATTTCAGAGAAAAACAAGATCTTCTTTTACTGCATTTATTAAACATTGTTCTTAAAATTATAACTAGGGCAATCAGACTATAAAAATAACTAAATCATTTAGATTTGACAAAAACACGTGCAACTGTTTTTATCCACAGGTTACCTAAGTGCCTATGCTGAAAATTTATTGATATCTTTAAAAGATACAAATTTTAAAAAGAAATTTTTCAAGTTTCAGAATGTAATATAATCTGAAGTTCAAACTGAAAATATTTTGCACGACATCAAAATAATTAAAAATCAGTGATAAACCAGAAATGAGATTTTATTAAAAATAATAAAATTATTGAATAAATATAGTTAGGTTTTCTTGAGGTGGGGAATCTCAATAACAGGTCCTTGTGCATTCTGGGCAAACATTCTAGCATTGAGCTGTATCCACAGTACTAGTTCATCATATTATTTCTTGCATTTTGTTATTTTAAATAAACACATTGGTATTTATGTGATTCAGGTATAGATCAATATATATATATAATATATATATATAATATATATATATAGAGAGAGATAGTAGATATAGGTAGAAAGGGATAGAGGTACTGTAATTTTATCTTTTTAAAAATATTATCTTTGACAGTAATATTTGGAGTGTTTTTGAATTTTTTTGATTTTGCATTTTTAGAAGTTCAGTTCTAACCTTGGTGTGATTTTCTTTCTATTTATTGTTCCTAAACTATTAAATCTGGTGGTTCGGATTTTCTTCACATTAAAAATATTCTCTATATGTTTATTTTTCAGCAGATAACTACTTTCTATTACTCTTGCTCTTCTGAGAGATTCTGGATATTACATATTTTAACTTGTTCTTAATATTTCAGACTATTATATATTGCCATACTTCTCATGTTTTTAATTTTCATTAATTTTTCATGATTGTCTATAGATTTATTCACTGTTTTTATTATTTATCCCATGAAATGTAAGGCCAATCAAAAAATTATAGTAACTTATCCTGACCTAAACTGGCCTCTATTATCCTGTCCATTAAGTTCATGTTTCCTTTTTCTTTCATATTGCTTTCTTCTCACCAAATATTGTTCGTAAAATGAAAGTAAATCAAAGGAAAAAAGAAAAGTTAAAGTAAATGTTGTTTGCTCTGAGAGTAAGGGCAGCTCTTCTTTTTGTAGACTTATGTGTGGCTAACTTAAAGTAACCTAAAACTGAGACTGTCCTGTATGTTCATAAAAATTTAACTTGGTTTGTTAATTTATGCTTTAAATAATTTTGAATTTGGGGTTCATATTTTTTACTCTGACTGAGTGATATTCAAGAGGCGTCTAATGGTTCATAACACTGCCACCTGATATGTGAATATTGGAAAATCACTTTCGATTCTCAGAGTCTTTATTTCTAAATATTGGGAAGTCATTTCCACCTGGCTGCCTTTCCCTAAGACTTGAACTGTTTGAACCTTGCACTTGATGTAAGTGTGGAATGCTTCCATCAGCATTTCTAGTTTTTCTTCAGTTTTGCATCTTATTTGGTGAAAATTGAATCTTCCCCTTGAAGTTTCTCTTCATTCTTCTTTCCTGCACAAATTTTTTTGTTGACAAAAGTCTTTGATTTAGTCTAGATCTAAAAGGTCCCTCAAGAGTCTCATGTGTAGTTGGCTAGGCATGTGGCGTGACTAGAATCATGAAGGTGTTTTAATCATTACTGGATTAATCACCTATGATGAGTTCATAGATAAACATCATGTGGTAAACACACGTGAAGGTGTCTGTTTGGAAGTGGTGGGTCACTGAAAGCATCACCTGAAAGTATGTATTCTTTTATTAAGTTTCTCTCTCTCTCTTTCTCTCTCTCTGTCTCTCTCACTCTCTCTCTCGCCCCCCTCCCTCCCTGTTTCTTTCTGTCTCTCTCTCCTATTTTCTGGCTGCCATGGGTTGAGAAGCTCTCCTCTTACACTTGTACCGTTTGGGTTCTGTTTGGATCTCACCAACCATGGACTGAAACTTTAGCAACTATGGACCAGATAAATCCATTTTCCTTTACTTAGTGAGTAACAGGTATTTTTCCTCCAGCAACTAAAATGTGCCTAATACAGAAAGTCAGCAATAAAAGTATACTAACTTTTATGATTTCCATATGTTTCAAAAATTTTGGATATCTTTCACCAGGGAATTTGAAAAAGTTAGGTGATATAGCCTGAAAAAGCCTCAAAATGTCATAATAGTGCTGGAAGAGCAATGTTGTTTGGATCCCCAAAGACTAAAGTGATGATACAAATGCAAGCAATAAAGGCTAGGATCATAAATTTGCTGTTAGACTCTATTAAAATGTAGACTATGGGTCTAGAGGCCATGTGAGTTTTATTTTGATAATGTTACAGAAAACAGGGCAAACATGGAAAGAAGTGGCACTGAAAAAGTTTAGGGTGCAACTTATTTACATTGGTGAGCTTGAATGGCATAGCTCCCAAAGAGTCAGCCCTGCCTGGCAGGGTTTTGAGACTGTTATAGGGAAGGCAAGCAGGGAGGTGCAAATCCAGATTTGACACATTATGATTGGAGGGTTGGGTAACATGGATTGCTAAGGAAGTTTAAACATCTCAAGCTACATTGCAAGGCCATCAGTTAAACAAGCATGTGTTACACAAAAGATGAAATGTACCATTATATTTGAAGCTACATTGCAAATCCGTCAGTTACACAAAGGCAATAAAGACAAAGGTTTACACAACAGTATTCTATTATTGGGTTTCCTGGACATGTCTGCTTGGTCTTGGCAGGCATCTTGGGCAGGATTTTATTTAAAACTAATTTCTCCCTTCAGTGAAGAATTTGCCTCCATTTTAACTGTGTCTTAAGTCAATGTATGAGATTAAAAATAAATGTGATGAATTAAATATCCTGGCTGAGGAAATTTCAAGGTAGCCCAACATTCAATCTGTAGCATGAGTACTACTGGTTGTGCTTAGCTAGATCTACAGTAAAAATGAGGATCAAAAACACAGCCAAAAAATGAAAAATAATATCAAGTTTTCTCCCACCTCACCTCCATATAAAGTGCATGTAAAGTTAGGATCAACAAGAATGTGTTTGCTAAAAAATTAGGACCATTATAAAAATAGCAGGTGCTATGCATTGGAACAATAAAAAAAAATGGTTTCAGTCTATCTCACATTGGCCAGGCCCCACCAACTGCAGACTCAAGGGTATAAAGAGGAAAACTTCTTTAAAAGATTTTGCTTTAAAAAGAAAGCCCAATGATGTCCTGCTCAGTCATGGCCAACTACCAAATTTCATCCCTAAATGTATCCATTCAAGCACTTAGAGGTCTCTGGAGATATGGTCATTAGGTCCCCAGATGCTGCTTGAGTTAGAAATAGACCTTGCTGAGATTCATGTAGTGCTGGATTTGTAGGCATGAACAATTCAAAAGTTGTGGGGTCATGGAAGTTTCCACCCAGATTTCAGTGAAGGCTTGGGAGGCCAGACATTAAGTGGGCAATACATAAAGTTATGAGAGCAAAACTAAAGATGTAGTGAAGATTCTGAAGTTGAACGTGACAAAAACATGAAATACTCACAGATAAACCCTACAGCAGAAAAGAGTCACCCTGAAAGAGGTAATGTTTGCAAAGGATGGTGATAGGGCTACCCAATCCCTACAGAGTACACATCTCATCACAACCAGTCCTGAGTCCTGCAAATGGAGCTGGAGGACTTTCTGTTTGCCTTTTCTGCCTTTCAGCATTGCTTTGATCTAATTTCTTTCTATTCCTTTATTTCTACTTTCTTGAATGGGGAGGTTTGCCCTGTACTATCTTGTAGCTCAGTATATAATCTACTTTTAGATTTCCTCAGGGCTTATGGCTAAGCTTTGTCTCTTGAATCTCAGAAAATATTTTAGATTTTTGACTTTTCAGGATTTCTAATACAGGTAAGACTTTGGGATCTTTTGGAAAAAGACTAAAGCTATTTTAGATAATGAGATAGACCTAGATCTTCTGAGGCCTAAAGGCATAATGTTATGGTTTAAATCTAAAATGTCCCCCAAACATCTCATGTGATCAGAGTGAGGATTTGGAAGTGATTGGGTCATGGGTGTTCTGTATGCACCAGGTGATAAACACACTGATGAGCTCATACCATAATGTGCTATTAGTAGCTGGGCCCTGGAAAGAAAGGTGGGTCACTGAGGACATGACAAGGAAGAGTTTATTTTTCCCCTGGCTCCTACTTTCTCTCTTTCTTCTTTCTCCTTCCTGGCTGCCATGCATTGAGTCCCTCTTCTCTGTCAGGCCCTTTATCCATCCTTCTTCTCGTTTTGCCTTGGTGCATGACAATCCTAAACTGAAGCCTCTGAAACTGTGAGCCTCATAATTTTTTTCCTTTATGCCTGCAGGTGGCAGATGTTATGTCCCTGTGATGCAAAAGAGACTGATACAGCTTGTATTTGGGAAAAGCCATGTACTTAAGAGAAAATATTTTAGCTCTGCTACTTTGTACAAAGGCACATGCATACCCACTGAAGGCTTGTTTTGCAATTTATACAGTGGATGTGTACTCACTTTAGGGGTTCCTGCTATTTTAATCTGCAATTATCAATCCCAAAATAACCTTGAATTTTCTTTCGCATTTTCTATTCTCTTAACAATGCCAAAATTGTCTTCCTTCCTCTGTGCTCAGCACGAAAGCAACTTTGTGTACTTTCTCTCCACAAAACTGCATGCTTCTCTAAATTTTAGTTCACTTATAGCGTCTTTTATAGATTGAAAACAGTAACAACAAAATCCTTGGTTTCGTTTACCTTTTTTGTTGTTATGATTAGAGCAATAGACTGCTATAATTTTGTTAACATGCTAATGAGAATTCAAAGTCCTTACTTTTAGCTTTAGATATTTCATTCCCTTTATTCTGTATACCATACTAATTATATAAAGATATTATATTATGCTACATTAGCCAGTGTTTCTATATTAGCTCATAAAGTGTTCTGAGAATATTAAGAATGAAAGATTTTTACAATTGAAGTGCACGGACTCCAGTATTTTGTGTGAACAGAAAGCTAAAGAGACATTAGACACAACTAAAAAGTATTTGTAGGAATGAAAGTGACTGAAGTGAAAATATAAGCCCATTATACGTACTATATATCAGTTCAGTCAGAATCTCTTCACATTAAACTTAAACACCTAAAACCCTCCTTTAGTGCAGAGCCTGTTTCCATAATCATAAACTGTGCCATGGGCAAGATTACACCTTTTCTGATGATTTCAATCAAGTCTTATTTCAGAAGGAGCAGATTTGGTCATTCATAATCCCTTCCTTCAGTACCATTTATCATGTGCCTTTGTTTTTGATGGAAAACATTACATGCTGGAGGAGGCAGGGCTGAGAGCATCTGCAGGATAATTTCATTAGAATTACTCTCAAAGAAGCAGGACACAAAAGAAAAATTGTTTGCCCTCTTACAGTAGCCAGGAAAGCTAGCTTCTTCAGATGGAGTATATTCAGTGCCTCAAGATTTTTAATATTCACATTCTTTACATTGTTAAACATTTGTCTGCTTTTTTATTCCGCATGTGTGTGTGTGTGTGTTCATGTGTGTTCGTGTGTATTTTGGAGCCAGGGTCTCAGTATGTAGGTCAGAATGAACTTGTTCTCACTATGTAGTCCAGGCTGACCTCAAATACAGGGCATTACTATTGCTTCAGAATTCATGGAATTTCTGCACTGGACCACCATGCCTGCCCTAATTTTATTTTGTAGTGTGCCTGAATAAGTCTATTTTCTTTTCTACTATAATATTTTCTCATGAAACACAATTAGACATTGAATAAAAGGATAAATACTGATCACAGTCACCTTGTTTTTAAACAAACAATAGAATATTTTAACTTCGTTTTGTTTCAATATGAGCTTCTGTATTAATTCGTTAAATTCATTCTAACTTTATTTAGAAAATAGGGGTAAATGTTAATAGTGTTGTGTCTGAGACCAGATATTTGCACTAGAAATCTAGATGGATTTATTAGAAACAAGAATCTGGAACAAAAGGCTCACAAGAAATACTTCAAATCAGTGAACTTTTGAATTTCATTCTCACATATAAATTAAACTTACAATTTCTAAAGGCATGCAGAAGGACTGAAAGTCCAGTAACAAAACATGTAATGTATCTGCCTATTTTAATAAGCACACATAACTGTCCATTAGTCTTGCTTATAAAGGTTCACAAAGCACACAGATAATACATATTGTAAAGCTGAGGTAAATCATACTCACTTCCATATCCTTCTTCTGTATTGCACGTGCATATGTATGTTTGTAAACATGCATAGCGATTTGACATGTAACTTTGAATATATATGGGCAGGCCATACTGCACTAATTAAAACGGATTTATAATAATTCATAATACTAAAATCCCCAGGTTACAATTTCCAATTGAAAGATCAAGCTTACTTAATCTACCAGACTCAAACTACCTAAGAATATGGAATGAAAAAAAATCAGTGTATACATATAGATATTTTCTTCAAGATTAAAATACAATTTAAAATACAATATATCCTTGTAAATGAAACAAACCAAGAGGAACAGGTAACAATTATAAATATACATGCAACAAATACCAGTGAACTCTCTTATATTAAAAATATTTATTAACATGTAAACTCAAATGAGCTCTAATACAGTTGTATTTGGGGAACTTCGTTCCATCTTGTCACAAATAGACAAATCAATTAGATAAAATATCAACAATGAAATACTAGAATTGAACCAGACTTTTGAACAAATGGACTTAGTTGATGTCTACAGAGTGTTTCACACTACAACATCAGAATACACACTCTTCCTGTACACAGCATGTTCTCCTGTACACGGGATGTTCACCCTGTATATGGGATGTTCTCCATAATAGACCACATAATCGCTCGTAGAATATGCTTAAGTAAATAGAAAGGAACTGAAATTATCCCATGCATATTATCAAAGTATAGTACATTGAAATTGGAAATCAGTGGTGAGTGAAACCACAAGAACGTCATAAACACATGGAAATTAAATAACACCCTCTTAAAAAACTGAGTCACATATATAATTAAAGAAGAAACGAGACAGTTTTTGTTTTTAAATTATAACAAGAATATAACATACCTACACTTATGCATTATATATGATAATCAAGATAATTATACAACTAATTTCACTTTACTCATTAAAAAAAAGGTTTGCAAGAATTTTTTTTTTTTCCTGGTACCGGGAATCAAACTCATGACCTTGCTCTTGCGAGGTAGGTGCTGTGCCGCTGAGCTAAATCCCCAGCCTCTACTAATATTGTTTGGACAATTAAAGTCCAATATCTTGAACTCTGAGAACCTAATTTAGCGATAGCAACATGCAATGCATTAATCATTATTACTCTTCTAATATCTTGCTTTGAAATTTTGTGATAAAATATATTGTAAAGGCAGCTCACAGAAAACAACATATTTGCAAGTTACACATCCGATAAAGGAAGCATACTTAGCATTATACAAAACTCACACAACTAATGGAAAAAAGGAAAAAAAATCAAATTAGAAAGTCAGCAATATAGTGCTAAAGCACTTGCTTAGCATACAAGAGGTTTTGAATTTAATCCCTTGCACTGACATGAAAGAAAATAAAAATAAAATGAGCAAAGATTCATACAGATGAATTTCCAAGGAAGATATACAAATGGCTGACAAAAACATAAAAGAACTTTAACATCTATGCCATTAAGAAATGCAAATGAAAGCCACCTTATAGCCGTTCATATGACACTAGTGAAAAAATCACATAATAATAATGAGTGGTAAAACAGTGGAAACATTTCAATCTTCATATATTATGATGGAAAGGCAAAATGTGAAGCTACTTTGGATGCATCCAGGCAATCATTCAATTATACATGGAGCTACCACATGACTCATTGGCTCAAAACTTACCACAGAAATATATATCTACACAGAAACACAGAGAAGTAAAAACAGTTTTCCACACACAAACCACACACACACACAAACACTAACACAAATTATTATAGTAGCATTATGTATAATTGCCTGAGCACAGAAAAAATAAAACGATCACCAATATGTGTCCATAACATGAACATCATTATGACATAAAAGAGACATAATGAAGGTATCAATTCATTCTGCAAAAGGGAATCACCTTGAAAGCACTATGTTCAATGAAAGAGGGAAGTCACATAACTCCACATATAAAAGTGCAGAATAAAGAAATCTATTAGAGGGACAGAAATACACTACTGGTAACTTAGGGCTGGATATATGTTAGTAGAAAAAGGAATTATTTATAAAGTGATAAGTCTTCCAAATTTGGCCATAGTAATGGTTGTCCATATATGGTGGTACCTTGGGTCAGGAGCTTAATTCATTCCACAATTCTGGAATAGATGGCCATGTTCATGTTAATGTGAGAAAGATGCTGTGGTCATATTTGTCAACTTATATAGAATTCATATACAGAAGCGAAGTTGTTTACAAATAAAAGTGTTCCAGAACTGTGGAACCACTGAACTAAAATTCGTTGAGTTGTACTATTTATTTATTTATTTAACAAACAAACATCCATTTACAGAATAGCATAAGAACAATACAAACAATACAGAGTTGCAGACAAAGTGGTAGGCAATTAACAATGGTTATTGTATGACATATTGATATCTTCAAAGTGGTTTCTCAGGAAAACAGAGACATGCAAGATTGATCAAACAAGTAATCATTAACTGTTCCTTTCAGTAAAGCAACAGAAGACGGTAGTACAACTATGTTAGCTATCCTGTATATACATACATACATATATAATTTCCCTTTCTTTCCCTTCTTTTTACCCACACCCCAGTTGCCCTTTACTTTTGAGCATTTTTCTTTCATTTCACAGTCATACCTCCTAGGTTTTATTTACTCTTTCAGGTTCTACACTAGTGAGGCAATATTTTGCTTACACATGCAGGTCTGATTTATTTCACTTATGAGTATGGTCTCTCGTTGTGACCATTTACCTGTAAAAGCCTTGAGTTTATCTTTCTTTATTGCTGAGTAATATTCCACTACATAAAAGTACCACAATATTTTAATCCAGTCCTCATTGAATGGACATTTGGGTTGCTTCTACAATTTAGCAATTACAAATTGTGCCACTATGAACATGGGTGCACATATATTGCTGTGATATGATGTTTTTAGATCTTCTCTACAGAAAAGAAGAATAGATGGTCTTTACCTAAACCTGATCAAAGCCATCTATAACAAATCAACAGCCAACATTATACTAACTGGACAAAAACTGAAAGCTTTTACTTTAAAATCAGGAACAAGAGAAAAATTGTACCATTTAAATAAGTGAATTGTAAGGCATAAGGCTTATGGGAAAATAAATCTTTTTTTAAAACCATCACTAAATGACAGTTTTCATAAGATCATGACACAAAGTATTGTAATTTACTTGTACAATTTCACTGTAGAGAAAAGTAAATTTAAAATAAGCCCAAAGAATATTTATAGCTTCTATTTCCTCAATATGACAAGATTTGTATTATCATTTTCCCTCCTTTATATATAGATAATATATTTGTGTATATGTATATATATATACATATATATATACATATATATATATATATATAATCTTTTAAAAACTTTATCTGTTAAATATTTTTTTCTGTTAGCAGGAAAATATTTGAACCAGTTTTTTAAAGATAATGCTAGTGATTGAGCCTAAGGTCTTGAACATAATAGCTGAATTATATTCCCAGCTCTCTTGAACCATCTTTGTGAAAAATTTTATACTTTTGTTTATATTATATGTAATTTATTTTATTTTCTTGATGATGTACTCTAAAATATAAATATTTTAAAGCTGACAATGTCCATTTTATTGATTTGTTTTCTTTTTTTGCCTATGGCTTTAATATGACATCAAAATCTCCTTTGCTAATTTTAAGGTCTTGAAAATTTATCTCTATGTTTTCTTCTAAGAGGTCACTACTTTTGCTCTTATATTGAGGTCTTGATTTATTTTCCATTAACTTATGGATTTTGAAGAAGGTGAGGATCCCCCTTCACTTTTTGTCATGCAGCTGACCAATTGTCATGGCACAATGTAGGGAAAAAAACATTTATTTTTCTAGTAAACTGTCAGCATTGTATTCAATGTACTAGATTAAAGATTTGGGTTTTCTTTGGATGCACTGTTCTATCCTATCACCTATACATTTAACATCTTCCAATTCCACAGTGGCTTCGTTATCATTATACTGTGTTAAATTTTAAAGTATGGATGTACAAATTTCTCTATTTAATAAGATTAGTTTTAGTAATTCACAATCTCTTACAATTTCATATGACTTTTGCAGTAAACATGTCAATTTCCACAAAGACATAAACTGAGATTAACTGAATGTTTCACTGAATCTCTGGATAGTTTTGGGATCTATTACCATCAGTTTTCCCCACTACTGAGGACTCAACCCAGGTCACTGAACTAAGTTACATCTCAATTTTTATTTATTTATTTTAATTTTGAGATAGGATGTCACTAAGTGATTTAGGCTAGCTATGATAGATTTAATGATCCTCTTGCCTCGGTGCACCAGACTTGTTGGAAATATATTCATCCACCATCTTAAAACTGTTAAATCTTCCAATACATGCACACAGTACTTTTTTCCATTTATTCTGCTTTCTTTTATTTTAAAAATGGTTAGTATTTTTCAATATGTGCACTGAAATTCTTTAGAAAATTTCTTGCTAGGAATTTAATTTTTTCAATGTTATTAAACAGGATACTTTTCACTGCATTTTTTATTGTCTGCAGAAGCTGAGTAAAACTACAAAGGAGTTTTTCTTTTGATTTTATGTCCTGAATTTTCTGAATATATTTTGGTTCAATATATTTTCAGTGAATTCTTTGGGATCTTCTCCAAAATTCTCTTCCCCCAAATTTATAAACTATGCCATGTAAAGTAGAGAACAAATACCTTTATATTTGTCTTCTCAGTGTACTATCTATGCTCTTTATTTTTCCTTGGCTGGTTGTCTTGGCAGAAATCTCCAACACAATTATGAATATACATCTTAAGAGTGAAAAATCTTTGCTTTGTTACTGATCTTAGCAAGTAATAATACATTCTGGGAATATTAGGCTTGGTGTTTATGGTTTTCTCATAGATGTTCTTTAAACATGGAGGATGTTTCCTTATTTAAGCTTGGAGAGTTTTTTATAGTCAACATTTGATGATATCAGAAATTACCTGCTCTACATTTATCAAGAGGAACATAGGATTTGGATTTTTATCTTATATAATGTGATACACTAATTGATTTGCAGGTGATGTAGCAACCTTGCGGTCTTGAGATGAATCCAGTTTGGTCATTGTGTATAGTTATTTTATGTACGATTGGTTTAAACTTGACAGATTTGTGTTGAAAATTGTTGTGCTTTTATTTTTAAAATATACTGGATTATAGTTTTGTGCGATATCTTTGGTTTTAATATAAGCTAATAATGGCATTAGAAAGGAAATGTGTTATTACTACTTCCATTTTGTTAAAGATTTTATAAAGCATTGGTGATAATTATCCTTTGCATGTTTGAATGAATTCAGAGAGAAAGTCGTCATGCCTGGGCTTTTATTTGTGCGTAGATTTTTATTATCACTTCACAAACTTCACTCGTAATAAATCTAGTTAGATAGTTTATTTTTGCTTCATTGAGTTTCAGTAATTTGTGTCTTTTTAGAAAAGTTTTAATTTCATCTAAACTACTACATTGTTAATACACAATTTCATAGTATTCCTTTAATATCTTGTAACTTCTCTAATGACAGTAGAACATTCCTTATACTTAGGTTGTTTTTCCTTAGTTGCCTTATTTATGTTATGTGAGTGTTGCTTATCTTTTTATTTATATTTTTCATTTTTTGAATGCAATGAAGTTTATTGGTACATATACATAATGATCGTATTCATCTTAGGGAATTAGTACCTGCACACGGTATATTTTGGTTTCTCTAATTCCCCCAATCCCCTCTGCTCCCTTAACCCATCATTCTCTCTATATATACAAAGCTTTGTTTCCTCTTTATCTTTTTTAAATCCTTTTATCCTTTTCCCCCTCTTCCTTTTTGCCTTTTCCCATTCTAGTTTCGCTTTCCTGTTGAGCACTTTCTTCCCATTTCACAATATGTACTGTACATTGGTCCTTATTTACCCTTTCAGTTTCTCACACTAGGAACGTGATGTGAGGTTTACACATGTGAGTCTGATTTATTTCATTTAAGAGTATGGTCTCAGTTGTGTCCATTAACTTAGAAGTGTCTCACATTTCCCTTTATTTATGTTTAATTAGTATACTATCATATATATTATAACACACTTCTTTATTCATTCCTCAGTTTTTTTTTTTTTTTTTTTTGGTTTTTTTCCGGTACCAGGAACTGAACTCACGACCTTGCGCTTGCCAGGCAGGCACTTTGCCGCTGAGCTAAATCCCCAGCCCCCAGCTAAATCCCCAGCCCCCCATTCCTCAGTTGATCAGCATTTGTTTTATTTCCATGACTGAGCTATTACAGGCTGTATTGTTATAAACATGGATGCACATACATAGCTGTGATATGATGTTTTACCCAGAAGTGGGATAGCTGGGTCAAATGGGACAAGTAATCCTACCTTTTTGCAAAATCTCCATACTCCATTTCAGTCATTGAGATTGAAAATGTAATTCAAAAAGTACCAACAACAAAAAAGCACAGGCCCTGATGTTGAATTCTACAAGAAATTTAGAGAAGACCTAATGTCACTAATGCTGAAGCTAAGGAAATTGAAAGGAAAGCAATACAAAACTATTCCTGGAAGGAAGTATTACTCTGATACGTAAATAAGAGAAGGATCCATCTGAAAAGCAAAACTACAAACCAATCTCCCTAAGGAACACAGATGCAAAATTCCTTAATAAGATACTGGCAAACAGAATGCAGACCATCATCAAGAAGATTATACACCATGACCAAGTTAGACTCACCACAGGGATGCAGGGACGGTTCGACATACACAAATCTCTTTCTTATTTTAGGTTCAGTTTTTGGTTTGTTGTTCTACTCTTTTCTTTCTTTTTTTTTTTGTGTATGTGTTTTTTTTCTGGTACCAGGAATCAAAGTCATGACCTAGCGCTTGCCAGGCTGGGGCTGTGCCACTGAGCTAAATCCCCGCCCCTCTTTTCTTTCTTAAATACAAAATTTTACAAGTACAGATTTTTCCTTCTATTTTACTTTTGCATTTTACAATGATATATCTTTTTGTAGATCTCATTATGTTAATCTTACATAGTCCTTTATGTTTATCTTACATAACTTTCTGGATGTGTAAATTACTGCTTTCAAATAAATGTGAGAGGCTTTGTCACTGTGTCTTAGTTTCCTCCTTTCCTCTGCTCACTTTCTACGACAACACACTGAATTTGGCACATTTGTTTGCATCTCATTTTTCACTAAGTCTCTGTTCACTTTTTTCATTATTTTCCTCTGTTCTTTGCCGTGCATAATATATATTGAAATAATCTTTGGTTTCTCTCTTTTTCACTTCTGCCAGTTACATAACCTGCAACTTTAGGATTTACAAAAAATATTTCAATCATAGCTTTGCATTCTAGAATTACCATTTAGTTTCTATAATTTTTATCTCTTTATTTTTACTGATGCGAAATTATCACCTTTTCTTGTACTTCTTTACTGGCTTTCCTTAAATTCTGTGAACATATTTAAAATGACTAGTTTGAAATATTTCTCAAGTAAAAGCAGCATCTGTTTAATCAAGTGATTTCTGTTGCCTCTTTTTTCTAGGGCATCGTTCCTAATTTTTTCTGTCTTTTGATGCTTCAAAAATTTTTGTTGGAAATTGAACATGTCAGATAATATATGTCACACATCTGAGTGCTATTTACCACTCCTTCATTCACCTCCAGGGCTTATTATTGCCATTTGCTTATTATTGTTTCATGACTTGGGTATTTTTTGTAATGTCTCTCCTCCACCCAGAGAGAATCCTCTGATCCTAATCTTCCTGAAGGTGCAGCTTCATGTACACCTGTGTTTAGCTGGAGGTGTCAGTGGTGTTTTCAGGGCTCTTTTTCTTTGTGTTTTCTTTCCACACTCAGGTGATAAACTCCATTACTATTGCCCTTGACAATAGGGAACATTTTTTTCTAGCATTTGGTGCATGTTTTCATGATGTCAACATTTTATTTATTTATTTATTTATTTTTGGTTTTTCTCCGGTACCGGGAACCGAACTCACGACCTTGCGCTTGCCAGGCAGGCGCTTTTGCCACTGAGCTAAATCCCCAGCCCCTCAACATTTTAAAATAACTGAAAATACTTGAAATAGTGAAGATAATGACTCACCAAGGCCAATCATTAGCAATGAGTCTTTCATCTCTAGCAATGAGCAGGATACTTCATTATGTTATACACAAGTACCCTAATTGTCCTCCACTCTTACCACTCCTGGACATATTTTTAGATTTTTTTCACAGTCAACTCTTATTGGCGTAGAAGCAACAGAATGTAAGAAATAAAATGTGAAAAGAAAAGTGTTTTCAAGTTCAGTAAATGTTCTCCTGTTGTCAGATGATATTTTCAAAATTATCAGTATTCACTATTATGTTGTTTTCAACAATTGCCTGAAAAACACATTGTCCCAAGAGCTAATGCAGTCAAATGAAGTGTCCTTTCAAGACATATTTTCTAGGGTAGGTATCCGACGTTTGTTCTGAGCCTAAAGTGAGGACCATCTGTATGTTTCACCAGCTGTCTTCTGAAAAGTAGCTGGGCCAAAGATTATCTTGTCCATTTACAAAAGCCACCAAGATTTCCCCAATTGTATTTATCACAAGCTCTGAAGATTTGAGAAATTCACCTTTAGTTTAAAGTTCTTGTTGTTTTTACAAATGAAGTTAGTTCTTTTGGGAAAAGATTAGGAGCTTTGGGTATTACTGTTGTTTCTTATCCCATGTACAAATGTCTGTGCCAGAACTCTGGATCTCTGTTCTGGGAAGAAACAAAGGGAACAATGACCAGCTTCACTCTGAGAGATACCAGCTCTTCAAGAAACTAAGTGCCTGGAGAAGAAGGAAGAAGTCTGATGTCTTGAAACAAATACTCAAGAATTTCTCTTTCCCACTCCTGGACATATTTTCAGATTTTCTTCACAATCAACCTCTTATTGGTTTAGAAGGGAAAGAATGTAAGAAATAAATTGTGAAGAGAAATGTGTTTTCAAGTTCAATACATGGTCTCCTGCTGTAAGATGATATTTTCAAAATTACCAGTATTCACACATTCTGTGAAAGATTTTCTAAAAGCCAAGTACAAAACAAATCTTCTAGGACTATGGGTCAGCCACAAAGAACTTTGATGACACTCATCACCCTCACAATTATGGTACTTGTGTATCACATAATGAAGTATCCTGCTCAGTGCCAGAGATGAAAGATTCATTGCTAATGATTGGCCTTGGAGAATCATTATCTTCACTATTTCAAGTATTTACAGTTATTTTAAAGTGTTGACACCATGAAAACATGCACCCAAATACTAGAAAAAAAGTTACCTGCTGTCAAGGGCAATATCTAGAAAACTTTGACAAAGTAAAATTTAGGCACAAAGGAAAGAAAATAAGGAATTTAAAAAAGACCAAGACAAGGGAATCTGTAGTTATGGGTAAATTAAATATTTCTGTAGAGAATATATGGACTGTTTTAGGTATTGAAATGCAAATGACAATATACACAATGGCCTATTTAAAATTTAAATTCCATTTGTAATGTAAGAAAAATCAGGACACACAAGTAAGATCATTTTCCTAATTTATAACAGAAATTTATTTTGAATATAATTATGTATCTTGTTATTGTAATGCAAGAAAAGATGACAGCAGCATGATAAGATTATGAAGAAATGTCAGTTTGGGGACATGAAGTAAATGTGAAAAATATGTAGAAGATTTTAACGTATTGACCATTGACATTTTGTTTGTTTTCTTTTAGTAACCCGTCCCCCAGCTCAAGTCTAGAATACACATTCTCAGACTTCTTAAAAAAAAATTGACCTCACACATATGCATGAATCTTGATCAATAACTTTTTTGCTCTTGTGATTTATCTACCTCCGCTTTTTCATGACTCCCCAAGATTTTCATCATGAATTTTTAGAGTTACAGAACCAAATTCACTGTTCATATTCTTTCTTTCATCTTTCCTCTTATGCTGTCTTGAAATTGACTACATTTTAATCATTTCTCAAAGTTCTTTCTATTCAGTGTCTTCCTTTATTTACAAATGTGTACATGTGCTCAATCAGTGTCAGTCACTTCTTTAAATATTTAATAGCATAAATTCTAAAGCCAGAACATCTGAGTACAAAGTCAGTGCTAGCCAAGTGTGGTGGCTCATGCCAGTAATCCCAGCAGTTGGGAGGCTGAGGCAGGAGGATCTTTGCAAGTTTGAGACCAGTGTGGGCTACAAAGTGAGCTCACGGCCAGCCTGAACTGCATAGCAAGACCCTGTCTCAAAAAGACAGCAACAACAATAAAAAATCTCAGCTCTGTCAATCACTAGTCAAATGCAGCATTTAGCTTCTCCAGAACAAGGCGCTTTGCTGAGAGAATGAATGAGTTAATATTTGAAAAGCTATTAGAGTAATATTTGGTGTCCAAAAGCACCAGTCTTAGTAATTTGTGTACAAAATTTTGTTATTAAGCACTTCTTTTATTCTGAGAAGTTGCACATTTATCTTTGATCGCTCTACTAGGAGCTAAGTACTAGATAGCTCTATAAAGGATAAGGAAATTAAATGAACCTAACTCGGCCTGAGTAGAATTGCTGTTATGGCACTGAGAAAAGGCAAAAGCCAAGGGGATTCAAATTGCTAAAGTGAGATAAGTGGTTACGAACGTTGCCCGGATGCTGAGAAAGCTTTGCACAGTTCCACAGGAATCCCCAGTAGACTTTTATCTTTTTAAATCTTCCTATTCCTTCTGCCTCAGTGTGGCAGAGTAATAGCTCTCCTATTAATAAGGAAGGAAACTCAACACTGTCTTTTGGAAATAGCCTGTTTTTGTTAATAACACATACTTGCTCTGTGATAATAGTTCTGGATATTGTCCTTCAAGTTCTTCTAAGTATGAGAAATAACCCAGCTGCTCAAAGGGCTCTCTGGCAGAACCCGCTTTGTCTCTGAAATGCCTGCAGCATTGAGAGTGGAACATGTACCATTGTACACAGTGATATTGACTAAATATTTGTTTAATGTATTTGGTTAAACTTATGTAATAGTTTCAGTTATAAACGTGATGATGGGGAAACATTATTTTCCTTAACTGCCTACAAAGTGCCTATTAAATCTAATTAGAGAATGTTTGACTACCATTGTATAGAGAGACATGTGTTATAGCATTTACTGAATACGTCAAAATTCAGTTCTATCTCAATTATCTTTTTAGTGCTCATCAGTGTCTAAATACAAGAAAAGCTGAATGGGTTTGCTTACATTTGATAACAGCTCTGGGAAGTAAAGCTAGAATCTCTTCCTTGGAATGAATGTGCACAGTAGCGCGCTATCAGTTTTTATGCTTTTGCAAAATACACAATGTTAAATATCATATTAAGCAAAGTAGAAAAATAATAATTTTGTACTCCATTTCATACTGCTAGAATATTGACTCAGTTACTTGTCTCGAGATGAAATGTAGACATTGTTTGTTGTTACATGCTTTTCTCAATTTCTTCTATTGCATTCCTGGGAATAAAATTTATACTTGGGAGAGGAATATCTCCTTATTTCCCTTGCTGATACACAATTGTACATACTCTGTCTCAATGCATCACATAATGGTAGACAGAGGCAAGAGAGCGAGGGAGGGAAAAACTCCGATTCTGCAGTCTTTGGTTGGTGTCCAAGTTCCACTCTTTACTAATTGTGTCATTGTGCTCAGTCAACTGTCTTCTCCAGGTTGTACATTAATCATCTTTTAAAAAGGTATAACTTTGCTATAATAGCAACACTGTTTAAAACTGCCTGGCATATACTAAATGTTTTTGAAAATGGTAATGTCATTAAGTATTCCAATGATTACAAGCACAGTTTCAGGTGGGTAGACTCAAGAACAGATGCTAGCATTTTTTTTTTTTTTTTGGTGGGGGGTTAGAGAGCAATGAGAAATAGGTCAAAATTCTTCCACTCTCAAGAGAAGACACTTATGAAAGAGGAAACCAAATTAAGGGTAGATTACTTAGAAGAATTAAGGTACAATGCAATAATCTTTTATTGGAATTTGTAAATGTGCAATGAAGCTCACATGGAGAATCAGCCTTCCTGTAAAAGTCTATTGCTTCATCCATAATACCTAGATTCGTTTCTCAAGTATTCTAAAAGCTGCTCCTTAAATTTCGTGGAATAAAAAGATTTCAGTTATGCAAAATTTTGACAATTTTCTTCGTGAGTGGTCAGCTTCAATTTTTGGCTAGATTGTTCTCATAAATTATGTATATTGATATTATAAACCTAGACATTCTTGAATACTCCTTTATCTTTTTAACAAACTACTTATTTTTTCTTATCTAAAGGAATAAGGAAAACAAAGCTTGTCTTCTTCTTTTTTTTCTATTTTTTGAGACAAGTACTCACTATCTAAGGCAGTCTGGATTTGAACTCACTTACATAGCGCAGGGTGGCCTTAAACTCACAGGGATTCTCTTGCTTCAGCCTCCTAAGTGGCAAGATTACAGTTGTGCAACACCATGCCCTACAACTCATCTTCAAAACAAATCCTTTACCTCTTAAGTATTGTATGTTTATAGAAAAGCATATGGTATGACGTAAGGCATGAGGGAATAAATGGCTTACAAGCAGTTTACCATAAGTTCAACCTGATGTAGGAGGACCTCTTAGTGGCAGTCTCAACATTTGTGACAGTGGTTGTGTTAGTTGTGCTATTATTAAAAATAATTCGATTATTTCAGTGGTTTAAAGCACAAAGCTTTATTTTCCATTTATATTGTATATCTGCTACAGATTAATTTATTTCTGTAGAGTGTGTATGGTTACTCTAAAAGTCAGGTACAGGAATAAAATTATTCCTTGGATCCTTAATAGCAAAGAGGAAAATGAAGAAGTTGCAGGCAGATGAAGGCTTTTTAAACTTACATATAGAAGTGACACTCTGTTATTTCAGTTCACACTCTCGTGGTCAAAGCAAATTAAATATCAACCTTAAGTCAGAAGGATAGCAGCCCAGTTAGGTGAGGCTGTGAGAGAAATCTGCAAGAAGAGCAACAATTGTTTAGTCCTTGGAGTTAACACTATTGGAGAGGGGATTATTTTAACACTGGCTTGGTTTAGAATTGACAATATATGGTGGTGATTGAAATCAAACCATTATAAAATTACGATGATGAGGATGATAATTTCAAAATTGCACACAATGGAACCTTTCATTACCTATGTACTGTTTGGTTGTCTATTATTATCCTGCTTCTGATGCTCCAATGGGATTTATACTTATCTTAGAGGGTATAACTAATAGGTCAGTTTATAGAAAGAGCATGAGGAGATATTTTTCCACTAATAAAGTCCATCAGTGTAGTTGACAAGAAGGTCAAACTATAGCAACAGAGACAAACACATCTGTGACAATTTCAGGAATATAGGCCAAATATAGTGGCTGGAGAAGAAAAAAAATCAAAAAGGAATAAATCAGGTAATAAGTGACATTAGTAGAAAATGACAATAGCTAAGAAATTAGTGCAAAGTTAAGGAGCATGATGCTACACCAGGTTTTACAAATATATTTCTTTTTTAAAAAAAGAGAGACATCTTACCAGATAGAGTAAGAAAATGTGTTCTTAAATGGCAATCAATAGTTGTTTAAGATAATTTTTATTAATGAACTATTGCTGTATACTAAATACCTCAAAGGAAAACATATTTTGCTTTTCAAATTCTATCAGTAATGAACTTTAAATTGGCAACTTGCAAATCTATTCTTCCTTTTCTTGCATAAATCCAAATTGTCTATTATCCATAAGAGAAAATGTTTCATTCAATTTACCACATATATGTAAGATTCTAAATAACCATAGATAACCCCCTTTCTGTCATTTTTTTCTGTTCATTCTATATGCCTCATCTGTCAATGTGTTTTGTAGATGTCAACTATTTTTGCTCCATTCCTGATAAGAATTTTGTTCAGACACTTTCCATTGTACAGAATTTTTGCATTATTTTTTGACTTCTTTTATTCTTTTTGAGATGCAGCATGCATAAAGTCCCAATAAGAATTTCTATAATACTTTCTTATAGAATACAGTGCTGCTCACTCTAACGAGGGTTCATATTTCCTATGATGTCTGATGCCACACAGATAGTAGTCTCTGGACTTGAATAATGCATTATCCGTAGCCCTTTCTGCCTTCACGATTTCATCTCTGGCTTGAGTAGCGATGTAAAAGCAGAACTTACCAAGCTGGTGAAAACTGAAAGATAAGTGACTGAAGATCTAAAACCATCTCAGTAATCTGAAGAATAAATGACTTTAAAGCATGTGACATGCCAATGGCAAAAATGTGAAATTAACAAAGATAGTTGCATTCTGGCCTGTAATATTCCAAATATTCAATATATAATTCTTCCATGTTAAACTTTGAACAATTCTGAAAGATCTTAAAGAAGACTTAACTAGGTTAAAAAAGTTGTGACGTGATATATAAGAGCAAATTTGCTGTATGCCATTGGATAATGGATGTTTTTCTCCATTATGTTACTTGAAAAGGCAGCAACATTTCAGTGATCAAAGCTTGCCAGATGATGTTCCGGGCATGGAATTTCAGATTACTACATTTTCTTTCCAGCCAGATTATAAAAGTTGAAATTAAATTACTTTTGCATCTTAAAATGTATTTTCAGCTGCCTTAACCTCCTAACAATTTGAATTTAATTGTACTTTCTTTACTTTGAAACTACAGTCCTCTATTATCAATTTTTGAACTCAAATGAAAAATTATCTTATTTTTAAAAAAGACTATTTTGTTTTCAACTGAAAGGTTGCTGTGAGAAATATAAAAATTTCATTACCTTAAACTGTATAGCAGCAGTTGAAAATGTTGGAACCCATTTTAGTTGAGTACATGAAAAATACCCTCTCGCATTTTCATAATTTAAAAATTTCAAAAGCACTTTGGTACAAACTCTCAAAGTTCACTTTTGGTTTACACTGAAGTTTGAAAATCTCATCCAAAATAGAATCACACTAGAGAACATTATGATCTGCACTGAAGATGGATATTGTACAATCTCAACTTTTGTGTAAAGGACACAAGCATTGGGTAGAAACATTTTATTTTTTGATGCTTATTATAAAGTATCCAGTTTTATGTTGATAATGTTAATAACATAGTGTGTTAATTCTAGGGAAAACATTTAATTACTCTTAGTTGAATTAGTAATGCTATTTTTAAAAGTAAATTTATACGTAATATGTGATCCTTTATCTTGAGAGATAATCCTGTTCAGTATATTATGTCAGTTTAAGGTTGTCTGGAAAACTACAAACTACCTTGTGGCTTTGGTAAATGTTAATTTTATACTTGGAATGTGCTCAGCACTGCTAGCTCTAGGCCTGCATATGTGAAACTGACACATTTTTGTCTTCGAGTTATTTATTCTGGTGAGTTAGATAGATAAAAGAAGCAAAAGAATATGGCAAAATTAGACTTACTACTTCAATATTGATTGATTATTTCCTGAAAGTCGTTGGTAAGTGTGCTTGGAAACCTCTGACCTGGAACTTGAAACATATATATTAAGGTAAGAGCGTAAGAAGAGAAAATCAGACAGAAATCACAGGTTTTGCAATGTAAAAAAGCATGGCACGTAGAAAAAGATGGAGCAATATGGAGAAAGCTAGAGGATCTAAAATGCTGTGCTGGCGTATGGTACTGTGTTTACAGAGCTTATAATGAATTCAATTGAGTTAATTTCCCCCACACCTCTGTCTATGCCACTAGCTCACTCTTTCCCTTTGGGTTTGTAGCTTATCACATGACAACTGGGGTACATTTTCTGTCCCTTAAATGTTGGTCTTGGCCATGTGACTTTGGTCAGTGGAAAGTTAATTGACTGCCATAACAGCTTGAAATGTACTTCTGAGGTTGAATTTCCATTCTTGTGCTCCACCACTCTCATAGGACAGACATTGTCTTGATAGCCCCTATCGCTTTAGTTCAGGTTCTGGCATGAGCAAGTTGCAGAGCCCATGGCATCACGTGGAGGCTGACTCCAATAGTAGGGTGAAGAAAACACAAAGAATCAATCAAAACCAGGCAGTTTGTAGCACTCACTGAGTACAAAATGATTTCAAGACAGTTACAAAATACATGTGGAAAAAAAGGAGGCAAATGGGGGTTCTGTAGCTACCTTTGATGTGTGAAAATTGGAGATAAAATGAGGAATCTTCCAAAACTGTAACTCAAACATACCAAGGGAACATAGATGACCACAGACATAAGTCTTGAGTAGTGTTTTGATAACTCTTTGAAGCATTCTTTTCCATCTGAGATTATTGAAATGCACAGGACAGCTTATTGAAATCCTGATTCTAATATGGTAAGTGAAATGAGTACTAGTGAGAACATAGCGTACAAAATTCCTACTTTGTTGCACTTATCTAAAAGTCCCAAAGAGAAGCAGAAAGGATGAGGAGTGTTGGCCTGCCCACCACTTGGAACAATTTTATTCCTCTTCCTCTCCCTCTTTTTTTAAAAAAATTATTTTATTTTATTTTTTCAGTTTAATTTTAAGGACAGAGAGAAAAAAATTTCAAAACACAGTAATAGGAGAGTAACAATGGTTAATACATTGAGTATTTTTATCTTTAAATTACTCAGAGTACAAGATATAGGCATTTAATGGTCCAAATAATATTAGCACAAACCTTTCTTTTCAATAAATTAAGAGAAACTAATAGCATAATGATCTTAGCTATCTTGTGTGTGCATGTACATTATATATATATATATATATATATATATATACACACACACACATATATATTCTTTGTGATGGTTGTTTGTTTGTTTATTTTGCTTTACCTTCCTTCTTTCTCCTTTCCCCAATCCCAGTTTCTCTTTCCTTTTGAAAGTTGCTTCCCATTTCACAGTATCTATTATACATGTTGGATCTTATTTACTTTTTCAGCTTCTCACACTAAGGAGACAATATGATGTTTGCACGTGTGAGTCTGATTTATTTCATTTAGGAGTGTGGTCTTTTACCATGCACTAAACTAAATTTTAAATGGATTAAACATCTAAGTATTAAGACAGAAATATGAAATCTTCTGAGGATAGAATAAGTAAAACACTTAAAGATAAGATAGGCTATTTTAAGAATAAAACACTGATCACACAAGAACTATCACAATGAATCGACAACTGGGATATTATCTCATTAAAAAGCATTAGAAGAGCAAGAGAAATCATCAACAGAGTGAAGAGACAACCCCCAATGTGGGAAAAAAATGTTTGCCAGGTGTTCCTCAGACAAAGGATTACTATGACAAACATATACAAAACTCAGAAAAAATCAGACTTCCCAAATTTAATGACCCAGTTAAAAAATGGGCATCAGAGATGAATGCACACTTCTCAGATGAAAAACTACAAACAGCAATAAATATATGAAAAAATATTCAACATCACTGGTCATCCCAGAGATGCAAATTAAAACAACACTGAGATTCCATCTCACTCCAGAAAGAATGGCTATTTTTAAGAAATCAATCAATAACAAATGCTGATAAGGCTGTGGGGAAAAAGGAATCCTTTTCCACTGTTAGGAGTGTAGACTTGTACAACCACTGAGGGAATCAGTGTGGAGATTCTTTAAAAAAACTAGGTCCCATTAGAGGTCCCATTTTGTCCAGATTTTCCCTTTCTGGGTATCTTCCCAGAAGAATTAAAGACATCATACCACAGCAATATATGCATACCCATGTTTATAGGAAAACAGTTTGTAATAATTACATCTTGGAAGCAACCCAAATGCCCATCAACCAAGGGATGGATTAAAAAAGATGTGGTCATTTGATACAATGGAGTATTACTGAGCCATAAAAAAGACATACTTGAGACATTTACAGGTTTATGGATCCCTCTTCCTCTTAACAGAGAAGTAATAGGCTGTTCAGTTTGGGGCTACAACAATGTGACCCAACTTCTTTACTAGTAGTGTTATGGTACTGTCAGGGTTACTACCTGTAAAATACCCAAATAGTCTTGCAAAGAACTTGTAAAAGTTTTAAGAATATATAAAAATTTAGATTATTCATTCACTTAGTCAGAAATGATTATCCTTTTTTAAAAGAGTCTAAAAAACTTATCAATGTTAAATCCAAAATCACAGGATAGGGAAGATGATCTAAAAGAGAGATGGAAGGAGAGGTAGAGAGGGGTGGGGAAGAGAGGTAAAAAATCAAAATGTGTTATATGCATTTACCAATTCCTACAAAGAATGTAATTATTATGTACTGCACATCTGTACTAATGAAAATAGAAATAAAATCAAACAAACAAAAAAGTAACAGGAGCAATGAATACCTACACATGTATGTTAGAATGTGAGTTTATGTCATAGAATTCAATGTAAGGTAAAGAATTTAATGACAGTTCCTTCAAATGTTTTCCCTTTATCATGTGCCAATATTAAGTTTAAGTGATTATGAATAATTTCTTCTGGGAGAGGGAAAATATAGATTTAGAAACAAAATCTGAGTTTCTTTGTATGGATTCTAAAATTAAAGAAGTATTGCTGTGTACGAGACATGACAAAGAATTATTTTGTATAATCTATGGGATCAGATACTAACCAATTTAGTTATACATAGGAACATGTCAACTTTAGGATGATTTTGGTACCCTTATGTCTAAAGTACTAAATATTTAAATTGTACCTTAAGAAATGACTCAGTTTTTTTTTGTTTTTTTTTTTTGGTATCAGGAATTGAACTCAGGACTTGTATTTGCCAGGCAGGTTCTGTGCTGCTGAGCTACATACCCAGATCTACTCAGTTGTTATTTTCTTGTCTTTTTTCTATGTTTTCTATGTTTGTTCATACATGCTTGCAGGACATAATGTTTACAATGCTTTTGTGGAGCTCCTATGCATACTTAACCCAGCTTAGTTCCCTTCCACCTCACCTTTCCCTCCCCTCTCCCCCACGTCCATCCCTTGATCCCCCTTCCACCTCAGACAGATCTGTCTCTCTACTAAAACTAAAAATGTGTGGCTTTTTAAAAAACTACTATCAACTTTTCTTATTTTGTCTTGCTGCACAATTATATATGTATATGTTTTTATATGCATATATTACATACCTGTATATATGTGTGCATATATATGGGTAGATATAGATATATATTACATATCTAGACATATGCGTGTATATAGTAAACATACTATATATCAACATGTAATATCTCTTTGAAGTATTTTTTTGGCAATCATTTATATTAAATACTTGAATTTATCATTTTTATAAAACTATATATACTTCCTTCTTAGACAGTGAACATGTGTTTCATACACCGTATTATATATTAAGTACATATGTCTGCCCAGTGCAGTTTCTCATGTGCAGTTTTTCATATGTTATCATGTACTGTCTGCTTGAATTCTGTTAGTTAGGTGTCTTGTAACAGTGTGACCAGAATCATGTCAATTGTACAAACTACACGTGCAAACCCTTTATTTGTTTTCTATGAAACAAAAATCTATATTTGTATAGAACTGTACTATTTAATTACCTGTATATCCACATCTGCTTAAGTAGTGAAAATGAAGTTTTTTTTAATATATTTTATACATGGGGAGAATCTCCTGAGGCTGTTTTCTGAGATACTGCTTATGTCACTAGTAAATGACAAGCCATTTCCTTACAACCTGATTTCTTTATGTTCTAGGCTTGAAAATTAATGACTTGCAATCATATTAAAAATAAAATAGATATTTTAAATTTTAAATTAAATACCTAGAGCCAGAGGTATAGCTCAGCAGTACAAGTGTCTGCCTGGCAAGTGAAAGGTCCTGAGTTCGATTCCTGATACCAAAAAAACAACAGCAAAATAAATAAATATCTATATATCATTTTATTCATTTAAATATATACAGAATATCAGAAAACTTAAAGATAAAGTTCTTGGTTAATCTAGAGAGATATTGCTACTGTCATTCCTGGCAATGCTGTGATTTAATTGTGAGGGGTTCTTTGAATCCTTCACTTAGAGATTACTCCCGAGCAAATCTTCCTATATAGCTTCTCTGGCTTGCTATCTGATAAAAGATTAGTATTCAGGTTTTGGAGAGTGACGTGAAGGGCTGCTAGTGGTGGCACAACAGTTATGGTTTAAAGCATCGTCTTACATATGATAAATGCATTTGATTTTACTTGTGAAGTTAAGTAAATAAAATAGATTAATACATAAAATTAATTTTTTAACAAGACAAATGCTGCAACCATACAAAAAGCAATTTAAATGATCTTCCATCATAATACTACAGAAATACTAGTATCTCATACTTTTATGAGACACCTTTTAGGACATGAGAAAAAAATCATACATCCTGTATGTTATCAGAAATGTTCCTATGAATGTCACATACACATATATTGGTTGATTATAAATTTTGTCTTAATTTATACAAAAATGCAAAGAACATCTATTAAAATGAAATAACAGCTGAAATATCATTTTTTTCTTTCTGATTTTTCCTTACTAACTTGATGGAATTTAGTGTTTTGTATGGTGAAACAGCTAGTTTAAAAACTCTTTCCAGAGATTTGGAGTTCATGATCTAGGCTTTACAGCTCCACTGACTACAGCAGCTGCCACTTTTTTGGGTTGCAGCCTGAGAAGCCTATGGTTGGCAATAAAACTTTATGAAATCCCAGAAGTGCCACGTGGGTTTCTTTGCATTTTTACTGTGTAGAGGAGATAAATAGGCAAAAGGAGGTAATATAAAACAGATAATAAATGGAAAAATAATAGGGAGAAACTAGATTTGCACTTACATTTCACCTTGGACTTATTATTTTTTAATTTATTCAAGGCAATACACTAATTAAACATGACTTAAATGTGTATTTTCCATTTTTGATACACCTGCTTTAAATAAGGTTTATGGATAAAGATTTTTCTTAATTGTAACCCTTAGGCTATGTTCAGCTAAAGGCAGCACTGAGCAATATGATTATAATATTACGGAGAGGGATATCGTTGGTTTATTGATTTTTCTATGGCTTTTAGCATTTTAATAACACAGATGTAATTCTCACAGAGCATAACATTCCTTTTTCTGCTACATAATTTAGTTTGATTTTTGGAAATCATTTCAGTGCTGAAGTTTAGTGATAATCAGTTGCCAAAATTTAGATTTTTCCTAACATTTTTGTGCACAAAGCCAATTTATTTTTCTGAAAATAATTGATGTAATGGTTTCTGTATTGGCCAGTTGAAGAAAGAAATCTACTTTTGTCCTTCTAATTATTTTCAAGTCTGTTGAATTTCATTATTCTCTGCTTATCACTTCTCTCAGGCACTTGTTTAATTGGATGACAAATGGAAGAGTATGGCAGTCTCAGTAGAAAGTTCAGCTAGTTATGTGCACAGTTATTAGTTGTTCTGTTACAAAGTAGTAACTGAAATTAGAAGCTATTGATATACTTAAGGAATTCAAAAATACTTAATAGTCTGAAACTTTAAAAGGATATAACAAAAGAATTTTAAACTTTTAATCTTAACCATTAATACATGTCTCAATAAATATTCCAAATATCTTGTTAAATATGGATTTTCAAAGAATAACATTTTTGATAGAAAATTATTGTTTGGAGTAAAATTGAAGGCACTTTACAACTGTTCTAATACATTGTACTGACATTGAAGTGAAGGGAAAATGAAATAATAATAATGACATAGTTTTTAAATGTTAAGCATATGCAAAAGAAGTCTATTTCCAACCCGTTGTCCTCCTTTAGTATCCTAGCATGGCCCAACAATTGGTGAAAAGACTGTTGCTGGCATTGTGTCAGTGACAGATTGTCCTGGGGTGTGCTTTCTGTGTACTGCTAGCTGCGATGGACTGGCAGTGCCCTTGATTCCACTGCCATCATCCTCTAATATGATGGTAGGGGCTTTACTTGACACTGTATGTGGACATTTTTAGTTATTCTGCCAAGGAAAGCAAATATATAATTCAATGCTTTCGTTTTTATTACCACCCCATTAGCTTACAGTCAACTGCTCGACTAAGCCTTCCAGAAAGTACCATTATGTAGATGGTCAGGATTTAGGAACATACTCATTATCTATGCCATACAGTAAGATCAAATGAAGGGAGTGACCGTGTTCAGGGTAACTCTTTGGTTTCTGATCTTCGGGATTGTTCCTTTGTGCTCTCAGTAGAATTTGCTCAGTTGTAGGTTAGAGTCTATGCCGTCTGTGGCATGCTCATCTGAGTTATATGCTTTTGCCATCAAGGAAGACAGAAGGTTCTTCAGGATAGAGCAGTAAAGGGAAGTAGTTGGATCTGAAGGTACAAAAAAATCTGGGAGAGGAATGGGAGAAACCGTAGGGTGCAGCCCACGCATGTTCCTTTGCAATTAGAGATCACTATCTCCAGGGGAGAAGCAATATGGGCTGCAACTCTCCTAATCTCCGACGACTTTGTTATACTAAATTTAGGACTTCTGGTTTCATATATTCATTTAAATGGGATAGATGATACAATATTACTAAAAATGATTATACAGTACAATCAGTTTTATATGATGATTCATAAAACTTCCAAAATAAATGAGTATTTCTTTTCTGAGTTTCATGTTAGAAATTTTTTTTTTTTGCCATTGAATTTTAAAGCATGTGGTCATTTCAAGTAGATTCAGAGAATGAGGAGAATTGAGAATACAATTCACAGAACAAGCAACAGGGAAAAATAAAATGATTCATGTTTTACTTCTTCAGTTTGCTTTCATTTCTAAAACAAATCAGGTAAATGTTGCTTTGGATTACTTTTATATTTCTTTTTTTGTGGGAAGCAGCAAAAAGAAAGGGTGCCTCCAATTTCGCTAAATGTGGTTTCTCTGCTCCAAGAGAAGCATCCTTCAGGCCAAATCTTGGTAGCAACAGCTGAAGGACTATCTAGTAACTTACCAGATGTGGACGGCGACCCAGCCCTCAGCCTGGTGAAGTCTGTGTCTGTGGTCTGTAACTTCCCTGTGGCTATGCAGCTTTCCTTTTTTCTATTATTAATATTGAAAACATCAGAACACTCTTAGCCAACTGTGGTGTAATAACAATATCTCTTTAGATTTTGCAGAATGAAGTACAAGGTTGCTATTTACCCAGCCCTATGTGTTACAGTGCTCCCAGATACAGCTTGTAGAAAAATGTCAATTTTCTAAATGCATACCCATGCAGTTAGGATCCTAATGAAAGCCCATTTTGAGGTATAGCTTCTTAGGATTGCTGTGATTTAAAGTCATGTTATTTAAAAAAAAAATCAAAATAGCATCTGTAGGAGTGAGCTTTCAGGTTTGGGCTCTCCGTGTCCAATCAAGTGCTAATTTCCATGGCAACAGTGGTCCTAGCACAAAGAGGTCCTGATGCTATTTGGTAACTTTATTTTGATTAAATTGTGCTCAGTTTACCGTATTCTATGTTACATTAAATAGACAGTTTAAGAACTGAAGAAACTTCTCTTTTTTTGCCTGATGTGTATTTTTATATTTTAATGTCTCCTCCAAGGCCATACACAGCTTCTCTATATAGGTTTACACGAGGGTCTTTGTGGGTGGTGTGCTTGTGTATTACTTTGATGGAGGATAATTTATGGGATATGAAAAAATAGGTCAATCATTGTAGCCATGCCTGGACTCATAGTGGCAAGTATAAGAGCAAACTGCTCTGAAGCAATTGCTGAAGATGTGGTGCTTTTTGTCCCCAAATATAGTGTGTGCCTTGTCATTTGTATTAGTTCCTTGAACCTTAATACCTTACTGCACATAATCATATTGTGCTCTGTGTTGTTTGTTATTCTTTATGTTTTAAAATTTTAGTGATATTTATTTTGTACGTTTAATGAATATACTGACAATATTATTTAAAATTTGTTTTTCAAGTGTCAAACATGACTGCTTTTCCTCAACACCTCTAAGAAGATTGTAAAATTAAAATCCTGTAAATTAATCATTTTAAGAGCTAAATTATTTTATGTATGGAAATTTTAAGGAGTAGAATTAGATCAAATAACTAGTAGCATGAAATGATGTACACAGATAAATGATTCAACAATGTATCTTTGCATTACATTGTAACTGACATTTTTTTGCTTTTGATGTGAAAAGTAAATAATTGGGTATTGATTATATATCATATAATATTTTGTACTGCTACTAAATGGTTGTAACAAGTCCAAGGAAATATTGATAATATCAAATGTATTTAAATATATATATATAATTTATTTGTTAATGTGTCAACTAAGTATTGTACACTAAATATATAGCTCATTATTGCATAAAAATGCAGGAGAATTTTGTTTCATATAATGCACTCTTGTATTTTTTCACTGGTTATCATTCTGTATTTGAATTTACATTTTCTGACAGAACACATGATATTTCCCCACAAATAAGACCTAGACAGAAAGTAATCAGCCTTGAAAACTACAGATCAAATGTGCCAGTCCCAATCAGGCTATCCTTAACATATTTGTCATATTCTCTTGTTTAATGGTCAAGCTGTAAGGCAGGTAAGGCCAGGATACACTACTTTGGGCTGGAATTTTAGACTTCCTGTTTTCAGGACTGATTATTTTCCACCTAGGTCTTATTTTCAAGAAAATATGGGTACTATAAGTGGTAAAAGTTTTTAAAATTTAAAAAAATGATTTGAAAATTGTATTTGCATGTCTATATTTTGGTTTTATATACACCTTAAAGTTAACAATATGTAGAACATCCATTACTTAATTAAAACTGAGCTCTAGAAATATTGTGATAGGATAAACAATGAAGACTACTTTGAATTATTCTATGGTGTAAAGTGTTATAAAAATTGAAATAATAGTTAATGCATGGCAAACAGGAAAAATTAAATGATAGAAAACATTTAAACTCAATTTAAACTCACACATGAAAGAAACAAAAAATATCATGAAGAACAATCTTTTTTCTTTTTTTTTTTTTTTTTGGTTTTGGTTTTTCTCCAGTACCGGGAACCGAACTCACGACGTTGCGCTTGCCAGGCAGGCGCTTTGCCACTGAGCTAAATCCCCAGCCCCTCATGAAGAACAATCTTTACTTGAGAAAACTAAATACATTTCTTTTTTCTTTTCAATATCAAGATTTTCTAAAGCTTTTTATTTTTAAATCTTTAGTACTATGTAATTAAAAATGTTCCTTTGTGAGTAGTAATAGAAAAATATCATACTATCTTATGATATAATAGAAAGTGATCATCACTTAGATTTTGCTTTTCAAATATCTACTGTGTAATAATATAATGATATGTGGGAAGCTATATTTCAAAACATTAATAAATTAATATAGAATACAAGCTAATAAATTACACTTTCAATCAAAGGTATATCAACTAGGGCATTCACAGTATTATTTATTGTTCATGAGAGTGACCCAAGGTACTATAGCATTTCAGCTGATTTTTGCACCAACCTAGACCAATTATACTGTGTTTCATTGTAACTCTTTTGCAAGACACTGAGGGTGGGGGATAGGTGTGAATTAGACTGATGAAGCCAAGGAAAGTTTGAAAAACCATTTTCACTATAGAAAGTAGAGTGCTAGTAAGATGTTTAGAACAGACATTTGATCTATGGGTAAAGGAGGTTCCTAGCCTCATGACACCAAGCTAACAGGATAATCCTAGCTCCAGATAATGAGATGAGACAAGGTTTCTAAGACTCCTGACAGATCTAGAAATTCACATATGCTGGCACTGCTGCCTTTTCTTCAAGAAGTTCTTAAAAAGTGAAATAAATCAAGCATTCTTAAAGTTTTTTAAACAAAAATGAGTACATATATATGTGTATATATATATATATACATACACAAATTTAGCCTACAGTTATTGAATTATTACCATATGCCAGACTCTATTTAATTATGTATACAGGGAGTATAATTAAATGTGTAAAGAAGGTAATGGAATTAGATGATTACTTTGCAATTTTATAATTACTATAATAAAATATAAGGAAAGCCTTGCAGTAAAAAGAATAAGATATCATAATATTTTGAGAGATTTCATCTAATTATTTGCATGTTTATTAATTTTCTAACTTCAAGAAGCACTGCTTTTCAGTTTCTTTAAGAAATAATTGCTTTAAAATAATTTTGTCAAGTGAACCTATGGGGTCATTTTTCCACATCTTTGTAATCATTAGGCTTTATTTGAATACTAGCTATATGAACATAATAAACCATTATCTTATTAATGTTAAGTATAATAATTTATTTGTAATAACTTTAAAACATAATGAAATGAACTTAGGAAAGCAAGCATCACCACAAACAAAAGAAAACTTTAAGTAGCTTGCTTATTTATTTATACTTCTTTTATTGCTGCTTCTAGATGATTTTATTGGCAAAATACAAATTTATTTTTATCACAGATAAATGTGTTGTTTGAAACCATAGGTACCTGTGAAATGACAAAAAGATGATAAGTAGGTGAGTTAATTCACAGTGAAAAATTGTTATCATCTACATATCCACAATTTTCAAATTATGGCTTTGTAAAAAAATTACAGGTAAATATGACAATTCATCACGATTTAAAATGGATTGTTTTTAATTTTAAATATCCTCTTACTTTAATAACAAAAACAATTCATTTCTCTTTCATACTTTTTCATATTATCACATTTTAATTGCCCTTTTTCTTTATTTGGAAAACCAAACCAAATTAGAGGAGTAGTAAGCAATTTGCAATGGGAAAAGTATGAAGATCCAAATTTGAATATGACAATTATATATATGAATGACTTGGCTGGTCACAAAGAAAAAAAGAAAAAAATATTGAAAATATTGAAAAATTTTGCTAGTAAATATTAATATGCAAGTACAGAGAAATTTCAAAAGCATTCAGATTGGAAATCATTTCCTCTTTTAATCTGTTCCATTGATTCTCATGTCTGTCTATTTGCCAGTACCATGCTGATTTTATCACAGTAAATTTGCAGTATAATTTCAAGTCAAGGACTGGTGTCTTGTCTTTGTTGCACAGGATTACTTTTACTATTCTAGGTATTTTCTGATTCCAGATGAATTTCAGGAATGTTTTTCTCTAGAACTGTGAGGTATACTAATGGTATTTTGATTGGGATTGCATTGAATCTGTGTAACAATTTTGGAAGTAGGGCCATTATCACAATGTTGGTTCTTCCTAACCATGAACAAGGAATATCTTTCAATTTTCTGAAATTCTTTGATCCCTTTTTTCAGACTGCTGTAATTTTCAATGGATAGATCTTTTACTTCCTTTGTTACATTGCTTCCTAAGTATTTCATTGTTTTGGATGCTATTTTAAAGGCGTGGTTTCCCTAATACCTCTTTCAGTGTTTTTTGATTGTGTACAACGTTGCTACTGGTTTTTGAGTGCTGTAACTTTGTATTTAGCTACACTACTGAATTTGATTAATAAATCTACAAGAATTTTGGTGGAGTTTTGGGGATGTTCTACGTAGAGTATCGTGTCATCTGTGTATATTGATAATTTCACTTCTGCTTTTCCTATCCTTGTTCCTCTTATTTATCTCTCTTGTCTAATTTCTCTGGCTAATGTTTCCAGAGCTATATTAAATAAGAATGGTGATTGTGGACAGCAATGTATGTGCACCCATGTTTATAGCAGTACAAATTGTCATGATCAAATCTTGGAAACAATGCAAATGCCCATCAATTGAGGAATGTATAAAATAGATGTGGTATTTTATGCAATGACTGAGGTATAAAGAAAGATAAACTCAAGGCTTTTATTGGTAAATGGATGCAACCAGGGATCATACTCAGAAGTGAAATAAATCAGACCCACATGTGTAAACGTGATAATTGCCTCTCTAGCGTAAGAACATGAAAGAGTAAATAAACTTTTAAAGGTACAATATATATTGTAAAAGGGAAAGAGACTGCTCAAAATTATATTTGTATAATTTTGGAAAGCACATGTGCGTTTTCATTTACCATTCAACTCAACATGCATACAATTTTCTTCTTTAATTAGATTTTTTGATAGATTATTAAATTATGATCTATATCAAGGAATAAACTGCTTGCTGTCATTTTTATTGTTGATGATGATCTTTATGATTCTAGATAAGTGAACTTTCAAATTTTCCTTAACTATTATATCTGGCTTAATGTTATTGTAAAAAGGAAAGGAAAACTGAGATGACGGAAAGGAGAAAAGAAAGAAGGAAGAGAAATACACACACACACACACACACACACACACACACACACCCAGTATAGCTAAAATAATTGTACTACTAATCTTTATTGGTTTATTGAAAGGAACAGTTCATGCTTAATTTTTTGGCCAGTTTTACATGCTTACATCTGGTAATCAGAACAACAACTTTGAAGACAACAATATGCAATGTAACAAACATTGCTGAATTCCTACCTCCTTGTGTTTTGAAGCTCTGTATCATTTCTCATTTGTTGTATTATTTTTTATTCTCCTTAAAAGGAAAAACATTTCAGCAATCATCACCTTAAAAAATAGTATACTATTAGAACCCAAACATCATAATGTCTTCTACCATCATTAGTGATTTTTCCCCATTTAGAACTTTGTAGTAATGGAAACATGAATTGTACTCATTATTATATTTGTGGGATTCATTCAGGTTATTTTGTTATTATTTTTTATTTACTGTTACTGTGCTACAACTGTCTATTCCTCTATTTACCTGTGCAATATATAACACATTGCTAGTTTGATATTTTTCTGTTTGGGGTTCTTATTAGAATGGTGGTACTATGAATCTCTGTATCTCTTTTGATGCATATTTATTCAGTTTTGGTTGGCTGTACACCTGGCTCATAAGATGTATGTCTTTCTACATATACAAATACTTTCAAAAATTTTCTAAAGTAATTTTACCAATTTGCATCCCTTGAAGGAATGTAAGAGAATTCCTTTTCCTTTGCAGTATTATTAGCGTCTACTTTTTTCTGGTTTTATATTTTTGTAAAACACTTTTGATAAGTGGCTAATGATATCTTATTATGTCTTTAAATTTTATCGTCCTGATGAGAAAATTGAGCACAGTTGAATGATTTTTGAAATTTTAGATATTATGTATCAAGTATCTCTTTAAGATTACTCTTGCCATTTTATTATTGTTTTGTAGAATTTCATCATATATTCTGGATATGAGTCACCCATTGATTGTACAGATAGCAGTCATGCTGACCAGTAATTTTAATGTACACAATATCATAGAATGAGTGATTCTATAAGAAAAAGTTCATTTAAGATTTTTTTGTAAAATAAATATTAGTCCTCATAAATTATATTAAGACATTAGAGATATAGTATTAGTCCAGTACAGTATATATTCTCTAGTAGAAATTCATCTCTGAAAACAATATGTTTTAGATGATTAAAGACTAGAAAGATTTTTGAAAGACAGGGTAAGTGTAAACTATAGGATGAGGTATATTTGAAGAAAATGTGATCAATACACAGACAAAACTGAAAAAAAAATTAGGCAATCATTGGCACCGAAGTCTGTGTGAATGTTAGTACCAGAACCAAACTGAATTATTGCCCACTCCAATCACTGACATTTTAGAAACACATTTGTTCATACCCTATGAGGTAGGCCAAATATCCTTTTAAACTTCAACATTCTTTTTGTGGTCATCTGGCTAAGATGAAGTCACCAGCAGAGAAAATGGATCTCACAAGGAAGAGCTATATTATATTTACCAATATGTCAGTATTTCAATAGATATAAAGGAATGTAACTCAGAAACAAATTGAAAAAAAAAAAGAAACAAATTGATAAAAATTTTAATGAGCGAGAATGTGAAAAGGTGAAGATCATGATTTTTGGAGCTATGAATAAAACCAATCCTGAATAATAGTCGCTTGCAATTGCAACTATTTCCTTGTTGAGGAACAGGATGCAGTTAAACAAATAAAAGTAAAAATATATGAACAGTTGCTCCTCTGGGCTAGTAATTTATCACATTGCTTGAATTGCTGACATGACCATTTATTACGTTTTTATTAAAAATGACAGGTTGGAACAAGGAAGAATATTGCTACTCTGTATATGTTCTTGTCATAAAACCAGTAAAGAGTTGATATATGACAAGTCATTGAAAGGGGAAATAGACATATATGTATTCTTGGAGAGGGGCTAAATAAAAGAAATTATTTTCACTTCAATATTAGAATATTGGAAATAGTGGAATGGTGGAAATATTCTGCTTCCTAGGAACATTATAAGCTGTAACAATGTAGATTTTTGAGTATAATACACATTTTATAGAAGTGTAGTAAATGATGTAATATTCATAGGGCTATGCATTTATTGTCAAGAAGCAACCACTTCAGGCAAAATGATGAATTAATATTTTGTTTCATGTTGAAGGAGGCCTAGAGCAAAGCAGTTTTAAATATCTATATAAAATTATGTATGTATATATGTATAATTTCGGGAAGCACATGTGCATTTTCACTTACCATTCAACTCAACATGTATAAAATTTTCTTCTTTAACTAGATTTTTTGATAGATTATTAAATTATGATCTATATCAAGGAATAAACTTCTTGCTGTCATTATTATTGTGGATGATGATCTTTATGATTCTAGATAAGTGAACTTTCAAATTTTCCTTAACTATTATATCTCACTTAGTGTTATTTAGATTCTCGTTAGTATTTTGTGCTTTAGTTGTATATTGACGTGAGTTTGGAAAGAAATTTGCACAGTCTGCTTCAAATGGAATCTTGATTTCAGATGACTACAGCATAGGCAGTCAGTAAGTGTCTATATGAGCATGCAGCAATGATATAATTAAATATACTATAATGTTGATTAGGGCCTTGGAGAAGCATAATTCTCATGCATTTAAATCATATAATCCCCAAGCATTACAATTGCTTTTAATAGTAAGCATTTGATAATCCTGAACATATTTGAAATCATTACTGTTGGACTGTACATGTAAGAACCTCTCATAGATTATCTCTTTTTTTCTTCACAACCACCCTGTGCTGTAGAAATTTTTAACAATTTTGGCAACAAAAACTTCAAAGTGAGAAAGATTCCAACTCTAGTAAGTGGCAAAACTTTTATTCAGGCATACTTATTTTGTTCTACTTTAAAAAAAAATCCACTTATTTGAATTTTTTCTGCAAATATTTTAAATTTAGAATATCTAAATTCTAAAACAATAAGCTCTTTGAGAGTACTATTTCCATTTAAGAATGCAAATATATTTAGTTACTCTTCTTTTTTTGCTTTTATTGTTCAGAGTGTTTTTCTTCAACTAGTTATTGAATTAATTTTGTAAATGCAAAGCACTCATTTGGTATAATAAATTTAATTCAGAAATCATCTTTTAAATGCTCAGGACAGAGAAAAATTTGATATAAAGTAGAAAATATTACTCATCTTTAAGAAATTATCTGATTACATTGTATTCTACCCTGAGTAAGTTATAATTTATATTATTTTTAAATATATACTACTTATTTACATATCTATTTAGAAGACAAATTTTTGAATTGAGTTTATTTTTATACTCTGTAAGACCCATCAAATATGAAAATAATAGCCAATAATTCATTGAAACTTGGTAAAATGAAAAGAAAAAAATATGTTATGTCTATAAAATAAAAATATGTATATATTTACTATAATTTTATATCCTTACTGATTTTTTAAAATGTAATTTATGCTATGTTCACACAAACTGGCAGTTATTGAATCAAAAATGTGCTTGACGCACCTATTAGATCTGTTTTCCTTAACTTTTTGAAAATTACCAAATTTTCATCCCAGAGCCAGTTCAGCTACACCCTCAGTGCCACATACTCTACAGTTTTCCTTCATCTACCCAGCCAGACAAGCACATAAAGTTTCTACATGGATTTCACGTACAACTGCATCTAACACAGCACCGCAGTGGCCCCACTCTTTGTGTTCTAAGCTGTATGTCTCTTTGCTTTTAACTTCCTCTGTCCCGTTAATAAATAAAGTGCTTTTCTCATCATGTGTGCTATTTTGCTAAACCTTGACTGCAATCAGTAATGGATTATGGTCACATTTAATCATTTTTATGTTTAGCTATTGAATGACACCTACTTTCATAAATGGAGAACCTTAGATCAGATTTTCATATATCAGCTGATGATCAAAAGTTCAACCTTCTGTTGGTACATTTACATAATTCAATTTTGTCAGACGAGTACCTGTACAGAAATGTTTGTATAATAATTTGTCGCTTATTTTCTACTTATGTTAATTTAATTATTACATTCAAATAAACTGTATCACATTCATTCATGCTGACACTAGTGAGACATGTAGGGTCTGTAAATATGATACAATAGAAAAAGAAACTTATTTAATAGACTGGTGAGTTTTAAATTTTTACATCAATTTGTACAAAATCACTGAATTCAGTTGTGAGAGATACATGATGAAATAAAATTATAAACATAACATTTTATTATTGAACATGGTGAATGGTGAGAAATGAGTGCAATATATAGAAATAAGTACAGATATATTATAATCATTGTATTTATAAATTCATTACTTTCCCTTCCACTTAATATCAAGAACAGAGTAATAATAGACTCAGAATAAAAGAGATACTCATCAGGATAAAAAGACAATAATTATTCTTATTTAAAAATTGTTACAGCTGGGTTGTTGACATTCATGTAAACCCAACTACTTGGAAGGTGAGACATGACTTTGAGGCCAGCCTGGGAAACTAACAAAGATTTTGTCTGAAAAAGCAAAACAGAACAATAATAAAACTAAGTGATGCAATATTGCCTTCCAATTTTCAAGATACCATAAATGTGTATATGCTTAAAGTCAATTTTATTTATAAACTTACTAAAAAGAACATTTCCAGGAGCTTATATTATTTTTGCATGTGTGTGCATTTAAGGTAATAAATTACATTATTGGATTAAATGAAACTTCAACCATAAATATTTCACTTAATGTCTTTATTCTTCTCCCTTCCTTATTTAACTGCTAAGTTTTACATATAAATGCAAATTAACACATAAACATGCACATTAAATACCATATAATAAATTATTTATCTGAACAGAATAAATTTTTTTTTTAGTATCATTACGAGACAGTGACTAAGGAAAAATCCAAAGTCAGTGTAATATTAGGAGTCTGTCCTCCCTCACTCATAATAAACTAATTGTCAAATGATTAGTATTTGGAAAATTAGTATTTGGAAAATATATATAATTGTCAAATGATTAGTATTTGGAAAAATCAAATGATTAGTATTTGGAAAAGTCATGTCTTTTTCATGATGCAAATTGTGCGTAAACATCAGAAATATGAGAGCTTATGTATCTCATTCCCTGTTTTTATTTATTGCTTATGATTTTGGTGATTCCTTTATCATAAAGGTAATGCTTGAAATAACTGCTAGGAAACAGACACACATATTTTATTCTCCCAGTTAACTGCTTCCTCCAGTTTGTCAACATTCTCAGACCTCTTCCTTAGGTGTCTTCCACTACAGAGCACCTTTCCTCTGTATCTTAATCTTATCTCTCATGCTATAAACTTTAATAACCTTTTCCATTTTGATCACTATATATTTTCATTGTTTAATAATCTTGCCAGTTTTGTTCTTCACAATTCAGTTTTCTAGATACATCTTACTGCCACCACCTATTCAGGATTTAATCATCTCCAATGTGACCTTGTTATTTTTCTTGGTTCATTTTTCCCTCATGATGCTTCCTTCTTTGTTTCTTAACTAAGATTTATGGCAAAGTAGTACTAGGAGTGTTTGAAGGGGCAAAAGAGAAAATATTTCCTGTACGAGTGGCTCCTGTAATTCTAGTGAGTTAAGTAAAAACAGTCATGACAAATAAAGAAACTATATGACAATTTAGAAGGTAATAGCTACTGTGGAAAAGGAGAATAAGATAAATGAGAAAGAAAATATGGTTTGAAAAAACAGTAGTATTAATTTTTAAGACATTGGTCTAAGTAGTCCCAATACAATGAGATTCAACTGTGAAGACCTGAAGGAATAAATTTTGCAATATTTGGAGGAAGAACATTTTATATACTGGAACAGCAAATCAAAGATCCTGTGGCAGGAGGATCTTTGAGGAATTGTAGCAAAACCAGTGGGATGGAAACCTGATAAATAAGTAAAGAAAAATTAGTTTAGAGGTGCAAAGGAGCTCCATGGTGTGGCATATTTCTGAAAGTACTGAAGTGTCCAGTTTTAGCTTGAATGAGTAGGAAGCAATTGGAATATTGTAAATAACGGGGTAAAACTATTCAAATTCTGTTTTGCAAACATATTTCTTGTTATTGAGAGCAGAATATCTAGCTTAAAAGAAATATTAATATACTTTTCTGCTTCAAAAGGACTTTTTAAAATATTTATCTTAAGAATGAATTTCAGTCTCATGTATATGATTAAACTTTCTGTTTTTTTGTTTATTTTAAAGAGAGTAAAATAAGAAAAATCCCTAGAAATGATAGAATATTTCACTAAACAAGATGATAGGGATTCAGTGATGGCTGGGATAATTGTATTGCTGGTTAAACTTTAGTGTCATAATATTCTGATACTATCTGTTTCAAGAGATCCAAGGAGAAGTCAGTCCGCAGTATGAAATTCCTTAAAGAAGTACTAAGAGTGTTAATTGAGAACCAGAATTGCATAGAAAGATTTAAGAACTGGAAACAATGAAGGAATATTTCGTGTGGTTTTTAGAAGGATAGATAAAATTGCTTTGCCAAAGTTGCAAAAGCTTTTATTGAAAGTAGGATGGAATCTGGGATATTATATAAGCAAAGATATAGAATTAAGATTACTTCACTCGACAGGGCAAACAAAGTTCTGGTGCAGACATTGATGTTACCAGAAAAAATGGAAAACAGATTTTTACACTAACAGTGTAAAATAATATAATTAGTTTTTAGACAGCAGATTGGCAATGGCTTTGATTTACTGAGAACAAAAAAGGTGATTTTTACATGTTAAAATTCTTTCTATCTTAAATTATATGACCTTGTTATATCTTTGGTAAAGTCAGGGACCTTATATGAGCTGTATTTTGACCAAAGTAGTCTTCTATTATTATTCCAAAAGATGCCTAAGCAAGTGATAAATGAAGGTGAAGAAAAAATTATTGCTGTTGACTGTGCTTAGATGTATATGTTGCCGGTGTCTATCAGATCCTAGATCACTCAGTGATTTAACCATCAAATGTATAATGTGTGACAACTACATTGGCCTGAAAGAGCATTGCAGAGTCTGATTCATGTAATAAAGTGGATTTTTTTTTTTTTCATCAGGTAACAGAAACACGGACTGGTCCTCTTGGCTGCAGTAACTATGACAACCTAGATTCCGTCAGTTCCGTTCTGGTTCAGAGTCCTGAGAATAAGATTCAGTTGCAAGGTATGTGGGTGCAATTTCATTAATTTTCTATCAGCTTGGATGACAAACTATCAATTTTCAGTTTCTTTTCTTTTTTAATAAGCTCCCCCCCCACACACACATATACACACAGCGTTAGACTTTTGAAACTCTTCTAAAAGGCTAGTTTCGCAATTTAAAAAAACATCAAAACTTAAAACAATATAGTTATCTATTACATCTCTTGATTTTTATTACTTATGCTATTATCTCAATAAGTACCTATTTTTAATGGATCTACCTAAGGTTTTTTTCCTTATTGATGCTTGTAAAAGATACAGTCACCTGTACTGTCAGTGTAAACTAAACTATTTAAATTTCACCTCTTAAGGCAGTCAATGGAATCCTTATTTCTGATAAGTACAAATGTACTTGATGTGAACAAATATTTACATTAACATTATTTCCATTATGAAGATTGATTTGTGATAATGGTAATGAGCTGATTTTTCTATTACCATAACACCATTTTATCATAATAAAAATTAACAAATATGTACTCTCTCCCAGATGAACATCGTGATGAACATTTCTTCATTCTTAAAATGAGGAATGTTAATTAGACAGATATTTACACATATAACAGTAGAATTATATCAGGAAAATGAGGACATTCTCTAAAACAAGTTGAATGCTCAAAAGGAAATATTGAGTGATTATTCTCTAGTCTGTATTTTGGAATTCTGTAGGTAAGAGCTGTATTTTATTTTGTTTACTTTTGTATATACATGCTCAAATGTTTTAGAAATTATACTTTCCTCAACTTTTCTGCCTTAATAAATGTAATCACATCATCTTTTTTAAATTAGTCAAAATCATAAGTGAATGCTATTTATTTTCAACTGTATACCTCTGACAAAGTATGAAAATATTTCAATAGTTTAATTGCTAAGCAGTTTATCGATGTAATTTTTAAAGCTAACAAAACATTTTCTCTAATTTAATTGAAGTTTAGCATTCTAGTATTACTTGTAATTCTCTACTGTTTATTTCATTTTAATGCTTGTATTCACTTTCTGTAAGAACACCAATTTTATAAAAAATGAATAAAGAAATTTGGACTGATTTAGGTATTTGAATTGATTATTTTAAAGATTATTTATTAACAAGATATTAATTCATATTCTGCTTCATTGTACAGTTTTAGAATAATTTTACATTGCAAAACATCAGGTCCCTACTTTAAAAACATAATGAAAGAAATAAACAAAATTAAATCTAATTGTTTCTATTCTTTTCAATTGTTTCTCAGAATCTTG
>NW_004955406.1:27854821-27995703 GCF_000276665.1 Chinchilla lanigera | reverse complement strand
TGATGGGTATTTGAGCTGTTTCCAGGATTTGGCAATTACAAACTGTGCTGCTATAAACATAGGTGTGTGTATATCACTGTGGTATGATACTTTTAATTCTTTTGGGAAGATACCAAGAAGGGAAATAGTTGGGTCAAATGGAACCTCTTGTTTTAGTTTTTTTTTGTCTTTTGGTTTTTCTCCGGTATCGGGACCAGAACTCATGACCTTGCGCTTGTCAGGCAGGCGCTTTTACCGCTGAGCTAAATCTCCAGCCCCAAAATCTTGCATTTCTTTTAGTTATTTTCTACTTGCCAAATATGTATTTACTTCTGTGTTGTAACTTTATTTGTACCCGTGAGGGTACCAAAGTCTTTTCAAGGTCATCTTGGTAAATCAGTTTCAAGTTCCTCAACATCCTATGTATTCTGCAATTGACTGGTAGTTGCAGTCCAAGGACCATGTTTTTTCTTCTTTTCAGATCCATTTTTTGTCGTATATCTCTACCCTATAAAAGAATGCAAACCATTCACCATTTCTCCATCAATACCATTATTATTCATTTATTTGAAAGAAAAAAAAATTGTATTCATTGTATATAACAATTGAAATTATTGATGTTCTTAAGGAATCTTTTTAAGGTGCTAGTTTAGTTCTTTATATTTATATTTAGTTACAAGGATGCATAGATATGGATGAAGATTACATAAAACCATAAATCTTTTATGTGTTTTGTTTTTAAAAGTATATGAAGTTTTAAAATCAAAATAGCATCATTTAGGGAACTGTGAAATTCATATTTATCATTATGTGCTATCTAGAATTACGAATTTTCCAGTAAAAATCATTTTCCAAAGTTCTACTTTTGTAGAAGACACAAAAATCTTCCTAAAGTAAATTTTTTTTAAAGCAAAGCAAAGAAAGCATAAAATTATTGAAGGTAGACAACATTAGACAAAAATTTCCAGCAAAACTACATGATATGGTGATATAAGAAGTTGTTAATTTTAATGTCAGTAACATACATTCACATCAGAAATATTCAAGTAACACATTAATTTTAGCTAAATGTAATGAAATCAAGTAGTTTTTGACAGTGAGTAAGCTGGATTTACAAGCTTGTTTGAATTTACAACCTGGAATCACCAGTAAAGTTGCAGAGAGAACATTTTTCTAAGAACTGAAAAAACAATGTTTATAAGTAGAAATTATGAAAAACTAAAACATGAGAAAAATAAATATGAGAGTATTGTAAGAGATATATTTCAGTGAGTAAAATTTTAAGTTTTCCTAGACATTATGAGTGTGACATAATGAGCAAGTTGCTTCTAAGTAAAAGGATAACAGAAATAATTTAAAGTCACAAGACTTGGTAGTAATTTTTAGCAAATTATCAGAAATTCGGAAAGGAATTAATCTTTACAAACTGTGGGTGAAATAATTTTCAGGTCACTTGTTTCCCATTGACACGGGAATAGGCCCTTCTAAGATATGCAAATAAATGTTTTTTATTTGTTTTTAAAATTGGGACAAAAAAATGGGACAGTATGTTATGTTATCTGCTTGCAGCAAAAAATGATTGTTATGGTTTCATAAAATTTCCTTTGTTCACATTTACTGAATAAAGTATAGTTACTGCAATTAATATTTTCAATGATTAGATAATAAAATTGGGAAGTAGAGAAATAATTTGTACTAAACTATTAAATTGTCACTCTAACAAAAAAGAAAGGCAAGAAAAAGAAAAACTAATTAGTAACAAAATAGTATCCATTTTTAAGGATATCTTTTCCAATCAACTAATTGATTTAGCTTTTCTCATAGTTTAGTTTTCTTCAAATATCACACAATACTGCAGTAATTTTAGTTTTGTGGAATTACATATTATTAGAGATTTTTAAAAAAAATTTCACCAGATGTATTTTTATTTAACGTTTTTCATTATCATGAAACTGTAAATGGTATAACATAAAAGTGTTTTGTGTTATGTCATTTACAATTTGTATTTCTTAAGAAATATATATGCATATATACATTTTAAGTCATTGACATACAGCAGGGACATATAACTTTGATTAAGGTAAGACATTTCTGAATTAAAGCATATTTAAACAAATAATATGTTGAGATAATGAAAGGAGATTACAATTAAAATAGGGAATATTGTGGGTATATGTTTGAGTTTAAATTATATATACATGTGCTGTACATCAATGTTAATGTCTATTGTCTATATCCATATATATATATTAAATGTACTATTGTTCAAATTATATTTTCAAAAGCTATATTATCTGGCAACTCAACAGGATTAGATTCTGTTTGGTATATGAATAAAATGGTTTAATATCGTTATTTTCAGTGCTTTATATATGTTTTAAAGATACAGAAATTACCTATGCTGGGCCTGTATTATGAAATAGGGAAATTATAATTGGCAATTTAATCATGTTTAAGGGGATAATTTTTTTTCAAAATTATAAGCGATAAATAAGCAAAATAGCATTGAAAGACATTAACTTCTAGGCTCCAAACTTTGTTTCTTTTGGTATGAGCAAATAATATCTCAATTTTAAAGAGCCAAGTGTCAATATTCAATTCTTCCTTCCTTCCTTCCTTTCTTTCTTTCTTCCTTTCTTTCTTTCTTTTTTCTTTCCTTTCTTTCTTTCTTTCTTTCTTTCTTTCTTTCTTCCTTTCTTCCTTTCTTCCTTTCTTCCTTTCTTCCTTTCTTCCTTTCTTCCTTTCTTCCTTTCTTTCTCTTTCCTTCTTTCCTCCTTCTTTCCTTCCTTCCTTCTTCCTTTCTGTTCTTTTTCACTTTCTTGTTGTTGTTAGTATTGGACCCAGGGTGTCACATATTTTAGCAAGTACTGTATTGCTAAGCTACACTTCAAACCTAAAAGTCCTATTTTTTAATGAAATTTTCTTACTCTTTTGAAACAGAGTATTGGTAAATCAATTAATTATATCTGGTGAATCACAAGTATCTCTTCTCTAACAGTCATTAAGTAGTTTCCATAATATTATTATATATTTAAAACTTCATTCTGAATAAGCACTATTCAAAATGCTCTATTCAAAATGCTTATTCTCCATATTTATGTCTGTTATTGCAATTATTTTGTAAATAGCAGGTGTTCAGCTAATATTTTGCATTTGAGGTGAAAACATAATAGAAATACAAAAATATAAGTGCTTATGGTCCTTTCCTGGCCAATATATGGGAGATAAATCTGAAAACAATATATGTTTTTCAATGTATTTGCTAAACAGATTTTCTTGAAATTTTCAATTCTTAGTTTTTATTGAATCAATCTCATAGATAATATTCATGAGTCAGGAAATTGACTTTTTGTAATGGAGGAAACATAAAAGTTTTAAAACTCAATTTTATTGCACAAAAGATCTTGGTGTTGAGGAAATGCTCACTGAGTTTTGTGCTTATTTTTACTCACTGACTGATTTGAATTTGTATACTACTTACTGTTTTATTAAAATGCAATGCTAAAATTGGAAATGTATTTTGAAATATGATAATAACGTCCCAAGTGTTAACTTTGTAGTTTTTTTCATTTATGATACATTTATGGAGAGATAGTGACTTTATCAAACTTTTATCTAGAAAAGTAATGAGCTGTATCATGAGGACTGTCTTCATACATGCCGAGGAAATGAACTGTGAAATAACTGAATTAGCCCATCTGCTCCTCTGTAGTTAGTATCTGTGCCTGCCTCTAACAATAGTCATATGAGCTATGTTTTGTAAGAGGCATAAGATAAACCTTACCAGGAATCTTCTATAACTTTATTAGCACAATCCATTATATTATAATGTTTGTGTTGGTGTGGGCCAACACTCTGAGATAAAATGAAAAAAAAAATTGAAGTCACATGCTGGAAAATAAATGCATGTGCATATTTCCAAAGATATAAGGGGATATGTTGTCTGTGTTATATAAAATAACTAAACATTGAGATTTATGTCATCAAACATGAGTTTAGAAAATTTCGATAGCCTATACTACCAATCCCTTGCATAACTTCTGAAAATCTACATTCATAGAATCAGCCTATGTATTGAAAAAATCATACAATTCTGTAATCTAATGCATAGATAGCTTTTGAATGATAGTTTTAAAATATGTATGAATTGTTAATTTAATGTACTAAAATTTGAACTGTCTTAATTTTACTTGACAAACCAAACTGATAGATTTCTTCACTTTTCAAGGGCTTCAAGTCCTCCTTCCAGACTACCTTCAGGAACGTTTTGTGCAAGCAGCCTTGAGCTACATTGCTTGCAATTCAGAGGGAGAGTTTATCTGCAAGGATAATGACTGCTGGTGTCAATGTGGTCCCCGATTTCCAGAATGCAACTGTCCTTCCATGGACATCCAAGCCATGGAAGAGAATCTCCTTCGCATAACCGAAACATGGAAAGCTTACAATAGTGACTTTGAAGAATCAGGTAAGGTATATATTTAATATAATTTCCTCAGTCTGTTATCAAAAACTGTTGAAAACTCTATTTTTCCATTTTAAAAGAATCGTTGCATTGTTGAAAAGGCTTAATTTTTCAGTATTTTAAAAATACACATTTATTTTGCTGTTATTACTGATTATCCAGTATTTTACTGAAAGAATGTGCACCACTATATGTTATTGTTATAGCCTGCTCTTGAAGTGACATGTTGTTTCTTTACTCAAGAATATTCTTGCCTTCTCAGTATCAGAATTTATAACCTGACACTTGGTGTCTTTCTGGAATTCTCTAGTGGCTCTTGAGTTTCATTTGTGAGTTGAAATATTCTATGCCTTCTGTACATGAACATGAGTCTTAAGAGTGCTATCTTTCAATTGACTGCTTATTCTATAACCACATTTAGATGGATTTTGTGATAAACGTGCATGGATTTTTTTGTTATTTATGAATTTGTGGCAGTTTTTCAATATTGTTTCTGATTGGCTACATATGCCTTAATATTCAACATTACTTTAATAAACAATCCAAATTTTGCAGAGAATTTGATATATATAATAGAATTACTTAAAATAAAATTTAAACACTGATAAGACCATATGTAACAATGATAATGAATGAATACTAAAAATTTCTTCAGTGTGGTGAACATATAACTACATAGGATGTAGTCAAAAGTATCAGGTGTGATTAAATTTCAAGTGAGTGAAGAGAATCACAATATTTCAGAATGAAATTGTGGCTAAATAGATTTCGGAAGAGTTCATACACTTAGTTTGCTTTAAGATACCTTTTAAGCCATAAGTCATTAAAATGCTTGCACTAATTAGAGCAGAAAATAGAATGGCCATTATCAAACATTGGGAATAGAGAAATGGAGAAATGTCACTCTAACTTCACAAACCTTTATTTAGGACAGTGGAATAAGTTTTTGAGCTATATTGTACAGTGTAGTTACTTATTTTAATGGCAACATATTGTGCAACTTAAAATTACTAGGAATAGGTGTCAAATATTCTCATTAGAAAAATACGTATGAATGGTAGAAGATATGTTAATTAGCTTCATTTAGTAATTACAGGTACAGGCACATAACATATCATCAAACAATATACCAGAAATAATTATACTTTTCCAATTTACAGTAAAAAAACATTTAAAAGGGCAGCTTAGAAACAAATTAAGCATCATATTTTTTCCCTAGTGTGAGAAGCTGAAAATGAACAATAGATATTGTAAAATGGTAAAAAAGTTCAAAAGGAAAGAGAAACTGGGATGGGGGAATGGTGAAAAGAAAAAAGAGAAAAGCAAAAGCAAAAAAAGTATATAAATATATATATATGATAGTTAAGATAGTTATACTACTAATTTTTCTTAGTTCATTGAAATGAAAGGTTTGTGCTAATATTGTATGGACAATTAAATGCCTATATCTTCTACTCTGAGTAACTAATTTAAAGATAATAATACATGATGTATTAACCATTGTTACTCTCCTACTATCGTATTTGGCAATTTGTTTTACATTTGTCTCTCTAAAATAAAAAATATAAATTTAAAATATAAAAAAACAAATCGAGCAAAAATAGGAAATGCTCAAGAAAATGATGAACTGATACTGAGTTTCCACAACTGCTTTTTTGTTGCACATTTATCAATCTATGGCAGGTTTCGTGGAACAAAATATATTCTTCTCTGGAAAATACCGCTATTCCAGAACAAAAATACCAGAAGAAATGTTTGCAGACATATTGCATTCCAGTGATATTTTTGGCAACTTAGGATCATAGGTGCAAAATCAGTTAGTACTCACGGACATTTTCCTTAATTTGAATTCTGCATGTGGAAAGAGTTTAAATGGTTAATCTCTTAAAACCTCCAATAGTAGGACTGAATCATCTACTGAGTGTTAGGCCCAAAATTGTAAATAGTCAACAAATTTAAAATTTAATGTACTAAAAGTCCACAATGGAAAGCAGAGAAGTGAAAATAACATGTCTGTCAACAGATGAATGAATAAGAAAAATGTGGTACTTTCACACAATGAGCTACGATTTAGCCATAAACATGAAAATTTGTCATTTACATCACATGTGTGGATGTAGAACAGGTTATGGTAGGTGAAATAAGCCAGAGAAAAGAAGACAAGTACCAAATGATTTCAGTCATGTGGAATAGAAAGAAACTTATCTCATGTAACTGAAAAATCAATTGCTGGTTGCCAGAGGAAGGGGTGAGTGGTGTGAAGAGAAGGAAAGTTTGACCAGTAGGTGCTAAGTTGTAGTTAGGGTAGAGTATAAGCCCTGTGATCCTTGTACAGTAGGGTGATTATAGATAATAATAAACTATACATTTTAAAAGCTGAAAGAAAATATTTGTGAATAATTTCATCATAAGTAAGTGGCCAATCTTGAAGGGATAAGCATTTTAACATGAATTATACATTATGCAATATATATGTATATGTGTAAATATATATATATATATATATATATAGAGAGAGAGAGATAGATATACAAACACACACGCAAACATAGTGTAGAATTCCCAACATATGTATAATGTCTGAACAAGGCAACTTGAGTGTACAGTTAAACTCCATTCATAACTACTGTAATAAAGCAAGAAGACTTGCAATGGGAGAGATTGATTTCTCTCACTCCACTGAAGCAAGAGTGTAGGATTTTAAATATGTGACACAACATAAGAGAAAATACTTAAGAGAAAATGTCCAACAGAAGGGTGGCTTGTCACCAGTCTTAGGCTGTCTGTGTTTCCTCATTATCTATCACTGAAGTTAGGCTCCTGCCAGTTCTCAGAGATTGGAGAAAGGGAAGTAGTGCTTCATGTACTACATTTCAAATGAGTGAATAGCCTGTACCTCCCTGAGAAAGACCTGTGCAGTCTGTAGAATAGTTCTTGTGAAAGGGCAAAGGAATCATTTACAATTTCCAAGTGTTATAAAGTATTTTAAGACAAGAGAGATCAGGGACCCATAAACAAAAGCAAACGTGTACATTTTAGGCAGTCTGAGGAGAATTTTCAAATCTTGTCAGTACCTCATAATATAGACTCCAAAAAACAAGAAGAATAATTTGACACAACTAAAAGGAATGACAGAGAGCTACACAGTTACAGTGAGATTTTGACATCATTTTCTTAATAAATGGCAGGATAAACAAAATTAATATTAATAAAGATTATGGATTTGAACAGAAAATTTGGAGCTGAGGAAAATATGTATGTAATGGTGAAAAAAATGTTTACAGATACATATTTCCCCTATGCTTAGGTAGTATTTCCCAAATGTATCAAATGCAAGGTTACAAAGTTACCTTGAAAAATTACAAAACAGTGGAATCATTTAGAAAATATTTTTCTGATAATAATAAAATCAAACTACTATCAATACTTTAAGGATAAATTGCCAAAAGGTATCTGTAAGAAAATTAAATGATAAACTTCGAGAGAAATAGAGGAAACAAATAGGAGGTAAAGTAAGAGCTTAGAACAACTGAAACTGTCACATAATAAGGGTGTCAGTGTCCTGATTCCTTTTTTTTTTTTTTAACTGGAAACGAATTCAGGACCTTGCGCATGCCAGGTAGGCGCTTGGGCCACTGAACTATATTCTCAGCCCTTGAACTATTTCCTTGGCCATTTCATTCCTCTTAAGTAAAACTATTTTCTAATATCTATCAAAGGCAAGGATGTCATTTCCTTTGATCCAGCAATTAATTCTTATGTAGAATACCAAATAAATATGCAAGAATTTTCAACAGCACAAATATAGAAAAATATACAAGATCTTCTTAGTAGCATTATTCTTAATATCCTAGAAAAGTGCACCATGAAAATAATAAAAATTATTCTTTAACTTAGAAAATGATCATATTCTTATATAATGATTTTCTATAAACCTAAGCAAAAGAATGATAGGCTCTTTGTGCAAGTGTATGCTGTTTCTCAAAATTTCCTGAATCAGATATTTATAATGTGCATATTCTCTGATTTAGTCAGTAATTTGATAAAAATATTTTAAAGTGTACATTTTGTGAGCTAAATAACCTAAAAGACATAATCTCAGCAAACTAAATAAATAATTATATCTAAAACTTAGTACATATTATGTATTTGAATTTGTAACAAAATGGCAAAATCTAACCTGGATATTCAGTGGCCAGAGTTTGTGAAATATTAAGTAGAAATTAGTATTCATAAACTAAACTTTGAATCTTGTGCCACATTTCCACAATCCATTTCTCAACCAAAAGTTCTTACCTACTGGATTTAGTAGTTCTAATGTTGTTAAAACAATTATATATTTTCTAGGGTACTATCTTGAAACTATTTTCAGTACTAAAACATTTAATAGTGAGTTCTTTTTATTTTATAACTGGTAGTATAGCATATTTAGTTAACCGATATTTAATTAGCGTTAACCTGCTTTGCTGTAAACTTTAATATACATTACATCAATATTTTCACCCTTTTCAATATGTAGGTAGCTAAAGAATTACCACAAACTTTTGTTTATTCTTTACTTCTTCAATTAGACCATATTTAGTACTATACACTTAGAATGATACAAATGGTAAAATATTTTATTTTGTTTGGACTCCTCTCGAAATTGCTGAAAAGTATTGAAGATCACCTTAGTTTTAATAAGGGATTCTGTTCTGGATATTTTGAGGGTTTTCTGCCTCAAAATAAAACATAAAAAGTAATGAGGCAGATATTACTTTGGAAAATTTTCTAAAATATTTTCACGAAGGGGCTGGGGATTTAGCTCAAAGGCAGAGAGTCTGCCTGGCAAGCGCAAGGTCATAAGTTCCATTCCCGGTACAGGGAAAAAATAAATAAATAAAAATAATAAATAAATAAAATATTTTCACCACTAACAGTATAATATAAATTGATAACCTCCATTCTATCTATCATGGTTGTAAGGAATATACCATCTTATTTCATCAACAGAGAGTTGAGAAGAAGCAGTACTACATGTAGTTACATACCTTAAGCTTTTCTATTGGAAACTTTTAATTTTAGTTACAAGATAGAATTATTTGTGTATACTTACTATCTGGAAAATAATTCCTTTTATACTCTATATGGACAACAAAAATCATTATGGCACTTTAGGTTATTTTCAAATAAATAAAGAATTATAGAAAATAAACAAATGCGAATAACACAACAAAATATATTTTATTGAAGCTAAGGAAATTAAGATTTTTTAATTCACAGAAACTGAAATTACAAAATTGTTTCTCTAGAACTACTAGCAAGATGAGGTATGTCTGGGGGCATAATACATCAATATAGATGTTAATTACTCTCAGCAAAAAAGGGAGAAATGGAGTCATTTGCTATTAGATAATTTGTCTGTAAATGCTTTTTATTTGGTGTGTTTGTTGTCTTCACTATGTATAAAATTCAATCAGTAGGTAAAATTAGCATATAATGCTGTCATTCAAATACGTAAATTTATTTGAATCATTTTGTCTAGTAATGTCCAAATCCTAGACAATATATGTAGTAGGGACTACAAATAAAAGTGTCATAAAATTTCAAATATATGTATATCTCTTTTCATGTTGTACAATTTGAGATTGTTTCCAAATATAGAATATAAATTTATACAAAACTATTCATTATATTTTTTCTGTAATATATATTTAATAAGACATATAGGAGGCATGTATGCCTTGATTAGAATGAAAGGAATGAAGGAGGACAATGATAAAGGAAAATACAAAAGCAGAAAAGAATGAAATACAAGTACACCTTCAGAATAGAAAAAGCTGAAAATTGATTTACTTAAATGAAAAATCACCATTTTGTCACAAATTTTACAGGAACAATATCTTCTGTGATCAAGCCCAAGGATTCCAATTTACTGAGAAACTGGAAATACTTGAAGGTCTACACTTGTATCTAAATGTGTAAAACCAAATTTTAATGGAAATACATTATATTCTCAAATAACTTTTGAGACATCCTCAACTCTTTATTGAATGAATTAGAAAATAAATTTTTCATGGTAGAATTAAAGAATATTATGGTATTGTTGCCAATGAAATATGTAAACATATTTGTTGATAGCACAGATATTTTAGAAAATTTGGCATGACACTTGAAAAAATGTGTTATCACCTTTTGTATAAGAAATATAAGGTGTAGTGTAGACTGTCAAGAAACATCTTTCTCAGGATCAAGTCCTATTAAATAGCAAGATATTTACTTAAGGATCAAAGAATGACAGTTGGAAGCCACCTTTCAAGGGTACTGTGTAGGTGTTACTTGTGGGAACAATATCCATTTTCATACTTTGTCTGAAACAAGATAAATGTTCTAATGCTATAAAGAGAAAACAGAATGATTATTGCAGTATTATAAGAGGTGCATTAACCTTATCTGCATGCTTTAAAATATGTCTTCTTGCCTACCATTTTTATGTGGACAACTCCTATTGTCTTTCTTTTTTTTTTTTTTTTTTTTCCTCCGGTACCAGGAACCGAACTCACGACCTTGCGCTTGCCAGGCAGGCGCTTTTGCCGCTGAGCTAAATCCCCAGTCCCTCCTATTGTCTTTCTGAAGAACAGGTTCTCTCAAGAGTTATGTAACTATCAGTTTATGAGAAAATATTTTCTGTCCAAAATCAGTACATCTGAAGGAAATATTTTAATTTTAACTTTAATTGTCTATTTTATATATTGGTCTTTGATGAAACCCTACTGTTTGTTTCTTCCTACTGTTTATTCTTACTCTTTGAAGGTAAATTTTTCCACTATTTTGAGGAAATTCCATTCCATTAGTACTACATTTTACATGTTACTGAGCTAACTCTGAGACTCAATATCTGGCTAATGCAAGCTCTACACGATTTCATTTCCTTAGGTACAAAGATCAGCTGAAGATATATGAAAGATTGCATGACTAAGAGCCAGGAATCTATTTCCTAGGAGTATGTGGGGAAAAAGATAGAATCCCTTCTCTCTACAATAGCTATTAGGTGTTCTGTTCACTTTCTTTCTTATCCTCATATTCTTACAAGGATAAAATCCCCAGACTCTTGAATTTTATTCTATGTAACTTTGTTGTGAATTTTTTTGTCTGCTTCTTCCAAAACTGAATATGACAGATTAATCTCAGTGTGGAAAAAGGATCACTATAGCAGGAGGGAAACATATCACTGCAAATATGCACACATTAATATTAGAGCATTAGCTAGAAAAAATGACAGATGAACAACCTGTTAAAATTCTGCTAGTCAAACAAATTATCTAAGCCAATCTCATTGAAGGATTTCTTTCTTGAACCAATGCTTGAATGTTTGTGAAAAGTTCTAATGACTCCACAATGTGCTGTTCTTATTGCATCATATTCAGCAAAATTCTCTGTCCAGATTCACAGTATATTTGAACATGCCCAATAAAACAGAATAAAAGTCACATCTATTAGAGTGTCAAATGCATCACCAAATCCAGTTTTGTTGCTTTTAATACCAAGACATGAACCAAAGGAAAAGTTACCTATCCAAGACATACTGTACATCAAGGTGGAATTGACCATCATAATCACAATAGCACTTGCTGTCGATAGGAGAATACGAAGGCACAGAAAAACAAACTCAACTTGGATCAACTGGGAAATCATACTAACATCATAATTTGAGTTCCTGAGCCATGAAACTGAGGAATTCCTTGAAAACGTTCAGTTTCTCCTTTGCAGAGTACTTCTCGTGTCTATTGCTATCCAAGGATCTAAGCCTGGATGGGTGAATGATCTTCCTATCCCATTACTCTCTTTGCTAAATCTTAGGTGAGAATAGAATATGGCTGGGATACTATTTTCTCAGGCTTTCTATCTGCCAAAACTCTGAAAATCAAATACCATTAATTTTTATATTCTTTCATGCCCAAAGCCATGATTTCTTTGGTAGTAGAACTCACATACAAATTAATTGATCCTTTCACTATGATCATTTTTCTATCATTTTTTCACTTGATTTTCAGTCCCATTGGTCAATGACCATGTCCATAGTTTTATATATGTTTTTTATGTCTGCTGTTTTATTTTTCTGTTCTATCCTATTCCTCTTTTCTTCTTTTTTTCAGTTTCATTGTGTTAGCTGGACCCCTTTGTTTGTGCCTTGGGGTCCTGGATGCACCTTTCTTTGGCCATACACTCTAAGACAGATTAGCATATTTTATTGTGTTGACAAGAATCATGGATCTCAGATTTAAATTCTTTGTGCTGTGAAGCTAAAGTTTAATGGCTGAATGAATAATTTTGTTAATAGCTAGATGACTGTATTGTTTCTAATGTTTTTATTATTATTTTTGCTCTCTTTAAAATTAAAATTTAAAAAAATAGCTAGATGAGTTAGCTTAATATTGGGAGTTGAGATGTAGGTGAATTTCTAATCTGTACCTGATCCACAGTGCACACCTTCCCTTTTATTCAAGCTTTCAAACCCTGAGTTTGAAATTATCTATGAATCTGAGGTCATATATCATACAAAATATGCAGGTGAAGATACAGAAATGCACAGTGTGCAATTCTCCTCAGATACTGACATTGAAATATATTGTTACTAACACTGCTCGTCCATTTTGAGTTGCCTCTGGACTATTCTCTTTGTTTTCTTACACCAGGATATGAGATAACTGTGCAGCCACCATCTGGAGCAACTGTCACTCTGACAGAGGGTGATACGTTGTCATGCTTTACAGAAAGGGTTATCAGCAACAGAAGTAGAATTCTATTTTCCAGTGTCTGAATTTATCAACTATATAAACTTTCCCAGTTACTTCAGGCAGCAATTTTACCAGCTGTTCCCTGATTACACAACATAGTTTGTCATTATTTCCATTCCAGCCTCTGATAGGTGTCCCTGCCATCTCCACAGCCTGCTAAGTCTGCATCACAATTGTAAACTTTTCTTTCAGCACTACCTCTCCCCACATTTCTGGATGAATCTCTAAGTTACTGTCAGCTTGGTAGCACTGTTATGGTAAAACCCCTCAAATGCTCAATATAAATAAATGCTATTGCTCATTCACAGTACATATCCATCACATGTTAGCTGGTGGTCTCTTTTCTGGACAGTTTTCATTCCAGGAATTAGGTGGAAAGAAATGTCACCTTTGAGTAATATGGTTAAGGTGCTACTGGGAAAAAAAGAAAAAACAAAGCATTCATCATTGGCTCTTATGTGAATTACCCTTCATATTATCTCTGATCATATTTTATGAACAAGCCTAATTTCAGCAGAATAAGAAAAGTTCTATTTTACCATGTACCTGTAAGAGAATAATATTCAATTTTTTTGGTGGCTAGCTGGCATATTAGCCACAGACGGCTTTTCAAATACAAGAATACTTCACCCAGCACCACTGAACCACACAATCTCAGATAGGATATAGGTACAAATTTTGCTATTTCTAGCTGGCATTCCTTACGGCTGTATATTAGGAAGATAATGATATGTATCAGTTAAGTGTGTTTAATCCATTTTATTCATCAAAATTATAATTTTATGAAATTCAGGTAGTTAGAATTTAGCTAAACAAGCTTTATCCATAAAAAATTATATGAATGTTAGCAAGTCACTTAGTCTCTTGAAACTTTAGCAACTTCATTTTTCATCCTGTAACTTTATGTAGGCTTGATGAGCTAGAAAGAAATTCTTCTATATTAGCGACCATGTATTACACAACCTTCATGTAGTTCAAGCTTTTTGGCAATTGTATTCCTGTATTTATAGCATAACTCTTTTAAAGGAAGCAGTAGTTGAAATTAAAGAGGAAGGGAGAGAAAATAAACTTGTCATAATACCAAGTCTTAATCTTGTTCTCATGATGACAATAGCTTTTTAAATTACAATAATTTCCTTCTTGACTACGTTATATTTTATAGATAACATCAGTACCAACAATAATATTTACCTCCAAAATCGATATACAAACCAATTAGTTTCTGCCCATTTTATTTTATTCAGTATTTCCACTGATTCCTCAGTGCCTTACTATACCATATCTAATATACTATGAATATTACCTTTGCAATTATCAAACTTTATTACATATTTCAGTTAATTTTTAGTATCGTCTGAAATAAGATGGCTCTGGATGTCAAGCAGGTGTTTTATGTTACAGTTGCTGATTTATATCCCAAAAGGCTTTCTGCCAAATGCCGGTGCACTTTGCCAGTTGGCCCTGTTGGGTTGGCGAGATGAAGGCCATCATTTCAAGTATCTGCCAGCAGAATTTGTCATTTATTTAGGGCAGGGAACAACATATTTCTTAGTGTCATTACTCAAAAACTAGTAGAGTGTGCTATTTATACTAGATCCATTACATATCACAATATATGTTGATTGATTGATGGATGGGGTAATGAAATATATATGTGGCTAGAGACTATGCAATTGATTTCACTGTTTTTAAGTCATCTTCCTGGCAATATCATAGTAAGTGTAACACCATTATTTTTTTCAACAAGCATGTATTAAAAGCAATTCTAAAAGTGAAAGTATTCTATAAGGCATTTTGAACAATATTTATAGGCATTTTGAGAGGTTTTTGCTGTTATTATGTACAAGAGCATGAGTGATGGTCTTGTATTACTCCTCACAGTAAGATTAAAATGTACAGATACACCAGAACATGCAGATAAGATGCTTTATTTTTACATTGGTTTCAACTTATTTATCATAAGAAACAGTCTCTCAATAAAAACATATGTGCATCTAGTCTAAGCTATTATTGTCTATGTTTATTTGAAGTCCTAATTGATTCAAATATTCAGCATAAACTGTTTTTTTTTTTTCCCCTGCTACCATGAGTCAAACTCATGACCTGGCTCTTGCCAGGCGGGCGCTGTGCCACTGAGCTAAATCCCCAGCCCTTCAGCTTAATCTAAAACAAGTCACTCAAAAGTTTGATTCAGTATCATAAAAAAACTAAATGGCAGTTTCATTAAGTGTTTTATTGGTACCCTTTCCACATTAGTACAGACTATAGTGAAAGAGTTAACAAACAACACTGCATAATCAGAGAATTTTATTTGATATTCAATGGTTAGTTCTATAAAAATATATGTGCCAAATTTATCCTTTTTGTGGAGTAGTAGTACTTCACTGTATAAATAAAAACAAAAAACCTGCACCTTTATCCATTCATTGGTTCATGGGCATTTGAGCTGTTTACAAGATTTAACTATTACAAACTGTGCTGCTATAAACATGGGTGTGCATATATCCCTACTGTATGATGCTTTCAATTCTTTCTGGAAGATACCAGGAAGGGGAATATCTGGGTCAAAAGGAAGCTCTAATCTTAGTTTTATTTTGGGGGGAAACTCCACACTGACTTGCATAGTAATTGCACCAGTCTACATTCCCACCAACAGTGGAGAAGGTTTCCTTCTTCCAATAGACAGTACAGTATTTGTTATTGATTGATTTCTTGATAATATGCATTTTTTTCTGGGGTGAAAGGAGATCTCAGTATTGTTGATTTTGAGCAGTATAAAATATAGAGTTTAAAAAATAATAAGGGCATCATACATTCGTGCAATAACAAGCTATGTAGAAGATGTAAAATGTAACAACAGGACATGAAGACTCATAAGTGAATACTTACATAAAATTCAAGAAAAAAATGTAAAATAAAAATTTAAAACAAGATAAACGGAGAGTAACAATGGTTAATACATTGCATATTGTTATTGTTAAATTAGTTATTCAGATTATAATATATAGACATTTAATTGTCAAAATGATATTAACACAAGCTTTTCTTTTCAACACTAAGATAAATTAGTGTATACTGATCTTAGCAATATATATGTGTAATATATACACATATATATAATATATATACATACATATATAATAGGATTTCTTGCCAGTTGTTTCTCCTTCAATCCCAGTTGTTTCTCTTTCCTTTTGAACATTTTCTTCCCATTTCACAATATTGATTGTACATTTTGGACCTTATTTGCTCTTTTGGTTTCCAGCACTAGGAAGACAATATGACGTTTACACATGTGATTTTGGTTTATTTCACTTATGGTTATGGTCTCAAAATGCACCCTTTTACATATAAACTCTCAGGTGCATTCTTCTTTATGCCTGAGTAGTACTTCATTGTATGAAAAGACCACATCTGCTTTATCAGTTCCGCAGTTGATGGGTATTGGGTTTTTTCCAAGATTTAGCTATTAAGTATCATGCTGCTATAAACACAGATGCATATACATTGCCGTGGTACAATGTTTTTATTTCTCCTGGGAAGATACCCAAAAGGGGAGTAGCTGGGTTTAATGGGACCTGTAATTATAGTTTACTGAGGAATATCCACACTGATTTCCACAGTGGCTGCACCAGTCTACACTCTCATCAACAGTGGAGAACAGTTCCTTCTGCCCCACAGCCTCACCAGCATTTGTTCTTGGTTGTTTTCTTGATAATAGCCACTTTTTTCAAGATGAGATGGAATCTGTGTTCTCTTAATTTACAGTGCTCGAGTGACCAATGAAGTTGAACATGTTTTCATATATTTATTGCCTGTTTGGAATTCTTCATAAGAGAACTGTGTATTCATCTCAGATGCCCATTTTTGAACTGAGTTTAAATTTGGGACATCTGATATTTCTGAGTTCTTTATGTGTTCTCGACAGTAATCCGTTCCCTCAGGAACACCTGCAAACATTTTTTCTCATATTATGGGTTGTTTCTTCACTCTGTTGGTGGTTTCTCTTGAGTTGTCAATGCCTTTTAGTAAGATGAGGTCCCAGTTGTTGGTTCTTTGTGGTCCTTCCTGTGTGATCAGTGTTTTATTACTAAAGTCTTTTCCTACACCAATGTCTTCAAGTGTTTTATCTCTTCTACCTTCCATTAGATTTAATATTTCTGTTCTAATATTCAGCATTAAAAAATGCTATCTTTCTACCAGTGAATGTGTTTGACATCTTTGTAAAAATAACATGGCTGATGGTATCTGGAGTTGTTTCTGCATCTTCTTATCTCTACCATTGATCTCCAGGTCTGGCTTTTTTTTTCCTGTACCAACAGATTTATTACAATAGCTCTATAGTATAATTTAAAGACAGGGATTGTGTAGCTCACCTGCCTTGACTTTGTTGCCCAAAACTGCCTTTGCTATTCAAGACTGCTCCTGGTTCAAATGAATTGTAGGACTGTTTTCCCTAATTCTGTGAGATAAGCTGTTGGAATTTTGATCAGACTTGCATTGTCTATATAATGGTTTTGAAAGTATGACTGTTTCAATTTTTGTTTTGTACTTCCTACCCAAGAATGGAGGATATCTTCCAATTTTCTAATATGTTCCTCAGTCTTCTTTTTCAGAGTACTGTAGTTTTCAATGTAGTGGTCTTTGACATCCTTTGTAAGATTGATTCCTAGGTATTTACTATTTTGGATGCTATTGAGAAGGTGTTATTTCCCTAATTTCTTTCTCAGTGAGTTTGTTATTTGTGTACAAGAAGACTATTGATTTTTGAATGTTGACTTTGTATGCAGGTACACTACTGAAATTTTTATTAAATCTAGCAGCTTTTCAGTGGAATTTTTAGGATCTTTTAGGTGGAGCATAATATCATCCACAAATAATGATAGTTTAACTTCTTCCTTTTTAGCATTATTCCTTTTATTTCTTTCTCTTATCTAATTGCTCTAGCTAAATTTTCCAGAACTATGTTGAATAAAAGTTGAAACAGTGGACATTCTTGTCTTGTGCCTGATTTCCAAGTGAAAGCTTCGGGTTTTTTTTCCCATTTAGTATGATGTTGGCTGTTGGTTTGTCATGGATTGTTTTTATTAGATTGAGATAAAGACAATCTATTCCAATTTTCTGTAGGAATTTAATCATGAGTATATGCTGGACATTCCCTCAAGCTTTTTCTGCATCTAATGAGGTGAACATATGATTTTTTTCTTGACTTTGTCAATGTGGTGTATTACCTTTATTTATTTATGTATGTTGAAACATCCCCATATCCATTGGATGAATCCCACTTGGTCATGGTATACAATCTTCTTGATGATTTCCTGTATTCTGTTTACCTATATCTTATTTTTGATTTTTGCACCTACGTTCATTAGGGATATTGACCTGTAGTTCTCTTTCTTAGTGGAGTCCTTCTCTGTTTTTGTTATCAGGGTAACGCTTGCTTCCAGAAATGCAATTGGGAGTATTGCTTCCCTTTCAATTTCATTAAAAAATTTGAGAAGTAGTGATGTTAGGTCTTCTCTAAAGTACTTATACAATGAAACAGTGAATCCATTAGAGCCTAGACTTTTCTTTGTTAGTAGATTTTTTAATTGCATCTTTGATTTCATTGATTGATATTGGTTTCTATGGTATTTTTATATCTTCTTGATTCAGTTTTGGTAATTTGTATGTATCTATGAATCTATCAATTTTTTCTGCATATTCCATTTTATTAGAATACAAGTTATCATAGTAGATGTAGATTACTTTCTAAATTTCTGCAGGGTCCTTTATGATTTTACCCTTTTCATTCCTAATTGTGTAGATGTGAGTCTTTTATTTCCTTTTTCTGCTATGGTTGCCAAAGGGTTTGTCAATTTTATTTAATCTTTCAAAGAGCCAACTCTACTTCATTGATTTTTGTATTGTTTTCTTAGTCTCCAAACCATTAATTCTATTGAAAGTACCCTTCTGGCACCAACAAGTTAGTTGTGACCATGTGACTTGTTTGGATAAGGAAAACTTGAGGAGAAGCAGGCTTGTCACTGTCCTATGGAAAGCTGGAAGAGCCAGGAGCTTATTAGTTTTACTTTGTGTGTCAAAACAACTGATAATATTTTATAAATGCTGAAGGCGGGTAGTTTGCATCACTGAAACAGGACTGTGGGAAGTATAGCCACAGCCTTCCATAGGTGGATATGGGATATGAATTGAATCCAAAAAAATTTTTGTTGATGGTGAAACCTAGACATATTTTTGTAGTTTTTTTGTTTGTTTGTTTGGTTTTACTTTAGAAAAACTTAGTCAATACTGACTCATACAGCAGAACTTTGAGGGGTGTATTTCAATTTGATGAATATGTTTTATTTATCCAATACAAAGTAACGTATGAAATTTTGCTTGATCTTTTTCTTTGTGAAGTGATGGTAAATGTTTATTATATTTTAAAATTTATATTATACAATGAGTCTAATCAAAGTATAGTGATCTATTTATAATGTACCAAGTATAGCATAATGGATATTTCTGGGCTTATACCAATGTCTTTGTAGTGTTACTATTATGATTGAATTTTTTTACAGATGATAAATCTTGAAAATATTACAGTATAAGTGGCTTTTGTAGTATATTTCATATGTGGTCAATTAGCATTTAAAGTACTTTATTCCTTAAATACACAAAAGTCTTTGACATATAGGCATTAGTATTGCATGAGAAACCTGACCTACTTGTAATAACCATATCACTTCTGCATGCCTTAGTTTCCATGCTGAAGTGGTATGATCCAGAGCTTATAAGAGGGGTGAAAATGTGGCTCAGTGTAGGTGCTCTTGGCTGCATGTGAGAAGACCAGTCAATCCTAGAACCTCAAAACAAAAGCTCAGAATTTATAATTAGCTACTAATGCTAAGTATGAACAGATAAAAGCAACAAAAATACCTATGATAATATGTACATTGATATGAAATTTGACAAACAAATATATGCATTGTTGTGCACCAAATTATGCTTCTTTTATTATAGAATATTGAAAAGTTCTAGAGCTAAAATGGAGATTATTTTTACTTACAGTGACTTGAACTCTGCTAATTTCTTTCAGCCACTTCTAATGATTTTTAACTACATTTTATCAAAGGTATATACGTTTCTTTTTTAAAGATTGCAATCTAGGCTGTTGCAATGAATGTGTGTGTACCTGACTTTTAAAAAGTTCTTGCTCCTTTTTGTATAATTCCATACTCTATTTACATGGACAGCTGCAAAATTGTAGGATGTAACCAGATGACTTAAATCCTTACAAAATACCTTCTCTTTGCACTGAACAATGATCCTTTATTCCCTTATAGTGACATCTATACAGTAAGGACATTGCATTTGCCATATGGCTAAATGGCCTGTCACTGAGAGTCCCATTAAATTTTTGTTATCTTGCTACTGTGATCTTAACAGCTAGCTTTGAAGAAGAAATAACCCTTATGCCAGCAAAAGTCAATGGTACATTTAAGAAGTTGACAGAGTGTTAGTAGAAAGATCTTGAAGTTAATTGGCAGCAAAACAGATGTATGGTGTTGTGTCAGGTTGTCAGATTGTAATGCTGTGTGAACTCTGAGCAAGCATCATCTCAGGGAGGTTGATCGAATTTGTCACACTGGCTATGCAAGGCAACACAGAATAACAAGATAAATTTCTCCCCAAAACTACAGAAACATGCAGTCACATCTCAATTCATAAAACCGACAGGCCCATTAGAGGCCAGCTTGTCAAACCTTCTACCTGATGAAGAATGTTTTATTTCATAAAATTTAATACTGATTGTTTAATGCTTCCAATGATGGAGAGTTCAGTACCCCATAAAGTTGCAGAGTAAACATGTAAACATCTTTGATTTTAAAATGTTCCTTATTTATTTTAGAAGTTAAATTATTGCACACTTCACTCTTTTCTCCAAAAAATAGCATGATATTACCCGGTGCTGAAATACACACAATTGTAGCTTCTGTCTGTTGTTCTCAGGCGGCCTGTACAGAGTCACACTAATGTCTCCTCTCTCTTTCCCAAGGCAAACTTTTAAGTATAGACATATGTCTGTCACATCTTCTTGCACGTTTGTTCTTGCAAGAACAGAAGTCAATTGATTAGAAATTCTGTGAAATAAAAGATAGTCCAGACGAAGTAGTTTGGGGGCGTGGTAGGTATTATGGAAATATCAGTGTTAATACTCTTCAGTCCAGTGTATATGGCAAACTACATTATATGCTACTGACTGGTTGTTCCTTTATTTGTGAAAAATATTCTTCATTGTTTCTGGTTCAAGTGCATCTAAAATTATGCAATAAGCACTGCAAAAGATAAAATGCTATCATTCTCTTAGTTGATTCTTATTTTTTTTGTATTTCCTAGTGTCTTTCTTTCTGTTACAATGTATACTTACATTTTGAAGTTTTCAGATGAAATACAAGGTATTTACTATCAAGGAAGTCTCCCAGGGAAAGCTACATCTGTTCAACAATCTTTAAAACAATGCTTGAACTTCTCATTTTAAAATTCTGAGGCGGCTTTGATGATAACATTCTGAGATGTGAAAATCCCTCCCGGGAGCATAGTGGGCTATTGAGGCATCTAGTTAGTTGGAGTTAAAAGAAACTTATTTCTTTTCAAAAGAAGAAATACACATGTAATGTGTGTCTTTTAAAAATATTGTTTGTTCTCTTTTTATTCCAAAACTACTCTGTTTCTTTAAAAACTCACAGATTTCAAATCATTCTTTAATAAGTATACACAATAATGTGTATTGAGTTGCAGAGAATTTAAAAGTACTATATACTTATATAATGTGGAAATTATAATTTCACTTCATATCAAAGTTTAGATATGTCTCATAATGCTCTTGGTAAAAGAGTATAATATACAAATTTGGCTAACAATATTGTCTGCCTGCTATAAGTATTTCATGGGAATAATCAAGGTACAGAATAGAAGGGTGAATGAAATTTACATAGCAATTTGCATTTTCAGGAACTAGGCCCATAAAATGATAGCTTGAAAAACTTAATGTTACACCTTGCTTATCATCACAATAGTCTAAGTGGATTCGAGCGCTTTGGGCATTCTGTATAAGTTTTTCTAGGCAAATGATCCTTGTGATTAATTACACTTTTCTTCCATGATCAGGTATTTAACTGATCAAAATGTGTGGGTATTAAAGATTAGGAACTATGTCTACATCTCGGCTGGGAAGCATATTTTCCTCAGACCGGATGAGACATGCCTGGAGAACTGACTGGGTCCTGGAGACAACATACTCATCAGTGACTTAGTGTACCGAGGTTCACAAGCAAATGTGCTCCTAGGAAGTTGGGTCCAGCTGGAGAAAATGGATCCCTAGAGACATCTTTCTGCTTCTGTTCCTCTGTCTTCTGCTTTCTGGCCAGGGTGATATAGGCAGCTTGCTTCAGCATACCTCTTGCTCTGATGTTTCTACTTTGGGGCTAGCTGAACATGGACTGAATTCCCTGAAGGTATGGACCAAATTAAACCACTTCTTCCTTACGTTGCTACTGTTAGGTGTTTTGTCTGACCAATATAGCCTGTATATAGAAATAAATGTTTCATTGGGGCTGGGGATTTAGCTCAGCAGCAAAGCACCTGCCTGGCAAGCTCAAGGTCGTGAGTTCGGTTCCTGGTACTGGAGAAAAACCAAAAATATAAATAAATAAATAAATAAATAAATAAATGTTTCATGATATTCTACATGCTGAATCATGGGATGATTCAGCACTAGTTCCCCATTTGTGTATTATGGTTTCTCTGGTAGAGAATAAAATATGGAATCTATCTTCCCTGAGTTCATGTTCTATGTGTTTTTATTCTGGTTCAATTTCTGAATTTGTCCCATGTCTAGATTGTCTGGGTGGGGTTAATAGTGGTTGAACCCAGGCAGGCAGGTTCCAGGGCAGTTTGTTGTGATTCACAAACCATGGTTACAGATCAAAAAATAGGTGCAGAGTGATAAAAATAGATGTATAGAAGGATCAGCACTGTACTTTTAGAGAGTGAAAATTTATCTGAGAAGATAGATTTTAATAACTTATTTCAGTGCAAACAGAGACTCTGTTGTGTAACACCCAGAGTGGAAGGCTGTGTGTCACAAGAAAGGAATATAAAGGTGGGTTTGTTGATGAGAAGCACGAAAGCAGAATTTCTGAGGAAGTACATAGCTGCGTGCATCTAGAAAAAGAGTTAGCAGTGGTGTACTCAACGGCTGTGATACTGAGAAATCAGAGATTACAAAACAGGAGGGGAAAGTGAAGGTACTGAAGCTGGAAAAGATTTGCTAGCTTTGTTATAGAATTGAGGCGTTGAGTGAGTAGTTAGACATTCCCGAAGAAGTTACTGGAGCATAAGGATCCTAAACTTATCAATACAGCTCTTTAACTTTTGGCTTCTTACCATCTTGAAAAGAAATATATGAAGATTCTAGTTTATTAAATGCATATGCGCTTCATGAACTAGAATTTTTGAAAGAAAGAAGGAATATGATGTGATTTTCAGAATATGCAGAGTGTGTTTTGAAAAGAGCAGATTGATATCAGTATGAATCTATTACTTTAATTGTTGTATTTTTTGTTTTTGAGTTTGTTTTGATTCTCATCTGGACTATTTTTCCCATGATTTGTCATAAGGACGACAACCAGTCTTATGAGTATTTTGTCCTAACAGCTTAGCCTAAAAGAGGAGTAAACAAAAGTTTTGTAAACAAAATTTACAGAAAAAATAATGAATAGGAATGTTTTATCTCTGGTTTGAACAGGTGAGTTAAAGCCAAAGTGTTTGTTACGGTAAAAATATTTGGTTACCAAACATGGTACCTTCATTTGTGTTTGTGCTTAGTGTTTGTTTGTTTGCTTTAGTATAAGGTAATATTTGAGAATTATTCTCAAGTTAATTACACCTTTAGGAGTAATGTAATGAGAGAAGAAAATGAATATGCAACAAAAAATATCAGTTTCCAGTACACCATTTCTAGATCCACTTATTAAAATGAAGGTGCTTTAAGCTCCACTTCACTTGTCTTTGCTTCTAAGAGATTTTCAGGGTAAGGTGTGCCGATAACTCCCTCAGTGATTGCTCAGACTATATTTCTGAACACCTTAATTAAGTCAGTGTAAATAAGACTGTAGTAAGACTGATAGCTAAACTGAAATTACTGATTCTGAAGCACACATGGCTATTGTTCCTGAAAAAGATTTTTAAAAATAGACACCTCCAATATACAAATAAATAAGTGAAAATCTACTAGTGCGGCCAAACACTCTGGGAACAGAAAGCAGTAATAACTGAAGTACCTCCGTTTCTGATTATGTTTATTCATAATTTCCTTTTCATACCTTGATATTATTAATGTTATGATTAGAAATTTTGCTGGATTTTTGGCTTACAAAACTACCATAATTGCTTATACATAAATAAAAATGTATTCTTCTGGAGGAAATCTATTTATTACAGTTTCAACCCCGAAAGTTATTAAATCTCACAATGAGAGAACAAGTATCTGGTGATGAACAAGAAATTTAACTCTTTGATTTATAGCACCCAAGAGGTCTAAATATATCCACCACGGCTGCCAACATGTCTGACGGGGGATGGCACCCAGGCAGAGGAGGACAGACAGATGGAACTCTAGTGGTCACGAAGGAACAAAATCTAACATTCAAAGAAGCATGACGGCAACTTGGAAGCCAGCACTGGAACAGTCAATTTAGTGATTGATAGCGATGTCTACTGCACGGCGACAGAAACTGTAACACTTATAAATCTTGGTTTTGAAAGTGGTACATAAGGCTTGATAGAGAATATATGAGAGCCTCTGATCAGCCTAAGTCAGAAGCTCGTACTTACAGAACCTTGGCAACTGCCAAGAGTCACTTGATGTGACAAGCATTGGACTGAGAAGATACGCCAAATAGGAGGTTATTGATGATGTGTAGCTGAATACGAATTTAAGAAAACTTGAGTGAAAAAAATGCACAAGTAACATGTACAATTTTTAAAAGTCTAAATTTCGACAAGAGAAAGAAATTTAAAATAGTGGCTTCAGGGAGTTATAGGACACAGGAAAAACTACTTGACAAGGAAATTATGAAGCAGATTTTCACATTAAATGGAGGGAGAGTGCATAAGAGAATATTAATTATATTAGATGAAGACGATTAAGGCTGTATTATAAAGGACTCCGGTTATGAGTGAACACAGCTGGATATATATATTTATCATATGTATAATTTCTATGAAACAGAAAAGAAATCTACTTTATTCTTTTATTTCCTTAAGTTTTTTTTTTTTTCTTCAGTCCTGTTGATCAAAGACAGGGTTAGAAAAACACTGTAACACTGCGCAATATCTCTAGGCTGAAATGGAATTCTCTATACATGAATTCTACAGGAAAATGTGAAGTCGAAGCAAAGCATTATACTAATAGTAAAATATTTTACAGGTACAGGAGGAAAAGGCAGATTATTTAATGAACTTTAATAAAGGACATATAAAAACTTTCCCATCAAATTTATAAAACTACTGCAGTAGTATTACAGTTTTGCCCTAAGGGATTGGAATGCTTGTCTTTCTAGAAATAGAGTTAAGGAAGATAAACTATGATGGAAAATATTTGTAAACTCTTATGCTATGCAAAAGTTAGTTTTATTTTTAAAGAAACTTTTATATGTACAAAACAATTTATATATATACATTTACATTTACAAATAAATTTTTAATTATTATATTTTTAATTTTCTAGATGTAGCCAAAACTATATATAATATAAATAACATTTAGTTTAATACAGCAGTACTAACATTGGAGGAATAGCTATATTTTATTGTGATTATACATAAAAAGTATTTAAATTTCTCATAAAAAGTGACACTGTAGCAAATATTGACTCTGAACTCTTAAATGATTAAATGTTTTGCTTTTAAACTTCTGACTGAGAACAATCATGAAGAGCAGAAACAGTTTATTTACCAAAAGTTTTAAGTAACCTTGTAAACATAGTTCAATATACTGTTTTCCTCTAAAGAAGTGACTGGAAAGCTCTTTTGAATTATTTATACTAACCATCTGTTCCTTGCTTATCATAACTTCCAGAACAGACAAATCTCATGGCCTTCAGATGTTAGCTATGACGACTTCTAGTTGAGCAGCTGTTTCCATATCAAAAATCCATACTGAAGCTGTTTATCCTAAATTGGTGAATTTCATTTTATCTCCAGGGTTCTGATGGGATTGATCTATCTAAATAGCATTCTTCTTAAATGCAAGTGCTTAAGTGCCTGATCCCAATTCTATTATTTAAATAATATTATTCAGAAAAAAACAACTTTTAATTCTCCTCTAAAAGAAAATAATATTGCTTTCATTTACTATTATTTATATAAAAACTGTGTAAGTTGTCAACATATATTTTTATGATACCCACCAGAGATCTCAATGTACATTCATTTAAATTAACAGTTTTACCAATAGTTTATTATAATTTCAAGATCATATACTTATGACTGTATTATAAATAAAATAAATATTTTTCTTTTCTATAGCTACATATGTTCTAGATATGCTGTAATAACTTATCATAAATATAAAGGCTTATAAGACAGAAATTTATTCTCTCACATACTGACGGCTGGAAATATAAAATCAAAGAGTCAGCAGGGCCTTCATCTTTCAGGATTCTCTACAGGAGGACTAGAAAAAATAGATGAAAGAAATTGAGGAAGACGCATGCAAATTCAAAGATATCCTGTGTTTAAAAGTGAGAAGAATTAATATTTTTAAATATCAATATTACCCAAAGTTAACTATGGATTCTATGGAATTCTTATCTTAAAATACCAGCGACAGTCTTTATAGGAATAGAAAAATGCAAGTCAAAAATTCAGAAGGAGCAACATATATCAAATCCAAATTGATCTTGTACAAAAAGAGTAGAACTAGAAATATCACATTACTTGATGTCAAAATAGATGAATTTCATATAGTAATTAAAACAGTATTGCATTCGCTTGAAAAGAGACACACAGAGCAATAGAAGTTAGAGTTCCCAAAAGTAAACCCATCCACTTATAGCCCACTGTTATTAGACAAAATGTACAATTACACACAATGGTGAGAAGACAGTGTCTTCAATAAGTGACTTTGAGAAAAATGGATATCCACATATGAAAGAATGATAATATATTATTATGTAATGTACACAAACAAAGTAAAATGGATTAAATATTTAAATGAAAGTACCAAAATAATGAAACTACTAAATGAAAGGATGGTCTGGAGAATGACTGCTTGAGTACTATACTAAAATACAAGCTACAAAAGCAAAACTAGGGGTTGGGGATTTAGCTCAGCGGCAAAGCGCCTGCCTGGCAAGCGCAAGGTAGTGAGTTCGGTTCCCGGTACCGGAGAAAAACCAAAAAAAAAAAAAAAAAAAAGCAAAACTAGACAAATGCACGAGATTAGATATACTTAAAAGCTTTTAAGAATGAAGACAATAAAGTAAAGAAACAATATATGCAATGTAAATAACCATTTCTAAAAAGAAAATATATAAATAGCCAACAGGTGCATGAAGGAATGGACTAGGGTAATTCAAATTAGTTGTGCAACGAGGTTCACAGCACACAGGTTTGAATGACCATTAGTAGAAATTTAAAAGATAAGTGTTGGATTTTAATATAATTAAACATTTATTCTCTTCTAGTAGAAATATAAATTACTGCAGCCATTATGGAAAACAGCATGCAGGTTTCTCCCATCTTTAAAAATAGTTTATAATTGAGTAAAATACTGTAGAATCCAGTAATCCCACATTATGTATATATTTAAAGAAAATGAAATACATGCCAAAGTGATATGAACCGTCATGTTTATTGTAGCATTATTTATAATAAATGGATAGATTGAGAAAATGTGGTTTTTATGTCCCATGGTATATTAATCAGCCATTAAAATAAGAAAATGCTTTCATTTGTGATCATAGGTAAACATGGAGAAACATATGTTAAATGAAATAAGCCAGACACAGAAAGCAAATGTGGTATCATCTTCTCATGTGGAACCTTAAAACTTGTCTCATAAAAGTAGTGGATAGGATGGTAGTTCCCGGGCTGTGGAGTTATTGGAATATGTGTTTGCAGCCATGAGTAATCCTGGTCAAAGCCTGTAAAATTCCAGTTAGGTGAAATAAGCTCAGAAGATATTATTTACAATATAATGACTACAAATAAAAACATACTTTGTTCTTATAAATTGTGTGCAAATGAATATAAATTGTTCTTACCACAAAAGTTATAGCTTTGTGATTTAATTAGCTAGCTTTATTCACTTAAACATGATTCAAATCATGTTATATGTGATATATATTATATATTAATACAACACAAATTAAAATACTCATAAAAACACAACACAAAACAGAACAAAGTGAGTTCTCTGAAGGGTTTGAATACTATTGGTAAATATTGCTGAAATCTATGTTCAAACAACAACTCTGTTTTTAATCTACTCTTCATATTATTTGACGTGAGTTAATTATCTTAATAGGAAATGACTGGCTTGTTTACGATCAGGTTCATAAGGGGATTTATTAAAAAATTTAGGATCTTGATCCCTTCAGCATACTGGTTGCTGAAGTAAGAAGATTTGACGTTTTTAAGGATTCCTTTCAGTATGTCGTGTACCACCTCATCAAGAAGAAATTCTAAATTAAAAATATGTATATATACTTGCTAAAATAATGCAAAACTCTAAGCATTTTTATTTAGCGACATAATTTTAGTTACCCATCTTATACATTAAATACTTAAGACTAAAATAGAAAATAAACAAGTTTGGGTTGTTTAGACACACATAAGGATGGAGCAAAGAACGTGGAACTGATAAATGCTGTGAAGTACCAAGAAACAGTATTTATGACCATTTTCCTTCTGCGTTACAGCCTCAAAGATTTCATCATCAGCCTTTTTGACCTTCATTATAGTGTTTGAAACTCATACTATATTCATTCCTTAGCTCTAGAACAAGACTGTATATTACACAAATGTAGTTTAAGAAATTTTGCCAGGCGTGGTGGGACACGAGTGTAATCCCAGCACTCAGGAGGCTGAGGCAGGAGGATCATTGCTAGTTTGAGATCAACCTGGGCTACAAAGTGAGCTCAAGGCCAGCCTGAACTGCATAACAAGACCCAGCCTCAAAAGGAAAAGAGAAACATATTGTATTTTAAAATATGTTTTTAAATGTTATTCCTTTCATTGTAGTACTTTACTATAAACTCATACATTTGTGAATGAGTAGTTTCACTCCCTGTATAGGATTTTACAGGTACATTTTAAAATCAAAACTCTTAGATTTGGGTTTCATTATATAAAGAATGATATTAAAGTGAAGATGAGAGGAAAATGAAATATATATTTATGTGTATGTTATTTATATCATTTGTACATACTTTAATCTCTAGTAATAATTCTTTAAAACCAGATGAATAGATTGCGTGACAAAAAATAACATATAAGCAATCAGATATTCCATTTTTAATTATTTAGGTGAATTTGAGGTAATGAAAAATATCTGTGGTCTTTCGTTATATTTGATAATGGAAATTCTCACAGGTGTGAAATGATATCTTTCTGAATTTGTTTTGCATTTTGCTGATGATCAATGACAATGAATATTTGTCATATAATTCTAGGCCATTTAATTTCTTTTCTTGCACATACACTGTCTATTCAAATCCTAAACCAGGTATCAATTGGGTTATTAGTCTTATGGATATTGACTTGTTTATTTCATTATATATTTTAGAAATGAACGTCTTTACATAAACATATACACATATTTTTTCTTTCATTTCATTTATTTTGTTCTGTCAATTATTATTATTTGCCTATCAAAAGAATTTTTTGTAGTAGCCATAATTTTTAAAAAATTCATCATTATTACATAAGCTTTTTTGCCTTTTCTATGAAAATATTCAAGAAAAATGTCTTGCATATTTTATATTATTTTGTGGGGAAGTAAAATTTTTAAGGTCTCAGGTATAATATTTATTTTGATTTTATTTGTTATTCATAGTGAAAGATAAGTATCTATATTTGCACATTAATGTTGAGTTTTTCCAATAACACTAAATGAAGAAACCTCTTTTTTAATGATTAGGTATTACTGACACCCCTGTTTCATACTGTTTGATTGTATATTCCTGTATTTATTTCTATGCTGCCCATTGGTCTATATGGGGTTGACAATGAGGAAGAATTTCAATACTTCACACTGCTGGTGAGGATATACGATGGTTCAACCATGTGGAAAATAATGAGAGAGCACTTCCACATGTTGAAATTGGAACTTTCACATCATCCAGTGATCTCAAAGCTGGCCTTTTACATTGAAGAACTGAAGTTAGGATCTTGAAGAAACATTCAGATTCATTCACTGTAGTATGTGGAAAGAATCTAAATGTTGGCTAATAGTTGGATGGAAAAACAAAATATTTTATATAAATACAGTGGAAGGATATTTGGTATTAAAAAGTGACAAAAAGTCTAAAGTATGTGATCCTGTGAAACAACTTTGAAGATAACATGTAAAGTGAAAGAAACCAGTTATGCAGGATGGTTCTATGAGATCTATAAAGTAGCCTACCTTGCAGAATCAAAGAGTTATGGTGATTCCTGCGTTGGATTGGAGCAGGAAGGGGAAAGCTAATCAATGGGCACAAAGTATCATAAAATAAATAAGTTGTTAATGTCTTCTATACAGAGATGGACCTTCAGAAATGTATTTCACTCTTTGAACTTTGCTGAGAGGGTAGATCTTATGTTAAATATCTTACCATAATGAATATTTTTATTGGATTAAAGTAGCAGTATTTTATTATTCCTGTTAAATTTGGGGTGTTCTGGATAAAAATTCACGTAGTATATGTAATGCTAACAGAAGTTTGAAGGATGCAGATGGCAGATTAGCTAGAGGACTACAGGATATGACGTATCTATAGATACATCTTCTCTGGAATTTTGTTGCTTTCTTTTTTTTATTTTAAAGATAGAGAAACTAACAAAACAACAACAATGAAGACAAAATCAAAAGAACACAAAAATGATACATTACCTCAAAACAGAATGATAGGAATTAACAATGGTTGCTACATTACATACTGTTACCTTCAATGAATTTGCTTAGTCCAACAAATGTAAGTATGTAAGATTGATCAAACAATCAAAAATTGGTAATCAAAATGACTGATCTGAAAACAACAATATGAAGTTTAAGAACAACTGCTGAATTCCTACCGTCTTGTATGGTGAATCTCTGCATCATTTCCAATGTTGCATTCTTCTATCCTCCTCCCTTCCTTTCTTCATTCCTTCCTTCCTTCCATATTTCTTCCCTTCCTTCTTTTTAATGTCTTTTCCTGTCATATACATATTATAATTCAAAAATGCCTAAAAATCTCTACATATTAACAGGAAGAGAAAATTTCTCGGCACAAAGAAAGAGAAATCTAATATGACAGATAATTTTAGACAAGAAGTTGCCTACTCTTTTGAAACATTTCATAGAAAAGAAAATCGCCACCCAATCCTACCCCTGTCATCATAAACAAGTAGGGAGTGTGTGTTTGATATTCACCAAGCTGAAAAAACTTTCTCCAAAATTCTACTGAGGTGGTATAACAGAAGGACAAATGGAGAATCTGGAATTTCTCTCCCATTAGAGGAGAAAAATAATTATAGTAATAATAATCCCCCCATCTCCATTGTGAGAGAGAATGCCTACAAGAAAGTGTGAACAGTAAAGGTCAAACCTCTGGGCAGTGTCAGTGAACGATATGAGCAAGACAGTAATAAGGCAGCCATCACCTTCATTTATGATAGCATAAGCAGAAACCATAGAAAAGCTGAGCTCCCTCCCCTCCGAGCTGTAATGAGGATCTCTTCTCCACAGGGGATTCAATGCAAGACAAACTGGGAACACAGACTTCCTCTACGCTGTCATTAAGGAAGGTATTCTCCTTCCTTATTTGAGCAGTTTAGCTGTGACCTGGAAAAGCGTATTTAAATACGACTCCGTAATATCTTACATAATGTGAAAAAATGTTCAGGTTTAGATTGAAATTACATATATGAATTACCAGTAAAATCTCAATTTAATTAAGAAAAATCATCAGTACATGCCAATAGCAATATTATATAGTTGCTAGAGCTATCTGACAAAGCAACTATCATAAAAATGCTTTTATGAGTAATTAAGATTGCCTATAAATTGAAGGAAAACACAAGATCTCAATGTGACAAATAAATACAATTGAAAAGATGGAAGTAACACAGTTTTCAATGAAGGTAACATTGCCCTCATTTCTGACACCAACTGAAAGTTCAGGAGTTTCCCAAAACTGTCTTCAGTTTTGACAATTTACCAGAAGAAATTATGCTTCTCACTGAAAACTGTTTTACTCACAGACACATTTTATGCAAACACAGGCTGCACAGGTTATTAGAAGGGTACAGATTAAACTCAGTCAGAAGAAAATGTGAAGAGATTCTGAGTAATTACCCAAAATGGAGCTTCTCTTCTCCCTGTGCAGTCAAGATGTGTTACCATCCTGATATTGATTTGTGACAATATGCATGTCATGTTGCATATCAGGCAAGCTAGTTGAAGTGCAATGCAGTGCCCAAAGATTTTTTTTTAAGATGAGTCTCAAAGCATCACCAATTAACAGTCTAAGGGACAGATCTCAGTGTCCAAGTCAACTGTTAGCCTGTGACTTATTTCCATTCTAAATATCATGTCATGTGACCATCCTCCTTTCCAAAAACCACTGTAGATTATGAGGCATAGATCAAGCTTCTAAGTGAGCAAAGTGAATCATATCAGGCATGGCAGAGTATATCTCTCAAAAGTTAAGTACAAAAGTCAAAGCTGTCTTTGGACAAGACTACATAGTTACAGCTACAGCCAGGTTCCTAAAATGACAGGAAGACTAAAGCATCTGTGTCCATAGGTGTGCATGTGTCAAAAGGGATGGAAATTCTGAATTAGGAGAAAACTTTTCGCTATGGATCCATAAGATATTCTCTCTTTTTCTTTTTTCTTTTGTGGATCCATAATGTATGTGAGAAACATGGGGTTATCTGGTTTCTCAGGAGATTTTATTCATATACCAAAGGGCTGAAGTTAAGATTCAGGTCCACTAGTTCCTTAGGTGCTCTTTCCAGATAGAAAGAAGCATAACTGCTTCTGTCTCTTTTGTAAGCTCCCACCCCACACATTGTTTAGTTGTTATTTTTGCTGGCACCTGGCCAACTGGGTATATGCTTATCAGAGAGGGAAAATGACATCAAATCTCCTTACATCACCTCTCATATAAGGACTAAGGCAAAGGAGTGATGACACGTTATTTATTATGATGTATTTAATAAAAAGTAACTCTCTGAACCAGAAGAATTCTATGTTCACTTAGGATACAATTAATACCAATGAATAAGAGAACCCCAACTTTACTGCACTTTGCAGAATAGGAAAGCAAGTCACATAGGGTAAATATCCTTTTCCAAGGTCACGACAGAAACTGACTGAGATGACTTGCATCCAGAATACATTCACTGTGCTAGAGTCTTGTCAAGGGAAAGGGGAAGAAATGAACCCTACAAGATCACAAGCCAGATTCTTTCACTTATCAAGTATATTTTACCAGGAAGATGATTCTGTTTACATGTGAAGCAAATTTAGTCTTTCTTTCAGTGAGAGATTCCTTGGGGGAATTTTAATTAGTTAAATGGAAATTGAAAGTTTTCTTTTAAGAATGTAAAACTAAAGAAAGAGAGCATTAATAATTAGTGCTTTGGTCAGGGACAAAGACTAGGTTACAAAAAGAAATATGAAGGCTGGTGTTGCTACAGATATTCAAAGAGACTTGGGAATATCACATTTAAGACTACAAACAGTCTCAGAGGGTTCTCAATATAATTATGTTTTCTTCATCATTTTGCAAAGGTGTTAATTGCCTAGTAGAAATTAGCTTCCCATGTGACTGTCAAGAAATGTAATCAATAGTAACAGTAGAGGGACCAAGCTGTCATGGATTCTGTGACCAATATCCTTTCCTCACCCCTGGCAAGTTATTTCTGTTTTAATAAAATGAGCAGGTGCAAATGTACACCGTTTCTCCAGAAAGTCACAAGCTAAATCAGTTCACCTTATAGTTGTGAAATTAAAATGTAGCCAATCAGAACTTTGTAATATAATTGCCTCATTTTCAAACTTAAATACATTACAGGCCTCCCGCTAGTGCTGCACCTGGCAAATCTACTTATTAAAGTTATGAAGGTAAGAGTTTGCTGAGACATTTTAAATATTATGCTGACATTGTAATAAAAGGAAGGAGAAAGGTAGGCATGATCTAATTCTACTGACGTCTGCTCAGTTTAGTATATTCGGTTATTCTTGCAGAGCTGATAATCAAATTTCATTCACAGGAATATTTCAAATAATTTTCTACAAAGTAAAACCCACTGAATTTTAATATATTTCCTCTCTCAGGGTTCTTCAGTTTTTCTTGACTTTTTTATTGCTCTTGTATCATTTGGCTCCTCCTGTTTGTTTAACAACTTTTTTTTTAGTAAATTTGTTTCTTTCTACTCTGTAATAGTTTTATATACATTTAGAGATACATATGTAAGGAAGGGTTAGAAGGCATAAGAAAAATGAAATTCAACTTCTATCATTCTGCTGGAAAAACAATCATGTGTACCCAGATGTGATTAATCTTCATCATCAAACAATGAAAATACAGAACCAATGTTCAGATTTTTAGCATTAACATTTTAAATTCATTATTCTTGTCCTTTACTTTATCCTTGATGGCATAAGTATTAATAAAATGTTGGCATGTTGCCTAACAAAACTGCAATGGTAATGTAAATGGCTTATGCAAAAGGCAAATTCACTTCCCATCTTTAAATTGAATGTGTTTGTAATATTTACAATAAAACCAATGACCTACAGTAATATTCAGAAAGGAAAATAAGTGTACTTTGAATGTGAGAATGTTTACAAATTCAAAGATATTAAGTGTGATTAGACAGGATGTGCCAGTTTATTATGTACTACTTACACCTATTATGTCCAATAGTTCCACATGATTTGGGAATTACTGGTCAATACCTCTATGTATATAACAATTGTGGAGAATGTCTTATAGAATTTTCATCATTTTATCTTTTAGAAGAAAATATGACCCAAATAATATATATTATATAATCTTCTTACTTATCTAAGTTTATCTAACTTTTCCTCATGTGGAATCCAGGAAGATTTCTTACCCAATAAAACATAGATAAAATTGGCTTGGTTTTCATTGTAATTACAAACTCCTGTTCAGTTTTTAGAGCCTTTGGATTTTTAGTATTGCAAATATTGGACTGAAGAGTTTAATATCAGTACTTACTCTTTCGGGTTTCTCATTTGAATAATTTTACCTTTTTCTTTATAACTATACTTTAAAGAACAATGATCTAAAAAAAGTTAAACATTTAGTCCTTAAATAATTACCGGGACAAATAGATTAAACTATCCAAATCTTGCTCTCCTAACTATTACAGAAATGGTGGACTAAGAGGGTTGTACTTCCATGACTAACATACAGATGATTTTCTTTTGCCTGTTTCTTTTCTTTTTCTGTTTTTTTTTTTTTTTTTTTTTTTGCAGGGGGTAGTGGGAATTGAACTTAGGACCTTGCACTTGCCAGGCAGGCACTAGCGCCACTGAGCTATATCCCCAACCCTATAAAGGTGATTTTGAACTAGTACTTGGTGTAATAGCAAAGAAAAGGTGTCAGCTCATGTTTTGCTCTGGCAACACTGTCATCTGCGATTATTTTAAGGCCAATTGTCTCATGTGAGTTTTGCTGTACTGAAAGAGGTTCAAAGGCAGAGCCTTTATGATTTGTGTTGATAGCAAATGGCTGTTTGATCACCTGTTTAGTAAACATTGCACTATCTTTGAGTTATGACGGGGACAAGGTTCAGATGTTTCAGGCCTCACAGCTTCTTGGCATCATAAGTTTAACACTGAGAAGACCTGGAGGACACATGTACCATAAACGATCAGAGTAAGTGTGCAGCCTTCCTCTAACATCTTGGGAGGTTTAAGGTAGCCCAGTGTTTTGCATATAAGAGAAGCAGGAAGAGAGAGAAAGAGAGACGGACAGAGATACAGAGACACAGACAGAGACACAGACACAGAGAGACAGAAAGTCAAAGACAGATAGAAATGGGACAGTTAGCAAATCGAAGAATAATCTCTAAAAAAAATATGTGAAAAGGCATTAGCTTTGATCTATAATTAAAAAGAAAACACCCCTAAAAGTGAAACTAGAACCAAGGAACCAATCCTTCCAAATAAGCATCTATTACTGTGTTGGCAGATAAGACTTCAGGATGGCTACAAAAGTGGCACTTTTGTATCTCTCATTTTTGCCTCTTACAAATACTGTCACATTTTTCCTATGGGTATTCCATCCTCCCTTGATGTTGGAGATGGGAAGAAAATATTTTATCTTTTTAGCTTATTGACTTGTAGCCCAATGGGAGCCATACCTAAAATTTATTTGTAGAGTGCCCAATATTTCTCAGAAAAGTTGGTTTTTATACCTGATACAGTGATTACATATTTGTGTCATCTTTCACAGAGAAGGGTGGAGTATATTTTATCTGCAAGAGCAAGAGATGAAGGCAATAATTAATAGTCATCAGAGGAGACTACAGAATAGTAATGAGCACAGATTATCCCATTTCTTCCCTTATTTCTCCTGCTACGGCGGCAGTGAGACAGTAGAAGGTGAGACATCTGACATACGAGGAATAGAAGCAAGTAAAGAGTGTCATTTTTGGGCAGAGGCAGCAAAGAAAAAAAAAACAAAACAAAAGCATATGTCACTGTGTCACTCTTTCCCTACTGTGAAAACCAGTAAGGACTTAGGTACAGGTATATTCAATCAGGTAATATGGTTGACATTATTCTGGGATCCTGCAGAGACCACCAGTGATTCACTAGGCATGTCACATGAGCAAGACAAAAATTGTTTTAAGCATTTTAAATTTGGTAGATACTTGAATACAGAAAGAAAGTGTAGTATCTTCTGATAATTCAGTGAGAGTAGACAGCTGGACGGGTTGATATAGCTGGTAAACACACAGAAAGATATTTTTAATGTCTTGTCATATAAGAAGTAAATATTGGAGAGTAACTATTTTATGATTCCTTACACAAATACAATGAAAAACTAACTTGTGATATAGAATCATTGTTAAGGCTTTCTTGAACAATTTATGTTACTGGGTTTGTACGGAGAAGTAACATTTTTGACTGAAGTCTAATAATTTCACACCTTCCAATGGATGTACAAAAAGAAATTCTTTAGAACGGAGAATCCTGTTTCTTTAGGAGGAGATAAGTGATGTATTGTGAACCACGAAAATCTACTGGAACATAAAAGTAAATGTGTTTTCATTTTAGCTCTTTGTGTTTTGCCCCAGAATATGAAGGATGGCAAGATTTTTTAAAGTAATATGTCTTTGGTAAATCACTATCATAATGCTTGCACAATAGTGAAGCATCATTTTATTGAACATTTATTTGGGAGCCTGAGATATTAGTCCTATTGTAGATCAATCCCTCTGATAACAATTTCACCAGCTTTGCAATTTGCCGTTTCAATTTAAAATTGCCAGTGGTGCTAGACCTGCCATTACTTTTATTGCTTATATTACTATTGAAAATATTGTTGAGAAAGAAGTAATATTGTCATGATTTTATTATTAGGCAACTTTTCTTGTACACAATGCCAGGACTCTACAGAAGCATCAGGCTCTCAGGCCACATGGTATCATTATGTCTTTTATGACCATCTCTCAGGGGTCTCCTCTGAGATTACTAATGGTGATTTTCAGAGCTATGGTCAGAGAAATGCACCTCTGCAGCAAATGTAATAAATATGCTACAATTTAAGATTTGGCAGGATATTTCAGGAAGAAATGATGACTGTCACAGTGCTGCTTCACCATCCATGAAATGCCACAACAGTGAGGGCAGGACTATTGAACAGTTGCAGATGCTGTTAAATATTAACTAACTTGTAATTTTTCTCTTTTAATATTGTTTTGATGATTTAAAAAATGAAACATTACATGTTACTAGGGAATAAATATCACAAATGTTCTTTCCTACAAATAGTTTACTATGAATACTATAAAATTGTCCAGAGAGTTTTTGTATTAATTTGGTGTTTTCTATATGAAAATTCTATAATTATTTTATACATTAACTATATGTGTATACATTTATCATATAATATGCAATCTTTTATATATAAGTATATGTAGGAAAAGATGCATATGTATATATGTTATATACATGTACAATCTCTAAAATAGCAGTGTGTTTGGATAAATTTGTACATACATTTTTAATTATACCTTTTCTTCAGTTTTAAATCTTTCTGCTCATCTCTTCATTACTACCTTCCACACAGAAGTACTGACTTATTGGAAAAAATACAGGATTTTAAAGACCATTTAAATTAAATCAGTTTTGATGTTGGACAAAAAGAATACCACTCTACTGCTAAATTCACTTGACTCCAAAGGGAGTCAATAAACCAGGAGTTATCCTGATTTACATCATAGGCCTGATGGAGTTGTTATATGAAATAACGTGTATAACATGAAGTGTTTTATAGATGTAAGATATAATCATTATGCTACTCTTTGGAGCAGCAGTTCTTAGTGAAACCTGCTGGCCTCTGAGACAGTTTCAGAAAGTTCATGAGGTCGAGCTTCTGTAATTGTGCTGAGATGTTTTCTGCTTCATTCTGCTCATTTTCTTATGAGCGTTGAGTACACATGTACAGAAGTGATGTGGCGTGTGATACTGCAACAAACTGAGTGCAGAAGGAATTGAGTGATTCCACTGTTTCCTCTTAACACAGACATTCAAGAGAATGACGAAAATGTGATGCAGTAGCTGTCTTCTCATAATTGCTATTGCTTTATGTAAAGCAATTTTCATAAAAAAACATGTTATGTAAATATACAGCGTATACATTGTTATTCACATGGATGAATGCATTGATATTTCATGTGATAAATTCCTATAAAATACTCAAACAAAGTATCCTAGGATTCTCCCAATAATGTAAAGGGCTGTTGAAATAAGTTTAGGAGCTCTTGCTTTAAAGATTGCATTCTCTGCTATTTCTTTTGCAAGATCAGTGATAATAATTTGCATGTAATGGCCATGAGGCTGCAGTCCCAGTGCTCTTTTATTTTATTTTTTGGTTTTTCTCTGGTACCGGGAACCGAACTCAAGACCTTGCGCTTGCCAGGCAGGCGCTTTTGCCGCTGAGCTAAATCCCCAGCCCCCCAGCGCTCTTTTGAGAGAGCTGAAAAATGAAGATCAGTTCTTTCCCTTTTTCTTCACTTTTCTTTTTGCTTTCACATGACTTCCAAAACTATGGTTCAACATGTCAAAACAGTAGATATGAAAATGAAAGTGAAAACCCTAAGCCTGAAAACGAAAAGTCTGAGCACACTGAAACCCTTATCCTTCCCATACATAGATGTCTGTCTTTGTGACAGTGGGCAGAGTGTTAGCACATTGCCAGCAGAGGCTGCAAGCGTCACAGCGTATTTCCCTTCATAAACCCCAGTGACCATTCTGGTGGTAACAGGAGGAGAACGGAAGTGGTAAACGAACTCGTCGCAGCTACTGTTATGGTTTAAGTGGGCTGTATCCCAAACACTCAGTTACTAAGCACTTCATCCCTAATGTAGAGTGCTTCAGAAATAGGTCCTAGAGTGGTAGCTACATCCTAGGGGCACTAACACAGTGATGAATTGATAGCTGAATATGCTATCAGGAGATGGGCGTGGATGATGGAGGAAGGTCAGTCACTGGAGGTGTGCCTTTCCCGAATATATCCTGTCTTCAGTCCCTTCCTCTCTCTCCTTCATTCCTTCTCTAGTTCTGTCCTTGGCAAGCCATATGGGGAGTAGCTCTAACCTGCTGTGGCCTTCCCACATTATGTTTCACTGAGGAGCTGTTCAACCATGGACTGAAACTTCTGATATTGTGAGCCAACATGAACCTTTTCTCCTTTAAGTTATACATGTCAGGTATTTTGCGTCAATAGTGGGAAATCCCGCTGACACAGCTATTTTAATTGGTTTCTTCATCTGAGCCTAGACAGAAAAAATAAATTCGCTAAAAATCTATTGAAAAAGCAGTTCTTTAATTTGAATTTATTTTAAAATTGGTGGATAACAAAATTATTGTGCATACTTAGGGTGACTTGATGCTTTGACTTATGTATAAATTTTATAATATTTAGACTTAATTTCCTGAAAATATATACCGTGTATTAATGGTTAAAAAATTCAAAATCTTTCCCTTTGGATTTTTGCAATATTAAGTACATTGAATCATCTAGAGTCACTTTACTATGCAATATCACAGCAGAACTTCTTACTCTTATCTACCTATAACTTAACTCACATTGATCAACCTTTCCCAACCCTCCTTCTCTTCATCCCACCCCACTTCTGGTAACCTCTTACCTACTCTCTACTTCTGTAAGATTAACTGTGCTAGATTCCATGTGTTAGTGAGGTTATATTGCACTTATTTTTCTCAGTCTGGAGTTTTCAATTAAATTGTCCTTTAGGTTCATTTACCTGGTAACAAATGACAGCATTACATTCTTTTTGTGGCAGACTACTATTTCATTGTGCAGATTTACCATCTTTATCTATCCATTGGTTGATAGACACTTAGGTCATTTTCATTTTATGGCTATTGTGAATATAGCAATGATGAACAAAGAAGTGAAGCTGTCTCTATGACAGCTTCTCTATGACAGCATTTAATGAGGATTAAATACTGTTGGAGTAGGATAACTAGGTCAAGTTTTCCTAATTTTTTGAGGGATTTCTGCACTGTTTTCCATAATGGGTGAACTAAGATGCACTTCCAAGGACAGTGTATAAGATTTCATTTGTCACCATTTCCTTGACAAAACTTATTTTTTGTCTTTTTGGTAATAGTCATTCTTGTGCAAGTGAGTTGATATCTCATTGTTACTTTGATTCCCACTTTCCTTATAATTTGCAATATACAGCATTTTCTATATATCTTCTGGCCACTTGAATGTTTTCTTTTCAGATATGACTTTTAGATTTATTGTCAATTTTTAATGTAGGTTATTTGCTTTTATGCTACTGCCTTTGTTTTTTGTTATTGTTTTTTATTTGTGCTGGAAATCAACCCTTTATAAGATGTCCAGTTTGTAAATATTCTATCTTATCTTGTAAGTTGTCTGTTCTGTTTAATTTTCCCCTTGCTATTCAGAATCTTTTTAGTTTGATAAAATACCATTTGCCCATTTTAAATTGTTTCTGTGTTTTTGCCTTATACAAAAAATTACTTGCATGTTGCTAAAAGATTCCCCCCATGCTTCCTTCAGTACTTTCAAAGTTTCCGGGTTTACACCAAAGTCTTTTTTTGTTTTTGTTTTTGTTTTTTCTCTGGTACTGGGAACCGAACTCACGACCTTGCGCATGCCAGGCAGGCACTTTGCCGCTGAGCTAAATCCCCAGCCCCTACACCAAAGTCTTTAACCCACTTTCAGTTGATTTCTTTTTAACTGCTGAAAAATTGGAATCAAGTTTAAATCATTCTTTATATGGATGCCTGACTATCTTCTCATTCTTTGTTGAAAAGTCTGTCCTTTCCACAATGTACTATATATTTTCAGTGTGTTTGTTGAAAATCTCTTTGCTGTAGATGCACTGGATTACTCTAAGCAAACTATTCTATCTGATTAGTTTATGGGCCAATTTTTATGCCAGTACTTTACTTTGTTTTTAATTAGTACTGCTTTGTAACTGTTTTGTACTATGTTTTGAAGTCAGGTAGCATAATGTACTATGTTTTGAAGTCAGGTAGCATAATAGTTCTTACTGCGTTCTTTCTGTTAAAATTTCTTTGGCTATTCAAAGCAAAGGGGTCTACAGTATGAAACAGGGCTTATGTGAAGGGGACATAAGAAACTAAAGAAATGGAAGGAAATAGAAAGAGAATTTTAAAAACACACATAATCCACTTATTCTCCAAACCCTGGAAGAATTGGCAAATCTATTTTTCTTTAATTTTTATTTATTTATTTTTGTACCAGGAATTGAACTCAGGACCGTGCCCTTGCCAGGCAGGTGCTTATGCCACTGAGCTGTATCCCCGGCAAGGATGGGCAAATCTAAAGCCAGTGCAAAGGCCCAACAAGTACAGTATCCAAGCATGTATAGTATCTTGCCCAAAAAGTAACGGTCCACGCATGTACAGTACCTGGCCTCTATGAAATAGGAGCCCATAGAAAGCTATTTGGTAATTTCATCCTTTTCATTCCTTATTGCATGAATTTGAGTTCTTTCCTTTCTTTTCTTGAGAAGGTTGGCTAGGGGTTTATCAATTTTATTTATTTTTTCAAAGAACCAGCTCTTTGATTCATTTATTTTTTGTAGGGTTTTCTTTGTCTCGATTGCATTAATTTCTGCCTAATCTTTATAATCTCCTCCCTTCTTTGGGTTTTGGGCCTGACTTGTTCTTCTTTTTCTAATAGTTTAAGATGTAGCATTAGGCTACTTATTTGTTCTCTTTCTGTTTTCCTTATGTGTGAATTCACTGCTATAAATTTTCCTCTGAGGACTGCTTTCATTGCATCCCATAGGTTCCGGTAAGTTGTATTTACATTTTCATTTGTTTGTAGGTATTTTTTAATTTCCTCTTTAATTTCTTCTGTAACCCGTTGGTTGTTCAGGAGGTTGTTATTTAATTTCCAAGTGTTTATGAAGTTTTTGGAGTTCCTTCTGTCATTAATTTCCAATTTCACTGCACTGTGGTCAGATAATATGCATGGGATAATTTCAATTCTTTTGCATTTTGGAAGGTATGCTCTATGGGCTAAGATGTGGTCTATTTTAGAGAATGATCCATATGCAGCTAAGAAAAATGTGTATTCTGATGTTGTGGGGTGGAACACTCTGTAGACATCTACTAAGTCCATTTGTTCACAGCTTGGATTCAGATCTGTTATTTCTTTGCTGATTTTTTGTCCACTTGACCTATCTCTTTGTGTCAATGGGGTGTTAAGGTCCCCTGTTACAACAGTGTTATTAATTATATGGGTTTTCATGCCTGTTAAGATTTGTCTTATATAGTTTGGAGCTCCGATATTTGGTGCATAGATGTTTATGATTGTTATCTCATCCTCTTGCAGTTTTCCCCTGGCTAGTATGTAGTGACCTTCTTTATCTCTTTTATTGTTGTCGGTTTGAAGTCTGTACTGATCCTTTGCTATTTTTTAAAATGTTGTCTGTCTATTAGTATTTTCCTCCTTTTATTTCTAAAATTTAAAAAAAATAAAATAAATAAAAAATAAAATGAAGAAAGCTGTTTGGAAGTTATTGCTCTTGTACCTGATGTCATTTCTATGGCAATTGCTCTTTCTGTGTAAGCCTCTATGCATTATGGAAAGAGAGAAGTTACTCTGTATCCTGTCATAGAGTTGTATTGTTAAAAAATAAACAAACTTTTTAAACCTTTCTGATGATGAGTTGACAAAAATACAATTATCTAGCAGAAGAGTAAAATAATATGATAAAATTTTTGCCAAGACAATTCTTTGAATGATGATAAACTAAGTATTTAAGTGTGAGTAAATTGCTCCATCAAATGATCGAAAACTGTTGACTTTTATGTGAAGTTAAGAGATATTCTACTACATGTTTTCATTATGTCACGAGTACAGTTGACTCCTCATATTTCTTAGCTGTTGACAGTGTTTCTCACTTGATCCAGTTCATAAAAGTATTACTACAGTAATTGACACAATGCCATTAATCCCTCTCAAAATATTTGCCCTTGCTTTCCATTGTTCTTGTTGTTTTGGAAAGCCATTCTTGGAGTCAGTTTGTGAGTGTTGTGAGTTATGCTATTATGGCTGATTCAGTGTCCTGAGTCAGTTGCAAGTGTTTGACCTTCATGGTTATTTTGATATGGGGGAAGAGTTGGAACTGCCTCCAGGTCCAAACTGATGAAATAAGTGGTGAAATTACCCTACAATATAGTTTCACAGCCGGTCTTTCGGTTAGACAGCATTAGGCAGTCACAGCACGGGACATTTGATCTCACCTCCTAAAAATGCTCAAAAAAGAAGACTTCCAAAGTGGCTTCAGAAAGTGGCAAATTGCTGGGATAAAAGTGTTTGAGGCAAAGTGCTTATTCTGAGGAAGAGTAATGGCAATGTGCCTTTTAATGTAGTATTTATTTTTAAATTTATGCATTGTCCATAAATTCTAATCACCCCTTATATGTGTTGAGTTATTTCAAAGCATTTATATGATATTAACTTTGTCAAGAATTTGACATTTTAAAATTAAAAATGATACATGATACATCTAATAGATCAGTTTTAATCAATTTAATCCAAGATAAAACATCCCCTAATATATCATTTCATTTTGCACACTTAGTATCTCCAGTTCTTTGTTTATGATAAACCTAGCACCATTATCAACAGTCAAAAGCTTAAAATTCTTTCTCTGCTTCCTTTTTGGAAAATTCCAGAACACAGTTCGCCAGGTACATTGCACCAGGTGGGACATGAGAGGCAGATATTAAGTAGAAGCCATTATTTTCAGAAGTTTTATGATGACGAACGTGTGATATTCAGATACCATCCTTCCCATAGTGCATAGTGGTTCACATGGAAAAAGCAATTGCCATAGAAGTGACATCGTGTTCAGGAGCAATAACTTCCAAATAGCTTTTTACTGGCTCCTATTTCACAGAGGCCAGGTACTGTGCATGTGTGGACCTCTACTTTCTTAACAAAATACTGCACTTGTTTGGCCTTTGCACTGGCTCTAAATTTTCCAGTCCTGCCAGGGTTTTGAGAATAAATGGATTATGGGTGTTTCTTTAATTCTCTTTCTATTTCCTTCCATTTTTTAGTTGCATAGTTCCCCTTCATATAAGCACCATTTCCTACTTTAAAACATGTTGCTTTGAATATACAAAGAAATCTTTAGCAAAAAAAACATAGTAAGAAGCATGAAGCTACCTAACTTCAAAACATACTACAGAGCAGTTACAAGGCAGTACTAATCAAAAGAGTAAAGCACTGCCCGTTAACAGGGAATGGATAAAGAAATGTGCTTTTTTTAAATACGATGGAGTACAACTCAGTCATAAAGAACGGTAAGCTTTAGACATTCTAGCTAAATGGCTGCACCTTCAGGACATACTCTTCAGTAAACAAACCAGACACACATATGTAAATGCCACATTGTTTCTCTAGTGTGAGAAACTGAAAGTATAAATCAGGACCAAAATGATTAATAGATATTGTGACATAAGAAAAAATATCCAAATTGGAAAGGGAACTAGGCATGGGGAGAGTAAAGGAAAGGAAGGGTGAAGAAAAGAAAAGAATGCTAGGAAGGCAGGAAGAAATGGAAGCAAACAAACTGGAGGGGAAGCAGGGCTGAAGGGAGAGGAGGGGAATGGGAAAAAAAGAATTAAGTTTTGGGGGCTGGGGATTTAGCTCAGTGGCGCAGTGCCTGCCTGGCAAGCACAAGGTCGTAAGTTCAATTCCTGATATCAGAAAAAAAAAAAAAGAATCAAGTTGTACCGTGTACAGGTACAAATTCCCTATGGTGATTATGATCTTTGTGTATACATAACATGTACCCATCAACATCATAAATAATTAAAATGCTATATCAACACATTTATAATTTAATTAGTAACAAGTACAAAAAACATTATATGAAGGCTGCTCATAGGGTTTATTCTGAGTTTAGTTCTAAGTATAGTGAGGACTCTCATGTAAAGAAATAAACCAAATCTTTGATCACTGGATAGAATCTCAATAAATTATTTTAAATCTTTGGAAGAGTAAACCTTAATTAACAGTAGGTACAGCACTCAGATGGGAAACCTCTGGGAAATAAAAACAAAATAAATCCTGCACAGAAACAGGAAACCATGTCTAACCAAGAAAGTTACGTCCAACAGCCTTAGCAAGTATCTCTTCATACAGCTAGAAAGTACTTTACTGTTCTGTGCTTTTTCCTAGATTTGGCTATTACAAACTGTGCTGCTGTAAACATGGGCATGCATATATTGCTGTGGTATGATGCTTTTAGTTCTTTTGGGCAGATACCAAGAAGAAGAATGGTGGGGCTGGGGATTTAGCTTAGCGGCACAGTGCCTGCCAGGCAAGGGCATGATCATGAGTTCGATTCCTCGTACTGGAAAAAAACAAAAAAAAAAAGAATGATTGTGTCAAAGGGTACCTCTAGTTCTAGTTTTTAAGGAATCTCCACGAGGACTGCACCAGTCTACACTCCTACCAACAGTGGAGAAGCTTTCCTTTTTCACTACAGCCCTTCCAGCATTTGTTATTAGCTGATTTCTTTCTTTCTTTCTTTTTTTTTTTTTTTGTTAGCAGGAATCAAACTCAGGACCTTGCTTGCCAGGCAGGCACTTGTGCCACTGAGCTGTATGCCTGGATTGATTTCTTGATGATAGCCACTTTTTTTAGGCTGAGATGGAATCTCAGTGTTGTTTTAATTTGCATCTCTCAAATGACCATTTTTTCATATCTATATTTGCCAGTGTTACTTCTTCATCTGAGAAGGGTCTTTTTCAGATGCTCATTCTGGATTGGGTCTTTAAATTTGGAGGTTTATATTTTGAGCTCTTTCTGTACCTTAGATAGTATTCCTTTGTCTGAGGAACAGCCGGTAAAAATGTATTTCCCACGCTGTTGGTTGTCTCTTCGTAGTTAGCAGTTTCTCTTTCTGTCCAAAAGCTTCTTAATAAGATGAGATCCCAGTCTTTAATTTTTTGTGATAGTTCCTGTGTGACTGGGGTTTTGTTTATAAAGTCTTTGCCTGTACTAATATCTTCAAGAGTTCTACTAGTCTACCTTCCAGCAGGTTTAGTATTTCTGTTTTAATATTTGGATCTTTGAGCCATATCAAACTTTGTTGAGTGCATGGTGAAAGACATGTGTCTAGTTTTAATCTTTGGAATGTGCCAGGTTTTCTGAAACCATGTTTTAAAGAAGATATTGTTCTTCCACTGAAGATGTTTGGCACCTTTGTCAAAATATGTCTAGAGTTATTTCTACGTCTTCTAATCTGTTCTATTGATCCTTGGGTCTGCTTTGTGCCAGTACTATGCTACTTTTCATCACAGTAGCTTTGTAGTATAATTTCACGTCATGGATTATGATGCACCCTGCTTTACCATTGTTGGTGAACAGCAAAGAAAGAGCCTCTTCGAGGTTTGGTGTCCAAACCTTGCAATAGAGCAACATGAGGAAGAAAAATGGAGATAAGTGAGTTCTCACTATTCAGGAAAGACCTGAAGCTAGAACTGAAGTCCATGGGGAGAGTAAAGACAGAAAATTCAAAGAAGATGAAGGAGGTTGCAGGCAGCACTTTCTCCCTTAGCCCAGACTCACTGCATGGGAGAGGTGGCTTGAAACTGCAGACACATAGTGAACTGAATGCTAGTGACCCCAGAGGCCTCCTTGGAGAAGTGCACCAGTGGAGCAGAGCAGTGGATGCAGTGGACTGCAGTGGCTGGTGAGTTGTCCTATTCAAACCTCCTGCGAAAGAGGACAACTGCCTGCATCCATCTTGGAGAGAGACCAACTGAACTCTGGACTTGGAGCAGCTGTGTGTTCAGCCTAGTGGCTCACCCTGAGTTTAAGTCCACAGCAGGTTCTGGGAATGCAGCAGACTGGGTGGATCTGGTTCCAGCCTTGCAGACAGAGATCAGCCTCAACTTCTTGGAAAGCAGGAGTGCAGGCTCTCTAGGAGCACCCTCTAACCCACCACAGAGATGCTTTTTGTTTCCTGTGATTGACTGATGCAGAGATAGACTCTGTCTGACCCTGCTGTTTAGCACTGGTAACAGAGACACACCTTGATGTGGATATTGTTTCTTTTCTTTTCATTCTTTTATTTTCTTTTTCTTGTTTTATTTTCTTTCTTGTTTGTTTTATTTGCTTTTTCTTCATTGCTTGTTCTTCTTATTTCTATAAATGTGTACATGATTTCTAGTTTGTTGCTGTTGCTCTGTCCTATTCTTAGTTTTGTCTTCTTCCTTTTCTCTTTCCCACTGTCTCCTGCCTCAGTTTCTCAAAGCTTGTGTGGTGCTCCTTTGTCCTTTAGCCATGCCGCTAGTCTCTTCCTTTTCTTCTCTTTCTTTATTTTCTTCCCTTACTCTTTTAAAATTTTTTCCCTTGAGGGTAAACTTGGCATATCGAGAGTCTATTTACTCCATACAGTTTCCTAGATTATCTTCCATTTTGTTATATAACCATGAATCTAGTTCATGCAGTTAAAGGTGGCCAATTAATAGTTACCTCAGTCTCCCATTTTCCTAAGCTGCACTTGATGCTATTGTTATTGCAGACTGTATCACTTTATCCAAAGTGAGATAATCATTCTAACCAGTTGTTCTTTGAGTTATACCAAGATGGAGGTTGCCTAAAGGTCTTACAAAATACTATAGGCCAGTGCCAAGAACCAGAGGCTGGGCCAAATAGACAACAATTTCTCAACACCAGTCAACTGAAGAGGTAGGATTTTCCAACAATCTCAAAGCCCAAAAGCCAGCTATACCTGAAAGGCACCTCTGAGAAACAGTTATTTCCTAATGATTCTAAATACTACTAATAAAGCTATTCACCATAGGCAACTTGCAAGCATCAACCCAGGAATTAAACTAAAAGAAAAATACAAAATGAGATGCAACCCCAGATACCCAGCATACCACAAGCAAACCCAAGGGCCAACGAAAACCACCCACCCAGAATCTCTGAATTGGTAACAGAAGAACTAAATAAGCAGATGAAAGAGGCTCTAAAGTTGTGATTATTTTTATATAGTAATAACTGTTCCTGTTTCAAATACTTCCCAATAATTAATAGCATGCAGATTAGTATTATTTTAATACCTATTGGCAAACAGGGAGTCCAAGAAGAAGTTGATGGCAGTGATGGATTGTACTTTACACCCTTAAGGAACAAGCAGTGCTCCAAGGGTACTTCATTTCTCTCTAAACAAGAAAAATCTTTCCAGTACCACATTACTGCTGTTAAGCCTCTCATCAATTTTTTCAGCAATTTTTCTTCCTTGTATGGAAATGTGATGTCACAATGTATCTAAGTCATGACTGTCATTTCCATACAATGGATATTTCAGCAAAAACTAATGTGTAGATGTTATGGTTGATACATTGTGTCAACTTGGGGAGTCTAGAGGTTTGGCTAAGTGACTCAGCAGAAAGCCAGGGTGCTTACTTTGTATACATCCTGAGCCTGTGGAAGAGGAGGGCATGGGGATTTTGTGAGAGCTACGGGGGTAGCCTGTTTACAAAGTAAGGCAGGGAAAGAAGCTGCTTGCTGCCATTCCTCCGGTTTGCTCTGGCTGTTTGCCGTTCGGCTGCCATTTTCCCCCTTTGCTCTTGTTGCTTTGCTACCTTCTGCCCCGGAGCCAGCCAGATATGGACTGAAACCTCCACAAACTGTAAGCTAAGTAAACCTTTCCTTCCTTAATTTTAGAAGTTGGGTATTTTGTCTCAGCAACAAAAAAAATTAACTAAGACAGTAGAATTCAGAGAGCATCTCTAAACTGCCTAAAAGAAAGCTTGATACAAGGAACTGAGTGTAAATTTTCCTTATGCTATCATCAATGTGTACTTCTTTTTAGTTTTTATGACTTATTATAATATATCATTGCAGGATATTTTGATTCATTTTATTTTATTTATTTATTATTTTTTTATTTTTTTTGGTTTTGGTTTTTTTCTCCGGTACCAGGAACTGAACTCACGACCTTGCGCTTGCCAGGCAGGCAGTTTGCCGCTGAGCTAAATCACCAGCCCCTGATTCATTTTATATGAACATAAAATTTACATATATTCTTTCATAACTTTGAACCCATTCATCATTTTCTTACCTATAACTTAGGGAACTTTGCCTATGTTTTTAACTTCCTATTTTTCTTGCTGTTTGAAATCCCTTTATATATATAGTACCCAGGCTAAGAAGAATAATATGTATCTTATTTTTGCTTTCTTTCCCATGGCAAACCACAAACTCTACCATATAAATTACCCTGTATATGTTTACAGTTAACTTCAATCATTTCTTTTTTTGGATCTTGTCAATTGGTTAACTTATTTAAGAAGCACATAATTAATTTATAGTGTAAATAATGCATTGTGTTAGTCTTTTGTAAAGGGAAAACCAAGAAAAAAATTTTTCTTATCCTTAGAGAAATATAAAATCTGCTCTCATTCTATTTTTCTTTTGCTGTATTATTTTCCTTGTTTTTCTCTATGCTGGCTCTGTGCAGTGCACCTATAATTCAAATTAGTTTCACATCCCATTTCAACAGAACCAGTTGTCTTACTGCATGGATATTATGAGATTGAATTTGAAAGTTTGTGAAAAGCCTACCGAACAAAAATATCTTCAAATATAAGGCATATTCATTTTAACTTTCTGTCTCCTCATAGAAAATGTATGCTTATTAGGCCAGCGGCTGTGGTATTTTTTTTTTTAGATGAGTTTGTTTTGGATTTAATTATTAACACTGTCACTGTGAACCATTTGTTGAAACTAGATAAAACATACTTTCTCATCAGCAAAATGCAAATTATAATTATACTCATGTCCTAAAATTTCCATAAGGAATAAATCTGATAATCCATATAAAGCACTCAGAATAGCACACATAAAATCACAGACGAAATTCTAAAGAAATAACAGGTAGTGTCTATCACTTATCATGTAAATATTTTAAGCATTAACAGTAATTATCTAATCTACACAGAAATTGTGTGGAGAAATGCTACTATTATATCTATCACACTAATTATTATTTAAGCCTAAATTCTTAACTAACACGGTGATTGGCACAGAGCAGACACACAGATATTTGTTAATGTCTTGTTGAACTACAGATAATAAGTACCCTTGGGTCTTCTATTAACTGTATCATCAGCATCTTTAAAAATAGATCCTGACTACAGCAGAAAAGGAATTTAATGAAGTACACTAGATTGGATAGCTCAGAGTATCAGCATAAGGATTGGAGACACTGGCTCAGAGGTGTGCAACCAATGATCCTGCACCCACTCAAAAAGACCAATCTCTTGACGACCTCATGGAACACAAGTCTGCAGCTGGCACATCTACTACCACAATTCAGATCATTAAAGTTATCGTTATCAGTGCTATCATTAGAGATTTGATGCAACTTCCAGGATTTGTACATTTTTAATTAAAGAAACTTGAAAAAACAATTGTTCTTCCTTTTGAAGGAAATATTCAAATTATGCTAAGTATAACTAAACTATCAAAGTGAATGAAATTTATTTGCAGTCCCCATGCAAAGCTAAGGCATGGACTAATAGCTAACATAATTGTTATTCATATTTTTCACATCTTTTCAGTATCATATCATTAAGAAAATATGACCCATCGCATAGTGAGGTCATCTATATTACTGTGAAGTGACTTGTACCACAAAAGCTGAGAATTTCATTATCCCTACAACACAATGGAGAATGTTTTACTTCTTTGACTTACATGTGAAAGAAAACTATTTCTTGTCATCTCTGTTTACAATGATAGAGAAAATGATTTGTATCAGAGAATAAGTAGTATCCTTTGTACTGTGAACTATGCCACTGGTAAATATGTAAGATCAGAGGAAGCAGGTTCAGCTTTAACTAGACTCTATGCTTTAGCTATACTCAGCATGATGAGTTATTTGCAGGTGAAATATGAGCATTGTCCTCATCATTCCCAGGTGTTGATTGGTTGTCTACTTCTCACAGTTGTATCATGCTTGACAAACAATAGCACTTAGCACTTGGACTGCTAGGAGGAGGAAGACCTCCACTTTGTCTGTTGACATTAGTGTTCTTTATCCCCCAATAGTTTAGAAAGCCAGTGTCCCTCTATTCTAACCCTTTAGTCAAGGAACTGGAAAAGAAATATGGCATTGGTTATGATATTACTGATCCTAATTCTAAAAGGATATAGAAAAAGTCCATTCACTCAACTGTTTCTGTTACTACACCCTGAGACATGGAATATCATAGCATTCAGAGCCCTAAGGATTCAAAGGGAAGATTTACCCTACTTAAGCTATGGTATAAGATTTCTATGTCTTTGACATGATTCTGGGCTGGAAATCTGAAAGGAAGTTTTGTTTTTTTTTCTTTTCTTATGACTCAGATCAAGCCTTTGTTCCCAGATGTAGGTTTTAAACATATTATGCAAACAACATAAAACTCCAAGAGATAATCCTCTTTTAAGTCCTTAGGAACTCTGATCTGATTAGTATAATGTAAAGTTCCTATAGGTTCCTTATAAGTAGCACACTGGATCTGTTGTACATTATGAAACCAATGTCCATTGTGCCTCTGAGGCCTAATAGCTGCTATGAAGCCTCAATCAGAATGGGGTAATTGTATCTTCATTGAAATCAGAAAGCTCATCTGATTTTACACAGACTTACACTAACTGGTGTCCCCACCGTACAGAAAACAGTGAATACAGCCTTCATCATAGATTCTGGCAAGGTATTTAAGACTGTATTTAATGTTTTTTTCTTTCAAATAAAAACTATTTAATTCTTGGTAATCTTGTAGGAAATTAGTCTTCATAGAATAATTTAATAATAAACCTTATATGGCTGCCGGCCGTGGTGGCACACGCCTGTAATCCCAGCACTCAGGAGGAGGAGGCAGGAGGATCATTGGAGTTTGAAGGCAGCCTGGGCTACAAAGTGAACTCAAGGTTAGCTTGAACTGCATAGTGAGACAGGGTCTCAAAAATAAATGAATAAATAAATAAATAAATAATTAAATGAATAAACAAATAAACCTTAGCGGCTCAGGATTTAGCTCAGTGGCACAGTGCCTACCTGACAAGCACAGGTCATGAGTTCGGTTCCGGTACTGGAAAACAAAACAAAACAAAACAAACAAACAAAAAAATGAAACCTTAAAACACACTCTGTGGTGAGACTGGACATGATAAACACTGGGTTGTAGATGGTCACCTTTTGATTAAGAATGTTCAGAGGCTCATCAGGAGATGAGGGGTGGAGCACTTACCTAGCATGCACATAGCCTTGGGTTCCATTTTTTCTATAAACATATTATTGCAATGTTTAAAATAAAGACAAGATTGTATCTGTCAAATGGAGGAAGATTTACTGTCTTCGTGGGTGAGACAATAAAAACAAGAACTCATGCTTTGGATTTCTCTGAGTCAATACCAGCTTTCTCAATTACTGATTTCCAGGCTCCACATCCTCATGCCTTTCCAATCAGTGTTCTTTCTAACTGTAATATAAACATTCTAGCAGGGATTTAAATTCAATCTTGGGACCAAAGTTTATTTTGAAGTCCTATAGCTGCAAGAGATAAAAAATTTTCTTTTCCATAGTCTTTGAAAATCTCTAGCATTTATTCTGTACTCCGAGAAGAAATCGTAGGATTTTGCACTCTGTAAGCATGCTGTATCTATTACTAGTAACAATGCACCCCCAGTCTTTGAACTTTTCATGAACCATATTCACTATGAGATATACACACTGAACTAAATGGCGTTCCAGTAACAACAGTTCATTTTAGTTAAACATGTAGTATTTCTGCTATTGAAGACCCAATGACAATACTACATAAACTTGTAAAACTTTTTTTATGACTGTTTGAAAAAACAAATCATTTATCCAATCAATTGTCTTTGGAAGTTATTTTCAAAAACAACTTTTGATATTTGTGTCACTGTCACTCAGATTCTTCTCTGTAAGGAAGAAAAAAGTGTTTAGCTGACTTAAACTGATAAAAAAATCATACTAAAAACACATTATATACAATCACTAAGAAATGTAGAAAAATATAAAGCTCTTTTATATGATCAGGAAACACTAAAAAATTTTTGCATAAGACTTTTCAGTGGGGTTATCTCTACTATTTGCTATGAACAACAGATTAAAATTAACATTACTTTTTTGGCTGTAGCACTTACCTCCTCAGAGAACTGCTTCTAGCATGCTCTTTGTCTTTGTATCAACACCCTTAAGATATAAAATCTGGATGTGTAACATTGAATTACATGATTTAAAAAAGGCACTTACACTGTCGCTGCAAGAGTGCTGTGAAAGCTTCTCCATCTTCCATAGGTAGAGATATGACCCTGTTTGAATCCTTTCTGAAACACTTAAAAGGCCCCATTACCTGGGCAACCCAATAACCCATAGATTTCTATGACTTGCTTAATGTATTGATGCAAACATTTGTCCCATACTTCAAAGAAAAACTAAATGTTAGGAAACAATGTTATTTCTAGGAAAATACTAAGGAGTGGGGAGGTATATCTGACTTATACCCTTGTGTACCAATCACTGTGTAGCTGTGTAAAATTTGTGAGTTCACAAACTATTGCAGGGAATTCTCATTTACTTTATGCAGTATCTTAGTTACTTTCTCATTTCACAGACACAATGCCAGACACTCACAAATTAAAGGAGTGAGTTATTTTGTCTCACCTTGCAGTTCAGAGTTGACTAGCTCCAAGGAAGAGTGGAGTGGGAGAAGGGCAGGAGAGAAAAAACAACGCAAGACATGCTGGCAGAAGGCAGAGGGTGAGATTAAAGGAGGAGATAAACCTCCCAGGGTACATCCCCAGTGACTCAATGCCTCCAAGCAAGCTTCAGCTTCCAAGATGCATTTAGCTATGAACTCATCAGTGAACTAATCCACTGGTGAATATCACACGCTCATGACCCAGTTAACTCCTCAAACCCACTCCTATGAACCCATGAGTATTAGTAAGGGGAGATGTGGATAAAAACCATAACATGAGGGACTATAGAATTTTATGAGTTTCTGTAGGAACTCTGTACCCATGACCCGGGACAGAGTATTTTAAATAGAATTGTATTGATAGATAACCACTTGAAGTTGGGGGCGCGGGTAATGTATACCAGTAATTCTAAACTGGTATACATTGTTCAAATAATTACTTTGAAATGTTTGAAAAAATTGTTTCCAAAGTTTTCAGAATCAGTCAGTTCTAGTCAAAATTGTAGAGTTGCAGTTTTTGTATTGGACTGGTGGGTCATTTGTCAGTGTTAACTTTCTACCATTCAGATATTGAATGCCTGCAGTTTTTTGTCTCATCTTTGCTTGATACTGTCATTCTTCTTAGTTATATAGTCCTTCCTCATTTTGCCAGTTTTCTATTTTATGTACTTAAGGCCTCTATTTCTGTAGTGTCAAGGATTTCAATACCCTTACTTAGTAGAAAAATTATTCCCATTGAAAATCAAAAGACATAGAGACACATACTATTACCCAAAAAACTAGCACTCAAGGAGCAAGAAATAGTTGTATGAGATTGTTCTAGATTGGTAATAACATTATAATCAATGGTAGAATTACTTTGGTGCTTATTTGCTAGCTTTCCAGGCAAGACAGTATAAACCTAGACTTATTACAGATAAACGAGAAAAAAAACAATCAAATGAATAAGTACAAATACAGTTAAGTAAAAAGCATGTATTAGTCATGTGTTGATATATACAGGAGACCACAGCATTAATATAATTATAAGAAAGTAATTTTTGGTCTGTTAGATTATTGCTTATAATTTTTTTTATTAGTGTTTTTCACTTCCATTTATTCCAAAAATCTTTTGTTAACATATGTAAACAGAAAGATGACTTTAATTGCATTGCATGCAAATATCATAAAAGAAGGAATGATAATTTTTTGCTTGCAAATAAATATTTGCTTAAGTAGTTCATATATACTTAGACATTTTATTGTTTCAGTGTATCAATGTATTTGAAGAGCTTTTTTCCATATTTTACATTTGTTTTAGATACTGTATAGTTTATTACCTTTTTATTTTAAAGATATAAGAACAAAAACATCTTAACAAACACACATACATTTAGAAAATAACACAAAAACAATACAAGCAACACAGAATCTCAGACAAGATGGTAGGAAATTAACAATGGTTGCTGTATTACATACTGATATATTCAATTAGGAGTACTATCACGGGGGCTGGGGATTTAGCTCAACGGTAAAGCGCCTGCCTGGCAAGTGCAAGGTCGTGAGTTTGGTTCCTGGTACCGGAGAAAAACCAAGGAGTACTATTATGTTCTCATAATAATTATCCTTATTACCTTGTGATTGTTACTGAAAGATACTTTATTTGTTCCAAATTGTGAAATGATTATAAAAACACCTAAAATATGAACCAATGGACTTTTGATATAGAATAATAATTAAATAATATCATATTATTTAAATTTCTACAACACAAATTACATAAATACTATGTTGACAATTTAATGGTGTTTTGAGTGTTTTTTTAAACAGGTATTTACAAAATCAATTTAAAGTTATCCAGTTAAATATTCACAATAAAAGAAACAATTGATAAAAATCATGAAAGAAAAATTTCCTGCTTCAAACTTTACTTTCCATAATTTTTTTTCCATGACAATAGCATCTGATTCGGACTATTTTGGTTGCTTTACAACTCAAAGAATAATGTATAGATAAAATGATTAACCCAATTACTCCTCTTTTAAGGAAGTAAATTATAAGATACTAAGGTTCTAAAAGCTTTACAATATCTAAATGATTCTGAATATTTTTTCAGTGCTAAAGATTGACCTGAGGGTCTAATATCACATAGGCAAACATTTTAACACTAAGCAACATTCCTACCATTTTTGCCTTAATTGCATTTTGAGACATGATCTCAAAATATTGCCTGGGCTGACTCTGAACTTGCAATGCTTCTGGCATAGCTTCCAAATATCTGGAATTAGAGGTGTATGCCACCATGCCCGGCTAACACATCTGTGAAAGTATATTCTAAAGCAATTCTAAATAAAGGTTCTGAATACTGGAAAATATATAATCAACTATATTGTTCAGTAGTTTTAATGTTCATCAGTACTGAGAGAAATATATGGACAAAGCCACTGTTTCATATGACCATAACTTTTATAGCACGACTCTCATCTATTTAATTCACCTGTGAAGCAAGCATGAGAATAAAAATCATGAAATAAAAATACAAAAGATCACTATGGAAATACAAAAGTTTTTTTTGGAACATTTTATTTATGGAATATTTTACTGAAAATAAAGTTATGAAACAAAAAGTTATCTGCAGTCTGCATACAAAGTTTCTCTAGTACAATTTGCATGAAGAATTACTAGAGATACAATTAGGTTAATATTTAAAGCACTTAAAAAGTGTACCTTATCAAAGTTAAAATGAGAGAGTGAGTGTGAGAAAGAGAGAAGGAGAGGGTGGAAAGATCATCAGTCTCAAAATTAGGTATTTATATACCAAATATTAAATAGAGTTTCTACCAAGGGAAAGGGAAAGAAAGCAACAAAACTTGTTAAGCTATTTTAAAACTCATTTCATTTCAATAGAGAAATATTAGTACTCCATAGTTACCATGGTGCATAGCTAAGTCATCTATAATTTATTGGAAAGTTGTCACATAGCCTAAATTTCTTTCCTCCACAGAACTCATTAATATAATACATTCTACCGGCATTATTTGTTTCACATGAATTAGCTTTCTTAAAGAGACAGAGACGGGCTATAAATTTCTACCAGCATAATGTTATTAGTATTATTATTGTTATGTCCATGTGTTTTGTGTCTCTACACTCCTCAGAAACAGACTGCAGAAAAGTACTCAACTGAAAATGTAGTTAGCACATAGGTATTTCTAGAATAATTACCCTCTAAAAATGCATATGAATTTAGGTCTTTGGATGGATATTACATGACTCATTGTTATTTTTATAAATATATCTGTACATACATAGTAAGAAGTACGGATAGTTTCATTTATTTGTCACTAAGAAGTATTTTACATTTACATAGAGCATTACTCTTTATTTTATATCTAGACCTGGAAATTATTGTATGATAAAATATTACTTGACATGCCTAGTGTTATATTTTATCTTTGTTTTATATAAATGAATGACATGTGTAAATCCATATATCATTCAAATTTCATAATCTATAATTATGAATTTTATCAATTGACAAAAGTGAAAGACAAGCTACCCACAAGAATATTTGGGGAATTGTATTTACTTCTAAGTATAATGTATTTGAAATTTAGTAAAAGTTCTTTTAGAATTTGAAGTTATGGTATATCATTAATTAGTCAATTTCTTAAATAGGTGAGATGTTTATCCATACTTGCTGTCATAGACTAAAACATCTGTATGTACCGTGCACAGCAGATGTTCAATAAATGTTTTGGGTAAGTGTCAGTAGTGACTCTTAATGACTTCATAATGAAGCAATTATTTAAGTGTCATACTTTAAACCCTTTTTCCTAGAAATTGGGTGCTGACAGTTTGCAGCAGATATTCCCTATTACACATTTTTTGGTAAAATAAATTCTACTTCTAAATAATTTTTAACTTGCATAAAATTCACTAATTTAAAATCCATTCTAATACTGCTATAATGAGCAATGAGGATAATTAAGTATTCATAGCCATAACAAAATTCAAGCTTATCAGAATTGTTCAACTAAAAGATGACAATGAAATGAATGATTAGTTTTCAAAGCAGTGGCATCTGCTCGATGAATAATCCAATAACTGCTTTCCAGTTTCTATGCATAAATTCGGCATTCAAAAGAGGGAGTTTTTCAAAAGAGACATATGGGTTCAAACAAGTGCAGACGTCTTGTGCAATTTTTTTTTTTCTGTGAAAAGCCTTTTGTTTTATTTTCTGTTTTTCTTCAGGTAAAGTCTATACCTCTGATGTTCAAAAGATGACAGATGTATCTTTATGCTTTAGAAGAAATAATCCCAATATTCATGAATGTAATTTGCTTTGAATTGTTAGAAATGTGTATTTCCTGGCATTGATGAGCTAGGAGAGATATGAGTATTAAAATATACCTATTTACAAAAATATAGAGATATAAGGGACTGGGAGTTTAGCTCAGTGGCACAGCTCCTGACCAGCAAGAGCAAGGTCATGAGTTCAATCCCCGGTACTGGAAAAAAAACAAAGAAAAAAAATGTATAAAAATATAAGTGTATATTAACAAGGCTTACTTTATCAGATTACAATAGACTGTTTAAGGAACTGTTAAGTAATGGTTTATTTTATTTTTTTCACTTTTAAATCTTTCATTAGTACCTGGTTGCAGTACACAATGATTGCATTTGTTGTGGGGAGCTGGTACATGTGCACAACACGTTTTTATTCTTTCTTCATCCTGTTCCTCTCAGCTCCCTCCTTCTCTAGATCCCTTTCCATTTAAGACACGTCTACTCCCTACTTCCTATTACCTAACATTTATTTTTCTCTTTATTTATATTTTCAATTTCTCATATAAGAGAAACTATTCAATATTTTAGGTTGTGTTTCTGACACATTTCACTAATTTTATGGCCTCAAAGCTCATCCATTTTACTACAAATGGCTCAACTTTATTCCTTACATCAGAGTAGTGCTCTACTGTATGTAAACACCACACTATCTTCACCTATTCCTCTGTTGGTGGACATATAGGCCACTTCCAAAAATGGACTATTTTGAATTGTGTCACTATAAACTTTGGTGTGCATGTATCACTGTAGTGTGATGTCCTTAACTCTTTCAGAAATATGGGAATATTTCTGGGTCAAATGGAATTTCTAGTTTTAGCTTTTGTGGAACGTCCACACTGATTTCTCTAGTGGTTGTACTAGATTACATTCTCTCCAAAAGTGTAGCAGTATTCCTCTCACCTTCAGCCTCACCAGAATTTGCCATTATTTGGTCTCTTGACGATAGATAAACTTTTTGGGATAATATGGAACCTTTGCATAGTTTTAATTTGCATTTTTTAATGGTCAATCATGTCAAACATTTCTCCATAGTTGTCTTAAGAAGAAGTAAAAAGTGCAATAACTAATTCAGTGCTTGCCTAGATCAAAAAGCAGGAAAACTTTCCCTAAATTTATAACGATAATGTAATAGCTATTACTGAATAATAAGAGTGACTTTTTAAAATGAATACATTAACTAAGTAGACATTAAGAGCAACAGCCAGGAACATCACAAGTTAAGTGAAAGTTTAGTTAAATTAGCATTATTTAGTACTTTTTCATTTGCATAGGAGCCAATTAATATGGAGATGTTGTATTATTATTTAATTGTAGAAAGTATCTAATTTCTTTTTAAATTTCATCTCTGCCCCATTGATTGTTCAGGGAATGCTATTTAATTTACATATGTTTATGCATTTCTTGTGATTTCTATTGCCATTGAATTCAAATTTCAATACATTATAGTCTGATCATATGCACTGGATAATTTCGATTCCTTTGCATATACTTAAGCATGTTCTATGAGCTAGTATGTGGTCTATTTTGGGGACCATCCTATGCACAACTAAAAAGAATGTTTTTCTTGTGTTGTGAGGCGACACACTCAGTAAATATCTACTAAGTCTATTTTTTCAAACGTTTGGTTCAGTTCTAATATTTCATTGTTGATTTCTGTCCATTTCATTTGTCTATTTGTGACATGATGGTATGGATATGTCCAAATATAATTATATTAGTGCTTATTTAATTTTTCATGTTCATTAATATTTGTTTTATATAATTGGATACACTGGTATTTCTTGCATGTGTATTTATGAGTGTTATCTCTTCCTCTTGGATTCCCTTTACAAGGATGTAGTGACCTTCTTTATCTCACTTAATCAGTCTGGGCTTGAAGTTCACATTGTCTGCATACATGAATTTATGAGACACAATGAAAGCAGTCCAAAGAGGGAAATTTATAGCAATGAATACCCAATATCAGGAAAATAGAGCAAGTACAAATAAACAACTTAATGATGAACCTCAAACATCTACAAAAAGAACAGAAGGGTAATCTAAAATTTCTTAAGAGGGAGGAAGTTATAAAGATTAGAGCAGAAATCAACACACTGGAAACTAAGAAAAGAATACAAAAAATCAATGAATTGAAGACTTGGTTCTTTGAAAACTTAAATAAAATTGACAAACCCTTTGCCAACCTTATTAAGAAAAGAAAAGGCTCAAATCCACACAATTAGGAATAAAAGGTGAAATCACAAAGGACCCTGCATAAAATCAGAAGATTATCTTCACCTGTTTTGAAAACTTGCATTCCAATAAAATAGAAAGTGAGGAAGAAATGCACAGATTCCTAGATACATACAAATTACCAAAGCTGAATCAAGAAGATATAGAAAATCTTAAATAAACCAATATCAATCCATGAAATTGAAGATTTCATGTAATTATAAACCTACCAACAAAGGAAATCCCAAGCTGTGACATATTTATTGTTGAATTCAACAACAAATTAAGAGAAGACCTAACACCACAACTTCTCAAACTCTTTAATGAAATTGAAACTGAAGCAGTAGTCTCAAATTCATTTGGAAGCAAGCGTTACCCTGAGACCAAAACTACTTGATTTAATAAGCTAATTCAGCAGTATAGCTGGGTACAATGTTAATACTCAAAAGTTAGTAGCCTTCCTGTACACAAATAACAACTTACTGAGAGAGACATTAGAGAAATAACACATTTCACAATAGGATAAAAAATGAAATAATTAGGAATCTATCTAATGAAGGATGTAAAAGATCTCTACATTGAAAACTACTACAATTCTGAAAATGGAGATTGAAGCGGATATCAGAAGATGGAAAGATATCCCTTGCTATTGGGTAGGAAGAACCAATATAGTATAAATGGTAATACTTCCAAAATTGTTATGCAGCTTTAATGTAATTCAGATCAAAATTCCAACAGCATATCTCACAAAATTAGAGAAAATAATCCTTAAATTTATTTGTAACCAGAACAGATCTCCAATAACAAAGAAAATTCTGGGCAACAAAGGCAAGGCAGGGGGCATCACAATCCCTGACTTGAAATTATACTACAAAGCTACTGTTATAAATACAGGGTGGCACTGGCAAATTAATCCGGAGAGATTTGGAGACTGTGTACCACACAGTATTATGGGAAGAATAGTGAAAAATATAGTTCTTGCCATGATTCATTTCACAATTTCCAAGTCTTCAACCACTGAAAATGTTTTCCAAATCCTGTGGTGATGGGAGAGTGTCAGAGGGAAACCCAAATACGTTATTTTATAAGATTGGCGTCAGGGGCTGGGGATTTAGCTCAGCGGCAAAGCGCCTGCCTGGCAAGCGCAAGGTCGTGAGTTTGGTTCCCGGTACCGGAGAAGAGCCAAAAAAAAAAAAAAAAAAAAAAAGGAAAAACAATTCTAACACATTACAATTTCATCTTCTACTAAATTCCTACTTCTAAATAAGATATTTATTTTAAATATTAAGATGTTAAATGTTTTGTACAAACATATATAAAGTTTGAATTTTATAATGAAAATGTTTAATTTTTAACATTTTTGCAGATGAATTCAAGTTCTTTATGAAAAGGCTACCTATGCATTACTTCCTCAACACATCAACAATAATGCACCTGTGGACGATGGATTCTAATTTTCAGCGCCGGTATGAAGTACTGGAGAACAGCATGAAGCAACTTTTCCTAAAGGCACAGAAAATTGTACACAAACTCTTTAGCCTTAGCAAGAGGTGTCATAAACAACCACTCATCAGCCTGCCACGACAAAGGTAAGACAGGTACCAATGCAGGTGACTGAGGATATGGCTTTGACAGTGAGCTCTATTTACTATTGTCATCAGAGGTGTGATTGTATATTTGGCAGTGTGTTATTTATATTAATAAAGATAATGAGAGAACAATGTTGTCTTTAAGGTTCCAAATAATAAATTGGATTTTTTTCCAAATTAAAAGGAAAATGGGTTATGGATTATTATACTTATATTATTACTTCTTTTATTTTGTTTTATTATAATACTATAAAGATCATTCAGACTATCTCTATGCAGTAATGAATTAATAATTGTCTTCCAGTGAAAAGAAAATCCTAAAATCCTAAAATTTACAACTGTATTGGGAACAAATGATGTAAGCATGGTTGCAAACTAATATCCCTCCTTATCTAATTTGCAATAATAATAATTCTTCAAGATTTATGTTCTATGAACAATATTTAGGAAATCATAAATTTTATTCTATAACAACCTTTTGGAAATTACTCTGAATGATGTTAACATTTAACGTGAGTGAAGACAAAATCAAAATTTTTGCGTCGAAAAATATTTGGAAAAGGTTTCAGATCGCCTGCTTTAAATCATCCGGATTACTCAGTGTGATAAAAAATTGTGCTTATCTAGTTGAGGACTGCTGAAAAACACATCAAAAAGAAAAAGTACAGGAAAATATAGGGCAAGATTACAAAAATATACAACTGTACCAGTATCTCTGCTATAACATGCTTGGATTTTGACTTGATGTTTAAATCATTAAGAGAAGAAATCTATAGTTATAGATTTCTTTCACACAAAAAACCCCCCAAGATTTATAATCTATTTAAATCCTACTTAAAAGGAACTTGTTGACAGTTTTTCCTTTTTCATTCATTTTTGGTATATTAAAAGTTTGTGGAAATCTCCCCCAAAGCTAACTTGTGGATATTTTCCTTAACTGTTCAGTAAAAATAACTAAGTACTAACTCCTCATAATCACCAATCTGACCCTGGGTAATTCAGTTCTATATATTTATATGACCTACTATTTGTCTGACAGACTTGCATATTCTGAATGTTTCAAATAAATGGGATCATATATGTTGTGGCTTTTGTGATTGGCATCTTTTATTTAGCACAGGACTGTCAAGTGTGTCAGTGCTCTAATGTCAATAGTATGCCAGTTTGTTTATCCATTCACAATTTGATGGAATTTGAGTTGCTTCAATTTAAAGTATTATGAATAATGTTCACATGAACATTCATGTCATCTTTTTGTGTGGACATGTGTTTCCATTTCTCTTGATTTTGTACTGAAAAGGAGGATTATAGGTAATTGTATGCTGTATGATATTTCTTAGGACATACCAATGTTTTCCACTGTGGCTGAACCATTTTATATTTGCATCACCCGTGAATGACAGGTCAATCACTTATCTTTGACAATATCTTCTATTTTGTGTCTATTTTATTACAGCCATCTATGTAAGGGTAATGTGTTGGTTTTGTGGTTTGATGTGTGTTCTCTTAATTATGGTAAGTGTAAAACATCTTTTCATGTTTGAATGTTTATTCAAATATTTTACCCAATATTGTTTCATTATTGGTTGAAAGAGTACTTTGTGTATTTCAAATACCAACCCCTTATATGTTACCTAGAAGATATACAATTTTTTTCCTTCTATTATCTTGTATAGGATTTCATTTTTCTTTTTTCTAATTAGTCTGTCTTTATGTATATCTAATTGTATCTCTCATGATGTCATCAAACACATACTTTTAGCATTTTTCTTGATGTTCTCCAAGAACTTTTAATTGACATGTCTTATTTTTACTTCTTCATTTTATTTTCCCATTTTAGTCCTCATTATTTCTTTTCTTGTTGCATTCTGAGACTTATTTTTTTAAGTTTTTAAGATTGAATTTTTAGGTAACTGAACTGAAGACTTTCATCATTTTAAATATAAGTGCTCATAATAATAAATAGTCCTCTCAGTAAGTACTGCTTTAAGCTGTGCTATTTCTTAAGTCTCATACGTTTTCTTATATCCTCCATGAATACGACATTATAATAAGGGCATTTCTACTGCCTGAGGACCAGCCCAACAAAAAAATGTGACTAAAGGAAAGCAATGGTATTTAAGTATAATGAATTATGTGCTTTATATTTGTAGACTAAAAATTCAAAAGACAGTGAAATAGATTACTTAATCCCAAACAGAAAATACAAGAAAATGAAATGAGTTAGAAAACAAATTAATGAATCTGATTATAAATCTGTTCACTTTAAGGTTCTAGTTATCAAACATAACCACAGCTAGAAATATTCATGCATATATAAAATATATTGGTGTTTATCTATCATATATATACACATTAATATATATAGCATATCATATAATGTATATATTATATACCAGTTATGGCAAGGGTTTAAGTGTTTCCATGACAATAGCCTGCTGTGTCATGTGTACCAGAAGTTTGCCATTACTGACTTTCGTTATGTATGATCAAATATATAGAGACTTATTGGAAGCACAGTGAAAAGGAGGACAAGTGGGATGGCAATCCTCAGAACACACAAAACAATGAAGTCAAAGTATCATGCCATGGTAAATGTGCGGACAGTGTTGTAAAAGGGGAGGGGAATGGAGAAACACAAACTCTATATTGGCAGACAGCAGAGTAAAATAAAACTGAGAAGCCATTTTAATGTTAATGTAACCCAATAAACTTGATGTTGAAAATACAAATATGCTATAAAACTTCAAAATTTGTAAGAGAGATACTGGAAGCTGCAGCCCCGTACAAATTGGCTATGTAAAAAAGATATAGTGGGATAAGATAAACAAATATTATTTGGAGCAGAATTCAATACAATACAGACAAACCTTTCTTTTCCAAGTCTTTTGAAATAAATAAATCAAACATTGTCACAGGGTTTTCTTGACTTTATAAAATTTAGAATAATTCCTTTACTGACTATTACTCATCATACACACAGATAAAAGGCATGCTTCTTGTTATGTGAAGGATTTTATTGAATTTGAACTTTTTTGTCATTATTTTCCCTTACTACCAGTTTGAGATTTTGTTTCTACTTTTATTTGATTTTTTCAGCCTTAATAGAACAATGTAAAGTTAAAATTAGAAAACAAAATTATGCACTACAGCCTATTAGTAGGATAGAGTGCAAAGAGAAGTTTAAATGCTTGTAGGGGTGTTTTTAGAAGTTTTTGAAAGAGGAAATAGATAAGAAATATCGATAATTCACTTTCATTAGAAATTATATTTTGGGGGCTGGGGATATAGCTCAAGCGCCTGCCTGGCAAGCACAAAGTTCTGAGTTGTATTCCTCATACAAAAATTTTAAAAAATTACATATTTTATCAGCCACTTATCAACATTTTTTCAATATTTCAATTAAGTTTTCCCATGGTAAAAATTGTATTTTATTTCTAATATTTTAATTATTGAAACCTAAGTTCATCCTCATTAGGAAGATGAATTCTTTGCAATGGACAGATATGTTGAAGCCTAAGATACTCTTCATAATGTAGAGTATAACTCTTCTTTTTTGATAAAGCCTAGTACTCATACTAGGCACATTGCTTTTGTTCTCAGGAATTCATGTGCCAGCAAATTTTCTTTTTTGAGGTAGGATCTCATTGTGCATTCAGATTGGCTTTGAAGTCACTCACTGTGTAGCCCATGTTGGACTCAAAATCATGGCAGTCCTTCCAGTTCACCTCCAAGATGCTGGGATCACAGACGTGTGCCACCATACCCTGCACAGTACTTTTTTTTTTTTACTTGAGTAAACTCTAAAGCCTGTGATAATATGTTTTGCTGGAAGCAATGAATTTTGGCTGCTAGTCTAAAAGTTTTCGCAAAAATAATCATAATACTTCATTAATAATAATTATAGAAAATATTGAAAATAAAGATGCATGTTTCTTTGTGGTTATTTATATTATGTTGTGGCATTATTCATAGAGAGCAAAAATCCATACAAATATGACATTGTATTATGTGTTGACAAAGCTTTAATAACTGTCAGAAAGGGAAGCAAAGTCTTGATTTTTATTTTTTGTCAGTGTTGGTAACATCAGTTGTACCACAGTCAGTTTCAGATTAACAATATGGCGTCACCGAACAGAGCTGTTTAATGTGTGCATAGTTGGCTTCCCAATGGGTAACAAACAATTGAAAGTTGATTGAAACATTTTGGGCCATTTTGCCTTGTTCATTAACAAGGGGAACTGAGGTATGGTAAGCTACACTCATTTGTCTAATGTCACAGGTAAAATAAATTTAGCTAAAACTTTATCTAGTAGTTACATTACTCTCTCCTTACCTACACATGAACACAGGTGTTAATAAATGGGCAAACTGGCCAAATCTGGCTCACAACCTGGTTTGTATCAACCTATAAGACTAGTTCTTTACATCTAAGTAATTAAAAAATCTGAAATGTAATATTTTTGATCCATGAAAATCATGTAAAATTCATATTTCAGCACTTGGAGATAAAGGAGCCACTCCCTTATGTGTCCCTTTCATTCAACCACTCAAGGCCTAAGCTAGAAACAACACAGAGAGAGGCTATGTGATCCCCTAGCCTGCAGATTCACTCTCTTGTTCATCAGAAGACTGTCTGACCACAATTTCTTTACTGTAATGTTTGTGAGTATTTTAGTTCACATATGACAAAGGCACTCTGGCCAGGGATATGGCTCTGCGGTGCAAGCACCTTCCTGGCAAGCACAAGGTGAGGAGTTCGATTCCTGCTTCCCCCCAAAAAATAGTGATAATAACAATAAGGCATTTTACATTACTGATACGGTTTTGTTAAAGACAAAGTCATCTTACTTCCTTTCCATTCAGATGGAGATTTTTAGGAAAAAATTATTTGATTCCACAATACTGTTGCTCAATGAAGTCATTTTACTAATAATTTTTTCTCTTACTCCTTTTCACGCTTATATTTTAAGGATACATACATACATATGTATTCATCTACACATACTTGTATATATATATAACATATATACATACTTGTATATATATATAACATATATGTAGAAGTTACTTAAAGCCTAGTTTTCAAAAATAAATTTAATTTAAAAGCTATCTCAAACTTATTTATAAATGCAGAATTAAATTGTTTTTAAGAAGACAGTCAACTTTGTTTTTCTCCTACTATCCTTAACCTTCGATTACAGCACAGTTCAACATGCTGCTATGATTGTGGTCTAAGTGGAGGAACAAAAAATAACTACCTCTTGGGGAAGATAAAGTAGAGAGAATCAATAAGGCCTTTGCTGGAAGACGATAAATCTGAGAAGGTTGAAACTAACCAGGGCTGATTATGTGTCTGGGAAGGACTGCCCTGTGCAGAGTGCTTTGAAGAAAGCACAGTGACTTGAGCCATCCCACGGATCTTTAAAAGAGAAGCTCAAACCATGAAGGATAGCAAATGAGAGATTGCAGGAAATAGGAGAGTAGGACTTTTGAAGAAAGAGAGTGGGATCAGGGAAAACAGGAAGAGATACGGCTAAGGATGACAGCAAAACAAAAATTTAGCCTTCATGATGTTATGATTGAAAAATACACTAATACAATTTATTGAGCAATCCAAATGCATTTATGGGAAATATAATTATAGGTATGTATGTACCATGAATAATAAACATATGCATATTCATATTGACATATACTATAGTAAAAACTAAAGCTGAGAGATGTTTAAATATGTATTTTAGTGCAATGAAAATAATAACAGGAAAACTACTTGTTATCATATATTACATTTAAATTGAATTTATTTTTATTCATTTTCTTTCTGTGCCACTTATAATAGCTAAATTTTCCTGAGTCTGCATGGAATCATGGTAAACTGTAGCATCTAGTATCACACAGATTTGCTGCTTGGGAAGTATTATAAAAAACTTTTCAGATAATTATGCATATTGTTCATTGATACTATAACAAAATTAAACAGGTATTAATGTAATATGGAAAATAAATGTTACAATTAACATTTGAAATCAGTTTCACTAACTTTTTTGGTGTTTCTTGTACTTTGAATCAATCTTATATTTACAGAAGGAAAACTGTAATAGTCATTTGGAAAATATCTGCTCACTTAATTTTGTGAAAAAGTTCTAAGTGAGAGCATACCATTGTGTAATAATAAAAAAGCTTCCTTTTTAGTATTATTACTGCATATCTGAGAAAAGTCTTTACATCTTAAAAAGCGGTCAGTCTCATAGTGGTAGATATAATTTTCCAAAAGTTTGGTTTTATCACAGGAAAACTAGAATTTTGTCATTGGCAATAAACATTCCAGTTATTTTTTCTTGAGATTTATTTATTTCAGTTTCAATATCATATCTGCTGTATATCTAAGTTTGAATAATCATAGCATCAAAATCTATCAGGAAAAAACTTTGTCAGTAAAATGGTTGCTATTTGAGCTTGTAACTAAAACAATTCTACAGGTGTTTCCTTCAAGGAAAACTACTATAGCTCATTTTGGAGCACAGGGACTTTATAGATAATGTGCTGTTTGGACAAATTTTGTGGATCAAAGGTGAGATATGCTAATTTTTTCCAATGACTTCATCTAGAATGCTCTTAAATGAAATTTTTGTTTTACATGTACTGCAGTGTAGTACTACTGTAGTGGTTCATAATAGTACTTTATTTACCATAGTTTTGGGAACAATTGGCGAACATATTAATGCAATGAAAATGAAAAACAGTGTCTTAGAAATTGTATGAAAGTAAGTTCTTGACTTGTGCTTTCCTAGCAGAATTTTATTCTTCCCTAACCTGCACCCTCCTATACATAAGGATGTGTAGTTCATTCTTTGAGAATGATGCTTTAGATCAATCTCATCTCCTCATAAAGATTTAGTAAGAGAGATGACAAATCTTTCTTCCTTTACTTTTTCTCTTCCTTTCATCAAATAACCCTGATTTTATCTCAACACAAGTTTCATACCTGTAGCCCACCTTTACAGCTAGGAGAGATACATGGCTTATTCTGATCAAGTAGATGTAAATGGCAGGAATGCATTAAAATTTTAAATTGTGTCTTTAAAGGAAGGAAAATACAGTCGTACCTCAGTACAGGAACTGAATTTGCTCAATGATTCTGGGGATCATGCCCGGAGTTATGTTTGTCACTTAATCTGGAGTTTGTCAACAGAAGTAAATTTTTATGGAATTCTTGTGTTTGTGAACAGAATTGTCCAGAAACAGAAACATTCATAAACCAAAGTGTTCCTGTAGGGGCTGGGGATTTAGCTCAGCGGCAAAGCGCTTGCCTGGGAAGCGCAAGGTCATGAGTTCGGTTTCCGGTACCGGAGAAAAACAAAAAAAAAAACAAAAAAAAAAACCAAAGTGTTCCTGTATATGTTATCTCTGTTCTCTATTTTTTCCTCCTTGCATTAAAATTTGCTACATGATGAAACTTGTTAAGATCAGTAGAGCCCAACTTTTGTGAAGCCATCATATTACTTCTGGATTGTTTATGCGTGCACATTGACAAAAAGCTTCTTCTTCTCTTTTTTTTCTTTTTTTACCAGGAACTGAACTCACAACCTCACTCTTGCCAGGCAGGTACAGCAGCTTCCTCTTGTTGAAGTCACTTTTATTTCACTTATGTCGATACAGCCAAACTTGCATTACAAGTAATAAAGGGAAAATACTGAATGATCTCTATATCCTTTAATGTAGCAGAGACTATGATTTAATTAAAGTCATAAAATGGCATTTACATATTAGTACAAGAGATTTTGTTGCAAACAATGTTATATGAAACAGTATGAAAAAGTTAGGATATAAATTTTCCTTACTTTATTTAAAAATTTACTATTTTAGACACCGAGTACAGTTATGTAACCGATCCATATATATATATATATATATATATATATATATATATATACAAAGTCTTAGTACTTCCTTTTATTTTTTCCCTCATCCCAGTTGTTCCTTCTTTTGAGTAATTTCTTTCCCTTTCTTATTATCTATTGTAAATTTTGGGTTTTATTTACTCTTTCATGTTCTTACACCAGGGAGACTATGTGATGTTTACACATGTGGGTCTGATTTATTACACTTATGAGTATGATCTCTAGTTGCACCCATTTACCTATAAAAGCCTCTGCATTGCTGAGGGGAACAGTAAATGATCAGAAGTTTTTTTTTTATATTTTGACCAATTTTTTACATTTATACCAGATAATCTGAGCAATTTATATGACAACAATTTGCAATATAACAACCATTGGTGAATTCCTACAATCCTGTCAAGTGACACCATGCATTGTCTCTAATGTTCTTTTAAATTATTATTTTCTTATTCCCTTTAATGATTTGATCAATCTTCTATTCTTACATCTTGTAATCTGAGCAACTTCATTGAAGATAATAACGTAATATAACAGCAAATGTTAATCCCTATCATTTGGTTTGAAACCCTGTATCATCTTTAATTTCCTTGCATTGTTTTGTCTTTTGCTATTGTTCTTTCTTTGTGCTATTTTCTTTAAAATAAAAAATTACTATATTTAAAAACCCAGCCACTCCATGACTATGACATCCAGTCTAAGTAACAATTAAGCAGTGAATTTAAAAGCATTAGTATTTAGATACTGAATCTTCAATATTTTTGTTGTAGTATTTTTTCTGAGATGGTCAGCAGCTTTAAGTGCAACTTTTCTTTTGAGTGTGTTTGTACATGAAATGACATCTAGGCAGAAAAATATCATGGAGTACAAGGTAATGCACTCATGATTTGTTGATATCATTTTCATCATCAAAGATTTCTATATAGCCATGATTATGAGCTCATAGAATATAGAACTGAGGGCATTAAATTTTCTTTAAATCTTATAATAAATCATATTATTGATAATATTGTTTTAGAAACAGAGAACTTTCAGTATTTAAATGTAGTTAGGTTAGAGCTGAGTCTCTAACCAGTACCATTTCTATTTCAAACCCTTCTAAATAATTTTTTTTTTTGTTTTTTTCCAGTACCAGGAATTGAACTCAAGACCTTGTGCTTGCCAGGCAGACATTGTACCACTCAGCTAAATCCCCAGCTCCTCTAAATAATTTTCCTTATGTTTTGTATGAACCCTATTAAATCACTAAACAAAGAGGAAGCTGAGGACAATCTTCTACTTTGATAATGTGTAGGTTCATTATCTCAAAGCAGAATCCCATTTTATATATTAGATTTCTGGACTTAGCCATGACCTTTTCTTCTGAACACTACCACTTAAAACATTGTGTCAGAGAAAAACTCTGTGGTACAGGATATTGACTGACATTGGAGTAGAATTCTAAAATCTTTTGTTCTTGAAAATAGAACATGGGAGCTGGGGACATAGCTCAGCAGCACAGAGCCTGCCTGGCAAGCAAAATGTCCTGAGTTCAGTTCCCGGTACCAAAAAAAAAAAAAAAAAAGAACAATATATACATAAAAGAATAATAATTCAAAATATTTTTTCTTATGATAGAAAATGCTACCTTTATGTAAGATTTCATACAGAATATATTGGAACCTTCGATATGTGAAGTTATAGTAAAACTGTCACTAGTTTAATAGATAAATAGCATTTTAGCTAAAATCCCCATTGTAAATGTCTGTATTAATAAAAAACAATTTGATGATGTATTAGAGATTACAGAATAAGCAAATATTTCAAGAAATACATTTTTTCTACTCAAACATGTTCAATTCAGTAGCGAAAAGTCTTATCTGAGTAGGATTTATATTAATCTAATGCTTACTGTGGTATCACCATTTAAGGGCAAGTGTGGAATCTTTAATCTTCATCGCATATCTATAATTCTCAGGTAGAAGACAAAAAACAACAATAACATTCCTAATTCCTTTTGGGATCATTATTTTATCACATACATATGTATTTCTGTGCATAGACATGTAAATAACATAACTGAAGTCATTATAGGAACATATAACTGAAATCGGTTTATTTTCTTTGAGCCTTAAAGCAAGATACTATTTTCTAAAGGCAAAAGATATTTTACCTTTAATAAAGAGTTGTAGAAATGAGTAGAGAAGGTAGAAACAAAATAATACTAAGATGTCTACTGCCTGAATACTGAAAAAAAACTTTAAAATATTCCACTTAAAACAGCTGCCACAAGTTATAAAGTGGATGAATACATTTCAAAAAATCAATTGCAATTGAAATAAAAATCCTGTATCTCACAATCAAGATGCACTTCAGACAGCAACAAATAGAATACTACAAAAGAACACTGATGTGACAAGAGAACACAGGAGAAAATGAAGGTCAATTTGTTGTGGTTGTTCTATTAAACTCAGCAGGAAGGCTTCTTGTAGGTTTCTCACAGAAAACAAAAAAGATCAAGTCTGGGTTAATACTTTTTACTGAGCCAAAATAAAATTAGTTCATAAAGCAGGAAAGTTAGCTATAAATAAGTCTAAAAACAAAATAGTAAGGCAATGAAAACCTATCAATAAGAAGCACTATACATTTATATATATTTATATGTATATATCACTTCAATTGTACACTTAAAATAAAAGAATAATATAAGATTATGATCTAAATACATGCTAAATGAGTGACTTTTCTTAATGGTTTCTTCTAAATTATCTTGGAAAAATTATATTACTATCTGAAGTTAGTCAATATGCAAGAATATTCAGAGTTTTGTTAAAAATATGCTGTAGACCACAAACAGAAATGCAGGCAGAGCTGACCAATTCAAACTTTATCACAGCAACTGAAATGTATACCTAAGAAGCAAATAGGGCTTTCAATGGATTCATCAGTATGTGTTTACCCAGAGTAGTAGGCATACCATATTAAAAGATAATTCTTTAGAGAGAATCCCCTAATGAGATTTGGCAGGATGGGTTAGTTAACTAGCTAAGGTATAATAAGCACTAACCATGCTTCAAGTGCTTCATTTGCTTGTTTTCACTTAGTTGAATGTCACAAGGTAGGTAATATGTACTATTACTGCTACTTAGAATTGAGGTCACTTAAGTTTAGATTTTAGTCAGCTTCCCCCAAATTAATCAAGCAGTGGTGATGGAGTTCAAATTCTACTTCATGGAATCGGGCCAGCAAGCTTGGGTTCTTGGTCTCCACACCATGGCATTTCCCAAGTCCACCGTGTTTTATCAAGGGCTGCCAGCTCCACCTAAATCTTCACCTCTAAGAAACTTGGGAGCCCACTTAGTCCATGAAAAGGCATTTAGTTATGGAAATGAATAATCTGGAAAAAAGAAAGTAGGAGACAAAAATAAGATTACTAAATTTAAATCTAAAACAAATGGTGCAGATAATTACAAGAGATTGAATTGATTTCTCATAGGAAACTGATCTAGGAGCACAAACAAAGAATGGGGAGATGTAAAATACCAACAAAAAGTAAGGGTCATGAAAGGGATGGGGGAGATTAGAGATAAAAATATGTATGGCCAGGGATATAGCTCAGAGTCAGAAACGCCTGCCTGGTAAGTGCAAGGTCCTGAGTTCAATTCCCAGTACCAAAAGAAAAAAACAATATGTGTAATAGAATCATCAAAAGAGGAAGACTGGTGTCTGAATAAGAAGTAAAGAGAGAGACAGACATAGTCCAACAAACACAGAGACAGAGAGATGGAGAAACAGAGAGCACCATTCTTGGAAGACTTCAGCCCCAAGGGGGAAGCATGAGCATCAAGACTCAACATATTGCTGAACAAAGATTGTATTGCGTATTGGTGTCTGAGTTAATGCCAATCAATTTTAATGAGTCTATTTCAGTTATTCCTTGTTTGCCAAAGAGCTTAAAAACTTGGAACATGCTAAGACCTCATTTAATGTTTTTGAGGGTAAAAGGGAGCAGGTAGCTCACAGGTCTGGTTTCAGAGTGAAGAACTGCACATGACCTGAAAGTAAAAGGGACAGCACTAAAGAAAAGGAATAATAACAGGATGGAGGAGGGATGGTCAAAGAAGGTAATGGGTAGAGAATACGACCAATTGCCCAAGGCATGTTATGTTCATATATCCATTATCCTATTAGTCTCTATTATCAATATGCACTAATAAAAAGTAATAGATATTACTGTCATCAAAAGGTCTCACCAAAATCATAGTACATTAACTAAATTAATACTTAAATATGAATCAATATAACATTAAAGAAAATGTATCTGGAATTATCAAGGAAGTGACAGCAGTAAATAATTTTTTAAAGAAATAATTACAGTAATCTAGCATTATCAAGTATTAAAATATCTTGTAAGGAATTTAGATAACTCTGTAGGAGACTCAAGTTCAAAGATATGTCTTTGATAGTGACATTGCCATTGTTAACGAATGATGCTATACTAATTGAAATAGTGTCAAGAATCTTACAGTCTGTGGAAACAGACTTCAGTGTATGGAACTACTTACTTTATGATTGTACATATCAAGTGAGCTATACACCCTAACTAACAGAGTATACAAATACTCCCACTGTGAGCTAATTTACTGATGTTGAAAAGGTTTTGTTAAAGCACAGTTTAAGACATTTTCTTTTATCATAACCTAGTAGAGAAACATAGTTTAATGAAATTTATAAAGTTCATTTTATTCTATTTTTTTGTACCAGAAATTGAACTCACAACCTCACACTTGCCAAGCAAGTGCTGTGCCGCTGAGCTATATGCACAGCCCTTAAAGTACATTATAAAAATCAAATTCTTATCTGATTGGAAATGACAAACTCTGCTAGCTAATTCCTAGACTTAAAAAGAATCTGAAAGGAAATTTCAACCTCTAAAGAAAGCAATTTAAAAGGAAACACTTAATAGAAGTATGTTTAAGAACTCTATAAATTTAAATCTAACTAAAATTTAACTAAATACCTTAATTAGTAAAGAAGAGAAAATAAAGAAAACACTTGGAACTTTCAATTATTTATACTTTCATTCAACCAATTAATATTTAATGCCATTTACATCCAAAAGAGATGCATCAGTTTAATATATACAGATTATACATGATGCATTGGAGTAATATTTGGAGTAAATGTCTCAAAGGCAGGAAGACAATAAACAAGCAAAATATGTGTTGTTTTAGAAGGTGGTTAATTCTATGGCTAAAAAACCAGACAGAGAAAAAAGAACATCAGGAGTGGTGTGTGGAAACATGTTTTTAAATTATATTTTGACTCATATATAAGAACACAAACATTACTTAGTAGTGGATAACAATAACATATTATGTTCTGTTACAGATAAATATTGCATAATGCTTAATTCAGGTTAAACATATAAATTTCTTCAAACATTTATCATTTGTTTATGTAAAAAACTCAAAATCCTCCTTTTTAGCTTTTTGAAATGTACAGCACATGACTGTTTTATACCACAGCACACCAAAACATCCTGCTTCTATTAACCATCTCAGTAGGCAAGGATCAACCTTTCCCCACACCACCTCGTCTGTCCTCTCTCGCTGCTAATCACCAGGCTGTTTGCAATCTCCACATGATTGCCTTTCTAAGAGTGAGTGAGAGTATGTTCCTTGTCTTCTGTACTTGCCTTGTTTTGCTCAACATAATGATTTCCACTTCTATCAATGTTGTCAAACATAAAAAGTTTTCATTAGTTTTTTTATTGTTGAGTAATATTCCATTATTGTAGAGTGTCTCATTTTCTATATTCATTTGCTATTTGATGGACATAATTTTCCCCATTTCCTTTTTATTGTGAATACTGGTGCAATGCATGTGGGATGGATGTCTCTTTGATATATTAATTCCATTTCCTTTATATATACACCCAGTGGTGCATTGACTGGATCTTATGCAGATGTTTTCAAACTGATAAGAACAGACACTACACTTGATCTTAGCCAAAAGTCCAAGAAGCAATTTGCAGATTGTTTTAAATGACGTTATCAGCAAAGACCTGAAGGGGGTGAAGGAGAGATAAGCTAGATATGTATTTGGCAAAATAATTATAGACACAGTGGAAAGTATGTTAAAAGACCTTTGGTACAACTGAACCTGGTCATTAAGAAAGAGACACCTCAGGAATTGTAGTGTAATAGGAAATGTGATCAGAGTATTAGCTGTCTTTAACAAATTATGTGGGAAGATGATAAATTTCAGGAGAGATCAGTGTGAATTACTCTTTTATTTGTTAAAGAAAATTTTTCTTTTTCTCTGTCAGTATCAGTAATTCATACTGATCTCTCCATTTTGAAAAGTATCCACATGAGATGTACTTCACAGGTAACTTTTTTCTAATATTTAAATAGCCAGAAATATTATTTAAATTTTTGCAGGCTAAAGAAAACTATGGAAAGCAATCTATGTTGAAAATAATACAATTTTAAACTGAAAGACAATGTATAATGACATTTAAAAATGACTACTTTTACAATTGTCAATATCAAAAACTATGTTATGAGAAGTAAAATGATCATCTAGAGGAAAGGCCATGGCATACTGCATCACAAATATTTTAGCACACCAGCATGATGGTACCACATATCACAGTAGATGATGCTGCTGCCCCCTCAGAATATCCTAGGACCTTCACGGATTCTCATCTCTCAATAGGCTTGTCTCCAAAGGCCCATTTTTAATATGTTTTGTCATTATTTGCTAACATTTATTTAGTGGACATGTCTTTCATAAATGAAGACACATTAAGTATTGTGTCAAGGAAGACTCTTATTTTGCTTTGGTGTAGTTTATGATAAAGAAATGGAACGTGGGTGTTATGGATGCCACTGTGTACTTTATACATGCCATAAAATAAGATATTGACAGAGGAAAAAAATACAATCTTTCTTTAACAAATAAAAGAGTAACTCATACTGATCTCTCCTGAAATATACTGAACATGGTTTCATGACTTTTTATGCTAGTAAATTATTTCAGGGTTATTGGTTATCTCTTTTAGCATCCATCTAATAAATAGGACTGTTCTTCCTAAAACTCTTTTATACATTTTGTTGGGCATAGATACCCAAATGGGAAAACCAGGCATCATGCTCCTTGCCTGAATTTGTGAGGCAAAAAATCAATTTTTTATTTATCATAGGCTGTTGTAAAGTTATTGATGACCACACCTCTGTGGTACTCAGGAAATTACCTTTTTAACTTAGCTGTTTAGGGACTGCTAGTGCTAAATTTTGTAGGGTAATCAGCACTTGATAGAAGGTATTGCTTTACCTCTTGACTTTTGGCTAAAATGATTTGACATCATTGGCGGTAAACCCTCAGTACTGATAGCAGGAGACAGAACAGTGTGGCACAGGATATGTCTGCCTGATATGCTGAGGGTTCCTCCTGATGAGCTGGTTTCCATGCTATAGTATTTGTTCATTAAGTATGTTCAAGTTTTACTCTAGCAGGGCATACAAATGTGCAATGATTAGGACGTTGGTGTTTGAAGCAGCCTTTGCTATTATTTTCATATATTTATTTCTTAGCATGAGCAGTCAAGGATGTTCCCTCAGTACTACTTGGGAAAAGGCAAAACTATATTCTTTTTTAAAACCTGTCTTGAAATTTGAACGGTGTCATTGGTGAAACAGTTACCCAACAGCATCGCATTTTCCTCCTCTGTTCCTATCTATTTTCTCTACTGTGTGATCCCTCTTGTTTTAACCTAGTTGAGCTATAAGGACAGCAGGCCTGTAGAGCCAGTAACCCTGTGGTGCTAGAGGTATTCTAGCATGAGGCTGAGTCTTGGACTATTAGCTTCATTGGACAAAAACTCTATTTCACATTAGCTAAAAAATATTTGGAAAGATAACCTAATGGACCTATATGTTTCCTGTCTTGTATCCTTGTCTAAATCTTGTACATTTCTATAGGTTGAAATAATTTACATTATTGAAAACTTCCTGGGTTGTGGCTCAGTTGTAGAGCTGTTGCCTAATATGCATTAAGCCCCAAGTTCATCACTACCACAGGAAGCAAATGAAGCCAAATAGAAAGTGTCTTGCAAATCAGTTTTATTTTAATCCCATTTAGGAATACAAAAAGGTGCAACCCCATCCAGACTTCATGTAATTTTATATAAACATACTCTGAAGTTGAAGCAACTCTGACTGTTTTTCAGTGTTATTTCTAAATAGAATTTGTCTCTAGTCATATTTTAACAGAAATGTATAAGCTGATCAGTGAGATTGTTGTGATTTCTACTATGTGACATTTTCAACAACCTAAAATTACAATGTTTTGTATTAGGAAAAGCAGAATAGTACAAACAGAATTATATATTTTGTTTCCAAAGACTATAGATGAGGAGAACAATGGGAAAATAATAATGATGGTAGGTATTTCACAGCCAATGCTGGAGCTAAATTTGTTACTGTGAAGAGCAAGTTATCCGGGTGTAAATGCTGTGGAAGTAAGGGTCACCTGTCAGTATTTTATGGGCAAATGCAAAATGGGTTAAAGTAGGAAAAGGGTTTGCAACCCTCTTTCCTTTATTTTTCTTTCTTCATATGGTACAGAATATTCCACAAAATATTCTAGAGTCTTGCAAAGGAAAAACTAAAAGTTACTTCTAGCCTTTGGGAAAATTTGTTTATAATATAACAGTTACTCAGGCATATATCTAATCTCGTTATTCTTGGGTTCCTTTAGTGAAGAAAGGTCATTTTTTTTTCTCTATAAAATTCATTCATGAACCAAAACATGAAGCTTTTGACATTTAGATTAAATTGTCTTAAAAGTGCTTTAGTCCTGCATGTTAAACTTTTCCATTTAGAATTTACATTTTCTAAGTATGAAATTATATCTGAAAGGCTGTCCTTGAATGCTATTAACATACAAACAAAATCCCACTCAGATTAAACATCTAAGGTCATTACATCTGTTGCATGATGTCTTAAATTAAAAAAAAAGATACACATAAATATCCTAACATAGAATCACTAAGGAAAAATAGAAGGGCTGGGGATTTAGCTCAGCGGTAAAATGCTTACGTGGCAAGCACAAGGTCATGAGTTTGATTCCTGGTACCAGAAGAAAAACAAACAAACAAAAAAGAAAAAATAGAGTGAACATCTATCATTTTTTCAGTGCTAAATATGTAAACAATAAAATTTTTAGTTCTACTTTTAGTTCTAGCCACATCTAAGTTCTTTGCATTTTTTCAGTTTCTGAATAGAATGGTACTGAAATTTTCCTTTCACTGTAATGAACTATGTAAAATATCACTTCAAGTGCTTTTTGACCTTCCATTTATCATGATCTTTAAATGTTGGGTCAAACAATTTTTGCAGTTTTATTGAGCTGTTTGTTTTCTTATTATTAAGTGTATTAGTTCTTTATATTTTTCCATGTAAGTACTTTCTTGGTACAAGAATTATAACTTTGGTGGTCTAGAGTGTGACTTGTTATTTCAGTTCCTTCATAGAGTCTATTGAAGAGATCTTTTCAATTCTGTTGAAGTAAAATGCATGACTTTTTTTCTGTTAGTAATGCATTCAAATCCTAAGAAATCTTTGCCAATTCCTTCCTGAATTTCCCTTATGTTTTCTTCTGTGAAAACTTCACTTTGTATTTTATATTGTGTTTTATACTTTTGTTAATATTTTGCATAACTGATATTTTATTCCATTCTCATATGAGTATATTTCTGAGATGTATAAGTCAGAGATTATTATTTAATTTTACAGAAAATGATGATTAAAATACTAAGTGATATTTTTAAAAGTTGTCCAGCTAAAAACTGTACAGTAATGTCTAGAATTTATTGCCTCTTATGCACTTTACCAACAGCCATACTGCTAACCAATACATACAACATGTGGTCTCACCAAGTAGAGCATGTATTGAAATCTCAGGCATCAAATCATCTTCATTTTGTAAAAAATAACCAAGAGATACAGCAATTTATAATAAATGAAGAAGATAGAATTTCCCCCATTATCAGAGTGTCATCAAATCTATAAAATATATTAATATTTTAATGGCAAAATTTGCACAGGACAACAAAATTAACTTGCATTTGATATTTTCATTAGCAAAATAAATTAGATACAATCTGCAAGAATTGCTACAGTAAAGCAGACCTTATTTAAAGAAACACGGCATTAAAATGCTAAAAGGAAAAGATTCTTTCAAGAATATTTATAAGAGAGTTAGTGTATCAGTCTGCACCTGTTGTTAAGAGGAGCTACAACTGCTCATGCTCCAAATTGAATTGGCTTCAAAGATCTGAAGACATAGCCTCTCTGTAAGTTTTTGGTCTCTCGTGAATGGAGATTTGTCTTTGGCAAGGGAGGAATGGCAGACCATTGGGGCATTCTCTGCAGGCAGCACCTGTGAAACTTGGCAAACTTAAGTATCTTAAGCTGCTGGTATGAATAGATTTATATTATGTGTGCAAAGAGGCCACCAGTGCTTTCTGATGAATGAAACCATGGAATGCTAATTTTGGTATCTGAACTGTGTGACTAGTTCAATGTTTAAGTGTTATTTTTGAAATGCCATCTACTTCATCTCACCATGTTTGAAAACATACCCTCTGGCTTTAATTTCAACATTTTATTTTATGAAAGATGGGTTGATATTAAGAAAGTGTCAAAATTGTGTCTTGTCTCAAATTTCTGACTTAGTAAATGAGGTTACTTAACATAAACTTTTATGCTTTAGGAGGAATCAATAGTTAGCAATAGGTTCACATGCATAACTGTTAAGTTCTCTCGGTGGCACTTTTTTTGTGGGGAGGGGGGCCAGGGATCAAAATCAGGACTTTGTGCTTGCCGGGCAGGTGCTTGCGCTGCTGAGCTATATCCCCGGCCCTGGAACTTTTTATATAGTGATTAGGTAAATAAGCATTCCATACAAGTTAATTTTTCATGCAGATAACCCCTTTTGCCAATAATAAACGTATAATATGTATGATAGCATAACAGCACACATAATTTCTCTCTTTTTATTCTTATAAACCTTTACAGAATTTCAAATCAGGATGATAGGAATTAATAATGGTTGTTATATTAAGTTTTGTTATCTTCAGGGAAGTTGTTCAGTTTACCAGATGTAAGAAGATAGATCAAACAACTGTTTTTGTGTTTTTGTCTTTGTTGTTATTTTGTATTGTGTTTTTCTCTTTAAATTAAAAAAAAATTGTAGATTAACAATAAAAGTACAGATGAGAGGGAAAATCAAAATGCCCTTGACGATCAGTGAAAATGTCTGTGTAGGAGTATCTCCAACACAGATAATATTGAGAGAAAGTGTAAGCCAAAAATGAAAAGCTATGGCAACGTACAAAAAATTTTAAAAGTTCACATTACTTCATCTTCATAGTTATTTTCTCTAAAATATTTTAGCCTATTTTCTTTTCTTATTTGCTAGGAATTCAGTTGAATTGCTATCTCCTTTCCTGAAAGCTTTTATAAATTTCCTTTTCAATGAATTTAGAAACTCTCTCTCTCTTAACTGTATGTTCTTCAATTAAGACTTGCTTCATTTATTTGCTTATACATGTATCTTTCACACAAATAGCCCTCTGAGAGAAGGATTGTATGTGTTTTGTTCAACACATATAGTATAGGGTGTATATCAATATAGATATAGATATATGTATGTGTGTGACCAAGTGTGTGTCTGAGAGACATAAAAGTTGCCTGAAGATAGCCCACTATGTAGATATATGTTATATATAATATAGCCTCAAACCTGAATTACATGAATTCTTTCAGCAATAAATTATCACTTTTTCTCATGTTCTTCAGTGAACCGAAATATTTATTCTATCTTTCATTCCCCCGTCACAACTTTCCTTCGAATATACTTTACTACTAGGAGATTTAGTATGATTTACTTCTCAGCAAAAGTAAATGTAACAGAACATAATCAGTACGATTTTGAAAGTTACTCCTCAGATGTAAAAAAAAAAAGATTTTTTTTTTCCTGAAATGCTATGGTTTGGCACTGATTTATTTATTTGTAGTGAAGTAATTTAATCTAAAGTTGAAATTATATTTGTTCTAAATCTAAAGCTCAAATATAGTCTGTATTACAACTACATTATTTATAAAATACTTCCGCAGGACTTCCCCTGTGTTTCTTTCTCAGTTGATTCTAGACCCAGTGTGGATATTGTAAGAGCCATTCAATCATAACTCACCTTTTGTGGAACTCCAGCTTTTCCTGATCCTATTGAGGAGCTGCCACAATCGAAGTGTATCTGGAATCAGGCTCTCACGATACCTTTGCACAAGCCACTGATGTTTATATTCAAGTCACTGGAATGCTTTGCCCTCTCACCCTCTAGACTGAAGGACGGGCTGGGCATTTCCATCAGCCTTTCTGAGGCCATCAGTCTATGTTTTTCTGTGCAAAATTACGATGTACAGGTGAGCTGCCATCCCTTTAGCTCTGAAGATTAATCTTTCAAGGGGCTCCACTCCCTTCTTCAAGCACAACCACTCTCACCTACCCCATGGTTAACATAAAGGAAATGCACACAAACAAAAGCTCATCTGAGTATTCTAGATTGACCTACGAGTCTCTTGTCTGGGATGAGCAGCCAAATTGTTTTGTGAATCACATCTGTATCCTTTTATTTCTTCTTTCACACTTCGAAGGTGATTTGGAGTTAAATAATTCAATGTTTATTTATTTTTATGCAGTAACGTCTTCACCTCAAATATGTGTAACTCATATATAGCTGTCTGCACTATGAGAAAGATTCTCAATATTAGTGGAGAAATTTGTTTGACGTTGATGAGATTCTATCACTCAATAAATGAAAAAATTTCCCTAACTTTTGTAAAACCAGGTTTCACTATTTGTAAAGTAGTAAACAGTAAGAAAGTGATGGTCCTTCTGTGGCATGGTAAATATAAGGTGCATGGCATGTAGTACACAATAAATTTAACAAATATGCATTGTAACTCTAACTTTAGAGTAATCCCCACTACCCTATCAGTCTATCAGCTAATCATCGAGATATGGTAGCACAGCTTTCACTCCCGTATTGCTGTCTTCCTCCGTCAGTCTTAAAATAATGGCCAGAAAATTGTCAGATCAAATGGCTCATCGTTTCTTGTCATTCAGAAAATAATTGCTTTACAAGTTCCTTCTGAAGATTTTTGAAACTCTCTTCTCTCGGTTTCTATGATGTCACACCCAGATCCTCTTCCTGTTTTTGTGACCACATTACATTCATTCCAGAAAATTCCTGGGTGTTTTATTTCTCTTGCTTTGTCCTTGCTCTGTCTCTCTCTCTCCTCATTCTCTCTCCACTTTTCCCTTGGCCTTTCCTTCCTTACAGTTTCATTCCTTCATTTCTTCTAGTTTTCACCTGGGAGCTCTCATCTGAGAAAATGTCCATGAATCTAATTGTGACATATCTCTCAGGCTCCAGTCTCAGGTCATATCGATTTTCCCTTTTCTACAGAGTATTTTTTTTTTCAAAAATGAAAATGTGATTGTGTGACATCCTTATATGCTATCATCTCATGTGTTGTTCCTCATGGCTTACTAGAAAGTAATCACATTTCTCTCACACTTTAAAATTTCACTGCTCTTTTCCCTGAACCTTTATCAGTGGAGGCTGGAAATTCCAAAAGAATAAATCTTTTGTATTCCCCCGGAAAGATTCAAATTGTGGTTCTCATAATTCACTGTATGATGGGGGGATGAACACATTTCTACACTGTACCTCATTTTATTTATCTCTCAGTTTAGAAAAAGTCATACCAACACATCCATTTATTTTGAGAACTTGTGATAACTCAGTTTGAATGAATAATATAATGAACCCACTTTGTAAGAATTTTATATGAATATACGTTTAATTTATTGGAGGAGAATTTAGTAGTTTTGATTTTAAGTGTTTAACAAATGTCTTCAACATACCATGCACAATTATTTGTGACTAGATTAACTTAGATACTTTTTGTTACAGCTCTTCTAGTTTTAAAATTATAGCTCTTCTAGGTTTAAATTTACTTCTTATAGGAGCTTTTGAAATTGAATCAGGAATAATTATTTCCCAATAAGACAGGACTCATGTTTGTTATATGAAAAGATATGTGTGGATATAAAGAAAATGAATTAGATTACAAAAATTAAATATGTTAAAAATATAAGACTCTGTTCGACTACATTTTAGCTAATATAATATATACAAAAGTATTTTATAGACTTAAATATTTAGATGAATAAAATGCAGAAGGATGAGGTTTAATAAAATAATGTAGAAATGTATTAGATTAAAACTACAACTAGTAAATTGCTAATGAAGATAGCAAAATAGTGATTCATATGACATGAATGAAGTTATCTACTATTGACAACCAAATATATTTATCTAAAAAGTTGATGATTTTGTTAAGATATATTTGTGAGATACTTGTTAGACCTTTAGATGCTTGTCATTCAGAAAATAATTGCTTTACAAGTTCCTAAGTCAATTTTTGGAAATATTCTCTAAGTCATATATACAGTGTCATTTTCTGTTATAAACAAAAGGTAAATCAAAATGAAAAAGATGACACCAATGTAAATATCTGGGGATTTTAGAGAAAAATGCTTCCCTGGTATGATTTCACTGTGTTAGATTCTGTCATAGAACATGTTTGGTCACTGAAAAGATGAGAAACCACATGTTTTTCAGTGCATGGAATGCATAGATGTTCACCATACATAGGCACATGTTAGTCTTGATTATTTTTTCCTAAACTTGTTTTGAGTACATTTAATGGTAACATCATTCTTTCCAGAATAAGTTGGATACTATAGTACTGTATGTATTAGTTTTTTAAAAATGATATCATAATTTTTACTGTTTCATCTTGCCTTTCATATGTATTGAAAAGATCTTAAAACATTCCAATGATGTGATGAATATACAGCAGGTAGAGTCAATTACTTATTTATTATTTATTTGTTTACAATTTATAATCTGTCCTTTTTCAAAGGCATGCTTTCAGATGAATACATTGATACTTTAGTTTAGCCAGAGGCTATAATTTAAAAGCAAAATCACTTGCAAATATACATAGTCATTTATTAAAGGCTATTGTATGATAATTGGCATAATGATTACAATCTCAATAGAACATGAAATATATGAATGAGATCAGATATTTCAATTTCTGCCCATTTTCTCTGGAGTAAATCTAAAGTCACCCATCCAACCCATTTGATTTATGTGAGCTCTGTCCATTTCTGGATCCTTCTCCAAGTGATTCACCCTACTGCTTTCAACACTGAACAAATACCACCACATCTTGCTAAAGTTACAGTTACAAAGCTACATTAGTCTACTCCATGCCACCTCTCCATGTTAATTGATCCACTACGTGGCAGTCAACATACTTATTTCATAAAATATTTTTCCTTCTCTTATTCCCTCTTCACTAAGTCTCCAATGCAAATCTGTTTCCTATGTCTAGCATAATCTTATCTAATCTCACTTCAGTAACTCAGGATGTTCCAGCCATATTCATTGGGTTATTCCTTTCATTTAGTGTCAAGGTATGTGTAATTAGCCTGAAGTATATATATACTTTGCATAGCTTCAACAAAAGGACAACCCTAATCCTTTGCTTACATCTAAAATGATAGATCCACCCAGAGGTTTTCCAAATGTCTTCGCCAAGGTAGTCCTCACATGTTTCTGTAGCATGCTAAACTCTTAATAGTTTTGTACTACTTAAGTTTATGCAATATTTTGTTGTTTAGGTATTGCTTCACTTATTTATTGATAATAAAAGCCACATCTCTTTTTCATTAATATATTACTAATTCCCAAATACAAAAAACATAGTAGTGTTGTTATACTGTAATATACATATACAGTTTATTACAGTCATTACACAGCAATAAAATAATTGCTTCAAGAATTAGTTACTAAAAATCTAAATCATTTTGAAAATAATGTGTATCATGACTTACTAATCTTATTTAAAAGAGAAGGAAAAATGTTTTATAAAATACAGTTATACTGTTATATATATGTATACATATATATAATTCCTAAATTATTGTAGCTTCAGACAACAGGTATTAATTATTTTTTCCTATAGGGTACACACACATATGTATATATCATATATATTATATATATATATATCCTATATAATATATGTATATATTTTACCTGTTTATCCTTTATTATATTTTCCATTCTCCTTCTAAATAGAGGTGTTCAATCTAGTAGGTGTGATAAAAATTTTATTTTTAATTCAGTAGTATCATTTTAAAATATGAGGAATAACATCAAATTATACATATTTAATACTACTGATATTTTTGCATTTTTTATTCTTATTTTCTTTATTAAATATGTTTTGAAGATCTGTGTGCTGTTTTATACCTGCGTGACCTGACTTAATTTTTGTATAATACCTTGTAGTCAGCATCCACTATATTTTTCATCTCCTTCTTGGTGATGTGCCCCAACTATCTTGAAACCCCACCACTACATACTCTGCCACAGAGAATGTGCTGCTCAAATTTCTGCTTCTGATTCATGGTAATTATTTGTAATATGTGCTCAAAAGTCAGATTAGTATGTCATGTTATTTTCAAAGTGATTCAGATTTTTAGTAAATAATTTTTGAAGCAATTATTTTATTGCTGTGTAATGACTGTGTAATAAACCATCTTACACTATAATTTTATCCTGTGGATAAAATTGTGTAAATCTCTCACACAAATCATCACAAATTCTTAAAAACTAAACTTATAGTTATACTGTAATATATATATAGTTCTTAAATTATGGTAGCTTCAGACAAAATGTATTTAGTATTTTTTAATTTCTGTGGGTCAAGGTTTGGGGAGTGTTTTAGGTGAGAGCTTTTACTCTGAGCTCTGTGAAGTTACAGCCAAGCTTTTAGCCAGAGTGCAGGCACATGAAGACTTTTACGGTGGCTTACCTGCGTGATGATTGGAAAGAGTTCTTGGTTGTTAAGGGGTAGAATTGTCCAAGTGCTCCACGATCATCTTTCATATATATAAGTTCCCTTGATAATCCACGGGTACGAGTTAGGGCAAAATATTACCCCCTTTTTCTCCTCAGAAATCATAGGCATTATCTGTTTTCTGTTACATGTAATACTCACTCAGTACTGAAGTTGAGGGTAATTAAGTTGTATCCTAGGAAAAAAAGTGTCAAAGAACTTTTTGGCATGTTTCAAATTTACCATAAATCTCTAAGATATAACTGAATGCTGTAAATTCTGAATAAATATTTCTCTATTATGTTTTATTTTTGAACCTTTAAGTACTAAATATCTATTTTTGACAAATGCTTCTCTAGGTAATGTGAAGACTAAGGTAAATGGGATTTATTTGTGAAGAAACTTACAATGGGATAAGATGAAACATGTAGAATGATGTAAAATATAATGTAATGCAGATCCTTCAAAACAGGTCCCTCTCATACTCAATATGATAACAGGATTCAGGGTATCACATTGTTCCATGACATAATGAATAATATATTACACAAATATAATAGTATAATCTGATGGTGCTCTAAGCATATCTGAAATTAACCTGATTTTGCTGGGAAATGAAACTTTTAAAGTGACGCCACAGCTACATGTAAAATTTAAAATAATTGATTAGGCCCTTCCTAGACAAATAACCCATATTTAAGAGGCAGAAAGAACCTCATAAGAACATACAAAGGTGTATGAACCCTGGAACTATGTTCAAGAATCTTTAATCAATTGATAAAGTTCAAATTCAGGTCCTGAATTTCTTGTAAATTTCATGTTAAAAAATACTAGCAATTAATGTTTAGATCATGGACATTTGGTAAGCTTTCCCTGGAGGAAATTAACTTAATTCTACAAATTAGTTAGGAAAATTAGTTCATATCTTTGTTGAACACTTTGCATTTAATTTCTTAACATCCCAGCAATGTTGTATCCATTACTACATCATTTTCCCTAAGGAGAGTCACAAACACACCATGGAGAGTTTTAAAGACAGTAAGGGCCTGAATTGAAAAGGGTGTGGAGTTGCCAGAACATAACATTTAAGAGGAATAGTAGAAGCAAAACAAATTTGTAAATAATGGCACATACATGGAGTGCTCAACCAGTCCGTGATATAGTTAATGATTATTTGAGCAGAAAAAATGGTATTAGCCAGCTAAATCATTAAATATTCTCTTCTAGTGATAATATGAATTGTAGATCAGAGAAGTTAGACTTAGAAGAAAGTGGCACCTGTGCCACTGTGATACAGTTTTCACAGAATAAGAGCATGTATATGAAATATAGCTAGGGAATAGAAGGGACAGGCCTAGGTGAGTGAGTGTGTATATGGAGATGTAGCAGTCAGAAGTTACTACAATGCTGGGAGTCCTTAGCAGGGGTTACAGATTGAGAGGTATTATTTACCAAGTGAAGGTAGATCTAGTAGTAAAATACAAAATCTTCCATTGTGTTATCATTGTTATCTCAGTTTTAAATGAAATTATATACTTAGATTATCCAAAAATAATTACTTTATGACTCTCCAGTGTCAGTAATATTCCTTTTTTTTTTTTCAATCTTTTTGAGACAGGCTCTCACTATGAAGTTCAGGGGTAACATTCTTAATAGCCCATATTCACTTCATGCTACTAAAGGATTTTCATTCAACTTTTAGTAACAAGGTTTTGTTTTTAGACAACTTCTGTTACTTCTATTATGTACCTTTATATAAGTAAGTAATCTAACCTCCCTTGGTCTTGGCTTCATCATTTTATTTTATAGAAAAATAAAACAAAATTTCATATCAAAGTAATAGGATACTAATAATAAGTAGAACACTGCATGTTTTGTCCATTTGCCCCAACTCAGCATTCAGGATTGCTGACTTAGGGAGGCTTACATCTTTCATGACTGCCTTTAAAATTCTAAGGGACCCAAACAGCTATTATTTCTGTACTTCATGCTCATTGTCAAGAACTTGAGAAACCATGCCTGGATACAAAACTGACTGGGATGTAAAGTCCCTGGCTATTTAGTCATTTCCTCTAAAATACCATCCTACTCAAAGAGTTGTTGAGAAAACTAACCAAGATAATACACAATCCTCTTAAAACAAGGTCTAATGTAGTAAGTGCTCCACAAGTATTAGGTTGGAGGGAAGTGTGGTGGGCGGTAGGAAGCAGAGCTGTCCTTTCTACTTTGCTAGTGACTGCAGTTAGCCTGTTCTGTATGAAATTATACACAAACATTTAAGGATACTAAATTTAATTAATTATTTTACAAGAGGAAGCAAAAAATGTTTTGATGAAAAACTTAAATTCAGTAAAACCACCCAACAGCAAGAAAAATGTGTCCCAGATGTGGATATCTGAAGGTTCACAAAGCAGTATGAAGGCAAAACAAATCGGCCAGGGATAGATTAAATAAGGCGTAGGGTTTTCATTTGTTTGTAAGTGTAAAGGTAAAAGTCACACATGCAGTCAAAGCATTCAAAGATTTGTCACCTCTCCTAAATAGAGATAAAGAAACAAATCTAAAGTCATGCAGGAATCTTCATGACAAAAGCAAAATTTACATTTATATATATTTCCAAAATTCTTTCCTTAATAATTCTTTCCTATTGCATCAACTTTCCTTGCATACAAAACTCTATTTTTTACAGCACAGCCACACTGACTTGCATATTCAGAAATTCAAACAAGAAATCATGATTCTGGAATAAATCTATGAGTCTTTAAAGATGCTTTTCTAAAGAATGAATTTCAATTCATTGCCATGTTTCAAAATTGGGACTGTCTTATCATCACTGGTTTTCTTTTCATTTGTCTTCATTGTAGATATAATTTGTGAGCCCAGCACTATATCTAATATTCACTCCGGTATACAGAATTATGTAATCATTTCTATATAAATCCTTTTTATCCTTTGGGTGTAAATGATACAGGAATAAGAACGACTGCTAAATTAGCAGCTAGAGGCAACCTTTTGTTTGCTAACAACATCTACAGTTTGGAAGTCTCCATCACTTCAGTAGCTTTCTCTTTCTTTGTACTAGACATGCTGCTCTAAACACAGATTGGTTTATTGTCCTTGGTGTTCAGAAACTGCACCTGTTCTTTTTTTCATAGTATTTAAAAGAACATAATGCTGTAATTATCTATTGCATGAATTACATATATACTGAACTGGTAAATAATAGAGCACTTTAGACTAAAATTGTGGTATACTGTTTATTTGCATGTAGATGACCAAAAATATGTCTCCCTATGCACTCTTCAGCTCATAGACAATAAAATTACTATCGTTTCTCTTTGAGAAAAAAGACACTTCTGTTTTGTTTTTAATGTTTATCTGAGCTGTAGAAATTTTAGAATAATGTTCTATACAGGAAATTCAGGAAGAAAGAACAAAATTAAATCTTGATCCTTTCTTAGGTGACATTAATAGAGGTGTTTTGTGTAAATGAGGTTATCAAATAAAATTGAACCTGATTTATTTATGCCTTGACAGAAATTTATATATATAAATAAAATCATATCAGAAATTATATTTCAATTGCTCAGTGCAAACAAGGTTGACTTACACAATCAAATAAGAGCTTTGAACTGTTCATTCTTAAGAAACAGTAATCAGGCACATCTAAAAGATTTAAAAATTATTTTGTAACTTATCTTTTCTATTGTAGAATCAGTATTGACATAACAGTTTCCTTCGATCCAATAAATGTCAAACTTTCATAAATAAATAGTCTCAGGAAGCATTTTCCAAGCACTAGCTATATTTAAAACATATTTTGTGCAATATTTCTTTGTGTCATGTATTTCATATAGTTGCCTTTTATAGTTTAATCCTTCTCCTGATTCTCTGCATTCCTTCAGACTAGGGAAAGGTAATCCATTTTTCATTGCATAATCTGCAAAACTGTAGTACATACCTAATGTAAGTTATTTCTGGGAATATATTTTCTTAATAAATAATGTGTATTATTTGTGGAGTTGTATTATAATTTCATTCAATCAGCTATTAGAAATATTTCTCTTCTAAGAAATTAAATTCTGGCCCAAAGAACATTTAAGTTCTTTGTAATCACCACAGAATAACAGAATAACTTTATTATTAATGAATTATTTAGCTCATTCAACATAATTGAATCAATTTATCCATGTTTCAAAATAGTTTATGTCAGATAAAATGAATTGTCAGTTATATGATACAGTTGAATGATACATAGGAATTGATAAAAGTCTATAGAATAAATAAGTGAAGGCAACTTTGTCAAGAATGTTATTTCAAGCCACTTTAAAGTTAGGAAATCAGCTAAATACATTCTGAGGATTTGAAAAAATAATTATAGCTATATACATATCTATATCATCTATACCAATTATCTATATCCATATCTGTATCTACAGCTATCTATATATCTATATCATCTATATCTATGCAATCTATTCATTACTAGAACCATGCACAGTGTACTATTTTAAATTTCTCCATTTACTTAAAACAAAATGTAGTCATTCATGAATTTCACATGAGTATTAAACATATTTCCTGATTACTGAATATCTATGTTTCTCTACCTACTCAAGGTGTTCCGTGAGGCCAGCTGTAATCAATGGACCAAGAACCAGTGCTGGACATATCATTTCTGTACCAATTTGAGGCATCAGAGACCTCCAAGCAGGCATTTTCACTCCAAATTATGGAGTTTAAAAACCTCTAGTTGAAATGTTGTACAAAATTACACTGCTGTAACACACTTAATGTTTTCAATGATGTAGCATAAAGATAGTTTGTTTTTCACTCATTGTACCTTGCAAAAGTGATTGCAGGAGTCCGTTTATTGTGGACCCCAAGGACATGGGTGATCCATTTCACTGCATGCTTTTTTACGCCCTCTGCAAGAAACATGGGACTGATTTTGCACTGATATATGACAGGTGAAACTTGGGCGAGCAACATGCATTACTTTTATTCTTATTTTATGAATAAAGAATTTCATTTGTCCACTGCAATTGTTATTTTTGTATGTCAGCTTATCTAAGCTATGGTACCCAATCAAGAAAGGGAGCAAAGCAAAATTTACGTCACTTGGAGAATGTGTGCATTCAAAATCATATAACAAAAATACAGGATGAAAAATAAATGCATGTTGACAGAACTGACCTTAAATTATATATTTGAAAAAGGTTTACTCTTTTCTTTAAAAATATTTTTCAATGGCCCAATATCTTGCATCGCATGTAAACAAATAATTTATAACATGTTCAAATATTTCAATGTTTCATAATTAGATATTGACCATATATATTTTTTCTTTAGTTTTCTTTCATTTTGCTATGCAGAGAATAAATGTTAACTTCCAGAACAAAACTGGAAATAATTATTTCATATATCACTGACTCTTCAGTTCATACAAACTGCACATCTATATAAAATATTTCACTTTGTAGTTTATTATACAGACTCATTACTGCCATTTATGAGTTTACTAACTTTTTTGTTTGATCCATGTTGTGCACAGTGCAAAGAATTAGTGACCTTATGATTCATACATTGAAGAGATAAATGAATACTGTTAGTGATCAAACTAATACTTAGTATTTGTAAAAGCTGCATTACCATTATAACGATTACCTAAGTAATCATTTAGTAAATGATTGCTGCCTTCACTCTAACGTAAATCCACTGAAAGTAGAAAATGTATCCATGTTTGACTTTGAAGAATCCTTAGCACCTCTCAAGAAGACAGACAATAACAATCACAAATAAATGCCAAACTAATTTCATGTGACATTAAAATTATGAAGGAAATAAATAGGTCACTGTGACAATGTTTGGGGAGAGGAGTGGTGTTTTGCACAGAGAATGCTCTGAAAATGTAAAATTTGAGCAAAACTTTAGAGACTGTATAGGAGCTTGTCGTGCAGCTCCGAGAAGACAAAAAGGCAAAGGCAAAGACAATGAGAATCATCTGTGAACTCAGAATTTAAAAAAATAACAATGTGGTGTACTGTTTCAATAGAAAACAAAGATTAGTAAATAACAACTACAGTATCATTAGACAACAGAAGCTTATTAAAAGCATATCCTTCTTGGATATCCAGAAGATCGCAGAGCAAAAGGAATGAAGTCAGACTGGACTGAAAATACAGGTGTAAAATTATATCCTCTAAATTGGCAGATTATCTAATGAATTGACACTATATACATGGAAAGTGTAGAAATGCATGTAATAAAAGCATGTGTTTCAAAGTCAGAATATGCACAATGAATCATTAAATATAGAATGACATTTTCAAGTTACTCTTACATTGTAAGAATTGCTATCATTATGAAGTATACCAATGCTCATTGCTGAAATCAATTTTCTCTAATCTGCTCATACAATTGTCTAGTAATGTAAATCGCGCCATTTCCCAGTCAGAACAATCCCACTTGGCTTAGAGTATGTGTTCATCTGCCATGAGGAAAAATACTCAGATTACAGTTTGCACGACATAGTAGTAGTTTCAGTCTTATGCAAATAACTCAGTATGATTTTTCTCGCTGACATAGTGGCTCAGAGTATTACAGACCCTAGTCCCTCGTAGCTATTGCTTTGTCATATTCCAACATTCGTTAGGGAACTGGGTAATTATTTCACTTACCACTGCCTGACTCCATTCCAACAGAAGTAATGGGGGAAATAAAGGAACACATACTTCTGTCTGTAAGAATGGCTCCTGAATGGAGAATATCATACCATTTACAGTTTAGAGACCAGAAATTATTGCTGGGGCATTTTAAATGCTAAAACAATGCTAAAACATTTGAGAATGTAGCCTTTAGCTGAACGACCATGTGCTTGCTTAAAAATGTGTTACTGCACAAAAAAGGAAGATGAATATTAAAAAACAAATTTTAGACTCTGCTATACCAACCCAATTTGATTTTAAGTTTCAAGTGTTGCATTAATTTCTGGAAATGTAGAAAATTCTTTAATATAAAATGAAATGAACTGTGAAGAAAATTAATTGTATAGTCTCAATAGCTGTCTCAGTTTCATTGATTGTGCCATTATCATTATCAACAAAGTCCTCATATTAATGATAGTTAAAATGAATGCATAACATAATTTTAAAGAGGAAAAATATATTCTCAATGTACTTTTAAAGGAAAATAAAATATATGTGCATATATATGCATTTCACTTATATAATATTATATATGCATACATTTTATAGATATACACACAAAAATATATTCACTCATGTCATTAGCATGTATTTAATGACAGAGTCCTTTATTCCATTGTATTCTTTAATGATTTGGAATAGCATGACCTTTAGTCAGTTGAAAGCACCCTAGCTGAATTTTGAATACTTATGTTTGAGGCCTTGTTCTACTTCTAATTATCTGCGTGACCTTGGGAAATTATTCTTGCCAATCTGGTTTCAATTTCCTTGTCTGCCAAATGAAAGTGTTGAACAAGGTGATCTCCAAGGTCCTATCCTGCTCTAATTTTCATGATTGTCTGACTCATGGTACACTGCGAGTGCTGATCTAATTAATTTTCTTAGTCACCTTCACGACACTCCATGGAATATATTTTCTCATGACGTTCAAGAATCTGATTCGTATACCTGTAAAGATTTTAGTTAAATATAAACACTATTTTTGGCTCTCGTAAGAGGCACAGTTGAGTTTATGGAAATGTACACTAACTCCTCTTACTCCTCTTCTTTTACATCAATTTTTGCTTATCTCTCCTTCCTCTGATATACTTTGAAACAGTGTCAATTAAATTTGTCTACACACTGTTACATATAATCCTTGCATTTCAAAACTGTCTGAATTGCACGGTACAGATGAATTATCTTTTTAAAATAGATTTAAACTGTTTAAATTGGAATGATATCATCATATATCACAGTTTCATTTTCATTATCAAATATTTAATAAGCAGCTTCTATGTGCTGTCAAATTTTCTGTACTCTAAGAATGAAAATATACATTATTGTCACCCTCTCTCAACAGTTTAAGTTCATTTAGGGACATAAGGGAATATACCACATATCATACACAGCTATTTTAAATGGCTTCCTACTTAGCAAACATAGAAGAAATGAAGATAATTTCAAGACTATCCAGTTTAGTTAATAATGAAAAGGCAGAATTTAAGTAAAGTTTTACGCAGCTAAGACACAGAACTCGGAAGCCAGAGATAAACTTTCTTAGTCATAGCACAGCAAGCAGTGTAAACATGAATATATTTGTGTCAGGTCCCTTCTGTGTTCATTTCATATAGGGTTATGTGTGGGGTACAGATAGATGTTTTACATATGAGATTCTCACCCCAACTGAGTGACCCAGGGCCAAGTGTTCAACACTTTTTGAGCAAACAGTAGACATTACAGTAATAGTGAACAGGTCCATCCTCTACACTAGGGTGTGAACATTTATACTTCGTCATTTCTAGGCTGTAGTAATACTGACCTGGTTTCCACAGTGTCTGGATACCGAAATGCCTCAGGACAAGTATGTAGATAAGATTTGCACAGGCAGAGCACTCAGCAGCAGTGTGTTGGAGGTGAGGGTACAATGGTGATCATCCCAGATATCTGGGACTCAAGGTTGACTCCCACATTTTATATACTTGACTCAGCTTCTGAATAACATATATTTAGACTCGTTCATCTTTATACTCACACTGACTAGAACAAAATAGTATCTATCTATTTCTATATCTATGTCTCTATTGGCTTCCTTAGGTTTTCTGTAGCAAATGATCACAAATTGGATAACATAAAACCAGGGACACTTCTCTCAAAGTTCTGAAGGTTAAAAATAGGATATCAAGTTGTTGGCAGAGTAAAGTTTCCTCCACAGACTCTTAGGAAAATGGTTTGCATGTCTCTTCCTATCACTTAGTAGTTGTCAAGAACAATCATGTTTCTTGATTTGTGATCTCATCATTTCAATTTCTGTCTCCCTTTTCAAGTGGTCTTCTACCCTCTCCATTTCCACTTCTCCTGTCTCCTCTTCATATAAAGGTTAAAGCCTGAACCCACTGGACGAATACCTTACTTCCCCATAAAGTCACAGTCTGATATTGAGTGTGTACATGAACTTGGGAGGAAAAAACGGTTCCATCTGGAACAATATTTGTACATACCGGCAGTGAGAACTTGAATAAATCAATACAGAATAAATAAATGAATAAATTGAATATTTTGTAATTGCATGAACAATGAATCCAGTGGGAAAAATATTTTAAAATAAGGGAAGGATCCATATTATGCATGCTGAAATTAAGATGGTGATGGGAATTACAAATGAAACAGAAGATCATAGAAGTATTGTTGTCAGACAACTGCTGACCCACATACTATGTTATTCTCTACAGTAATGTCACTCTATTACAAGTCTTAAATTAACAAAGCAAACAATGGCTCCAGGCTATTTTGGATTAGATTTATTAGGAAGTGGTCTTTCTATACTTTTTTAAAAGCTTTATCAATTTGCCTGATTTATTCATGATTTCATATACAAAGTAATAATGCATTTCATGGCATTTTTACCTTTGTTGACAGTATGTTGCTCTCTGCTGAATCATGTCTTTCTCACATTTTGCCAAATTGAATTTCAACTCTCTATCATATGTTATAGATTAAATTAATATTTTTGCCCTCAGACCTACAACTGTATCATCTTTAGGTATTATGAGCACTTATTTCAGTGCTGTTTTTAAAAAGTAATACTATCTTTTGTTTACCAAAAACCAGGGATTTTTGCAATTTCTATACTTAACAAAGATTGTTTGTAAATTTTTTCAAAAAAATGATTGTTATTAAAAGAAAGTACTCTTTATAATGATGACATTTACAAGTTGTAGTCAATGACCTTACCAAGTGCTTTCTACTATGTCATATTTTCTAATACACATATTGTATAATTTTTTTTCCTAGAGCCTTTTTAGTAAAATTATATAATGAAATACTTTATGGTACCTTTTGAATACTGCAATCAAATAAAGTTAGAGTAGAGGAAAGGTGATGCTAGACAAGAATGAGGAAGCTGTATGCTTTCAAGAGTTTTACATGGTTTATAATTGAGAATCCGTAAGTTCTTATGACTAAACTTCTGAATTTTTTTTCAAATTTGTTTATCTTTTTGACCATAAAAAGCAATTAAACTACTTTTGCTTAAAAGATAAAATGAATTAAAAAGTTAAAATAGCTGTGATGTATTAATTTGAAAGAAATACAAGAAAGGAATGCCTTGTTATCTACTTGTTAGCGTGGATGGGCTCGCAAATGGACTACTAAATTTATCACAAAATGATACCGCGAGAAGTAGCGGCTCTCTGAGGAGCAGATCGCACTGTGCGGGGCAGTGCCGTTCCTGGTCACATTATCTCTTGAGAGTGGCCCACATAGCATCCCCAGCTGGGAGACGCAGGCAGCACAACAGTCCTTTGCACTGAGTCATCTTCGAAGGAGTATCTGTGTAACTAGCACTTTGTACAACACTAAAATACGTAGGCCCTCATCAGTCAAACTAGACTCCAACAACACCTTGTCATTGATGATTTCTCTTTCCCTGCTATGAATTTACTCAGTAATATGCCTTAAAATAGTATTAAATAGTTTCCTGAAATAAATATATCTACAAAAATGAACTTTAGTGGAAAAAGAATGGTTAAAGGGGAAGGGGTGATTAAAACTTTATTTCAAAGCAATGCCTTAAATATGGGAAATAATCAAGATATTATGATGTGTAAAAGAAAAGAGTGCTTCCTATTTATTCTAATAATGATAACACAGAAATCCATACATTGGAACCCTTTGTTTGGGTGCAAACCAGAAAACTCAGGAAAAGTATAAGTAGTAATTATTCTTTCCTTCTGTTCTTATTTCAAGATTCTACAACGTTAGATTTGAACTGTGATTAGTAAACAAAAATAGCTTTTCTCGTGGACAGACCAAAAAAGCCATAAAATGACCAGATTAAAGAAACTGTACTGAAAAACATGCCTTAATATTTTTAAAAAAGGCATCCTGACAAAGTTTATTGAAAAAAATTAACAAATGAATGAATAATTTGATTTTTTCCATATATTTCCTTATTGAAAAAATTGTCTCTTCCATTCCCCCTCCTCATATATATAGAATTTTTAAAACTGAGTGATATTTTAGTTACTTGAAATAAATGTTATTACTTTTTATTTGTGCATTTAAGAAGAAGCTAGTTTTATGGAAAGGCAATAGTAAGTAGTACATTAGACTAACCTATTGACTAATCAAATCCTGGTTTAGTCATTGTAATGTTTACATTGAAAGTTACATCACATTTTACTGCAATTCACTTTTTTCATCTGACAAATGGAGAAAAAGTAGTACTGATTACATTGGCTCACTGTAAGTCTTAATAGAATTAATGCATATAAAGAATTTAGTAAAACATTTGGGACATCATTGATACTTAATAGTTACCTACCCCAGTAAAATTAATTCCCATTAAAGATACTTGCCTACCATAAAGCCAAACTATGAACCCAAGTACATAAATCAATATATTTGTTTAGGTCATTATTTAAGAGTAAATGCCTGGAGAACACCATGAGTTTGTAGTAAAACTGATTATATTACAAAGTCTTTCTATTATAACAGGCAGGATTAATATTATCTTTTCTTATCTGTAATTTAATTACAGGTTAATTTGTGAATTTTTAGTCTATTATAGAACCTGATTTAAAATCAATGCTATGGTTTTAGTTTGCACGATTTAGGAATGGAATAGTAATTTAAACATAAATAGCAAAGGGATCATATCACTGAGGAGTTTTTGTTGAACAATTTGCTCAGAAAATGTACTTAGATCTCCTCAATCCTCTGATAACAATTTGTATCTATAGGTTGTTGATTAGGGATGGAGAAGCAAGTTAAATAGTATCATGTGGTATCTATCAGTCGAATCAAAGTGTAGGCTAATTTATAAAATTGATCTCTTTTCCTCAATGTACCCAAACATATGGGAAGAGAAGAATGGGCTGAAAATCACTTAGGAGACACAAAGAATGAATAAAATAATTCACATTTCTTTGGATCCTCATTTTGAAGTATTTAAAGGGATTCTCTTAACACTATTAGGAAAATTTAAATATTGCCTGGACATTAATTAGTCCCAGTCAATAAATTATGGTTAATTCCATAAAGTATTTGTGAATACATTATTAAAAATCTGCTTTACGGGGCTGGGGATTTAGCTCAGCGGCAAAAGCGCCTGCCTGGCAAGCGCAAGGTCGTGAGTTCAGTTCCCGGTACCGGAGAAAAACCAAAAAATAAAATAAAATAAATAAATAAAAATCTGCTTTACATTTTAGTTTTCAAAATGTATTTTTGCATCCTCTCCAATAAGAAGTGGGGTGGCACGGATAAAATATGCAAAGCCATATGTGGGTAACAGGATGCTGGCTAAGCAACACCTGGGGCCTCAGGTGGAATCCCTACTGTGTACATGTGTCTGAAAACAGGCAAAAGTTGTTAAAAGTTAAAATACATTGAATATGGGCTCCTTAAAATATGATTATGTCTTTTCAGGCTTTTTACATGTATTTATAGATTAGAAATTTAATAAATACATATTAAGTTGTATGTATTATAAAGTGCACATTTTCATTTATACTGTCCCAAGATTTTTACAGAAAGTTATTAAACATACATGGTGAAAGATTGATATTCCAACTATACAACCTTTAATAAGATGCCTCTGGTTAAATTAGTTCATTTTGAATAATAGTGAATCAGCTCTAAGAAGGAATTACAAGATTACAAAGCATTTTAAAACATTCCAGTTCTATTTTCTGCGAAGGCATTATGTTAGAAGGTTAACTGTATTTTGCATGAAGTAGGAGTTTAAATACCAAAAATATTGGCAATTGCTCCCTTTCAGCAATTTAACTTGATTTAATCAAGTAATAATCTTTTTAAACTTTGAGAATAACAATTCTGATTATAGTGGCCATCAGTCTGAAATATTGTTTCTATAATCACATACAAAAATTGAATTGGTATTTTTTACACAGACATTTCAGGAAACACACGCAGTCAAACTCAGTAAGCATAAGATAACATGATAGAATCAAAAGTATTTCATATGCAAATAGTACAATATTTGGTAGGTCAAGTCATTCTTCAATTTCTCTTTAGGTAACTGCTTCATAAATAAAAACTCATTTTTATCTCATTTGATTTTGGAATCGGAAAATCTTTTAAGAGAAATCATGCAAGTCTCTTCATCTGAAATTGTATTTAGTCCCTTCAGAATGCTATGTTTACACCAGCCACTGACTCTGCAAGAACAGTTAAGGACGCTATACACTTTATAACTGGTGGAAATCCAGTTATATAGGAGTCATGCCACTTTGAAACTAATTTTCCAAACAAATAACAGAAAGAACGGCAGGTGTTTTTATCTAACCCCATTGGTTATGATTAGCATTACTACAAAACTATGAAAATTAATGTTGACATGCCCTTTTGAAAGCTAATTTTCTTGTGTGTGTGACATGCCACAGAATATCTGAAAACTGTGTATTCCCACTTGCCAGAATAACACATTATATGTGAAGGGCTTTGGTTCCAAAAGCGGATGTTGTCCAATTCAATCAATTTTAAGCTATTAATGGTAGCTTTTAACTACATTTATGAAGGGCAGATATTTTGAATTAGCATTTTTCATGAGATACATGACATTTATTCTGAGGAGGAATTTAGGGCTGCAGAAGTCTATTTTAGCAAAAGATCATTTAGGTAAAAATTCCCAAGTACAAGTAGTATTGTTCACAGCTTTTGGGAACGTCTTCACTTTTCCTCGCTATTATACTGCTCAGGAAATAGTGATCATAACTATCCTTAGTTGAATGAAATGAAACTAGAAATAGAATGAATGAATTAGCAAGGTTAAGATTTATAAGCACATTTCCCCAATTGCTGTCACCTTTTTGAGGTAATGCATTCACTTTTTTTCTCAGAAACATACTTTAGATCTCAGCCTTCACCTTCTTCTATACAAGAAAACCAAATAGATGCATAAGGATGGGAATTCTATGTTCTTGTTCTAATTAATATCTGTTATTAATAGCACAAAACAAATATTTCTTCTCATATCTTTAAGACATTCGTGGAAAATAAATTCATATAACAATGATAGAGCAAGAAATTGATAATACTGAATAAGAGCAGCGTAAGTAGTACATTTAAGGATAAAGGCAGATGCATGCTGTGTTACTAGAATCCAAATCTAGAAATGCTTACCAAATTTTAGGTGAGGAATATCTTCAAGTATTGAGTACACTTTTTGGCCATCTCATTGCTTTATTCTAAAATTTCCCACCAAATAGAATTTTTAGTCTAAATATCATACTGGCTAAAAAGAGAAAATGGAATAGACTGACTATTTGGTAGATTAATCACACAGCAGAAAATTGAGAATAAAATATAAAATAAACACCTGAATCATAATTTGTGTTTCTATTATACTTAGAACCTTCTGTAACTTAAATACAGGTAAAGTGAAAGTACTGAATTTACTTGTGTTTACTAAATATGTCTACTCTACATGTTTTCTAAAGTAATTAATTCATACATTCTTCAACTTGATTTATTGAGTGTGTGCTGGGAACACAACCATGAACAGACATTGGAGCTACCATTCTAAATATTTAAACACAAAAACAAAAAGTAAGTTCAATTAAAAAATGAAATCAAGGAATCCAATCCAGGGATGGGTGGAATGAACAGCAACTGTGAATAGGTAAGCGAGGCAACATCTCACTAAGGAGATACTAGCTTAAGGTAACAAAGGTGAAGGTAACAAAGGAAGAAACCTTAAGGTAACAAAGAGCTGAAGGTAACAAAGGAAGAAACCACAGAGATTTATGAGCAAGGATGTTCCAGGCCTCGGGCAGATACCCATTTTGAATGGAAAAATGAGGAGACTCATGAAGCTGACAGAGAAAAAGGGAAAAAATTCCAGGTGAGGTTAGAGAAAAGGAGGTAAAGGAGGAGTGATTTTGCAACATTCTAAGAGATCACTCCGAAGCTATCTGTTTTGCTGCTATATGAAATGATTAAGAGATTTTTAACCAGAGTGATGTGATATTAGATGTTAATGGAATCTGAATGTTTTAGAAGTCTCTGATATAACTATAAATCCATGCACACACAGAAATACACAGATAGACTCACATTGTAGTAAAATTATTTCGAAAATAGTTAATAAGTACAGGAGATAATTTTCTCCTTTGGATTGTACTACTGAGGTGTTATTAGCAGACTTTAACAGTTAACATGATCTAATTTATGCAAACTGACTTGCAACAGTATTATTTAATTATTGTCCAGTGAAAAAAAGACAAACTTAAGATTTGCAGATAGAACCCAGGATTTTCAAGCTAAAAAAAAATTTTAAATATTCTAGGAAACCTTAGCTGTGTTTTAAATACAAAAGCTGGTTTCTGAGAGCTGGTGATATGTCCTCAACTCACAGTTTATTTTTGTTTTTTGGGTTTTTTTTTTTTAATTTATAATGAATAGAGGTTTATTTAACTTATAGGTTTTTTTATTTTAAAACTTAAAGGAGGAAAACATGAACAGACAGACAACCTTTTACAAAATAGCAAAAGAACAGTACAGATAATACAGAGGTGCAAATAAAGTGGTAGGAAATTAACAATGCTTGTTGTATTACATATTGATTTCTTCAAAGTGATTTCTCATGAAAACAGATAGAGACGTGCAATACTGATCAATCAAGGACTCATTGACAGTTTCTTTCAGCAAAGAAATAGAAGATGGTAGAACAACCATGTTAACTATCCTTCATAAATATACATACAAAATTTCTCCTTCTTTCCCTTCTCTTCCCACATCCCAGTTGCCCTTTAACCTTGAGTGCTTTCCTATCATTTCACAATGTCTATCATACCTCCTAGTTTAAATTAACTCTTTCAGGTTTTACACTAGTGAAACAATGCGGTGCTTGCACATGCAGGTCTGATTTATTTCACTTATGAGTATGGTCTCTAGTTGTGACCATTTACCTATAAAGTCCTCGAGTTTATCTTTCTTTATAGCTGAGTAATATTCCATTATATAAAAGTACCACAATTTTCTTATCCAATCCTCGGTGGATGGACATTTGGGTTTCTTCCACAACTTAGCAATTACAAACTGTGCTGTTATGAACATAGATGCACATATATCACTGTGTTATGATGTTTTTAGGTCTTCTGGGAAAATACCCAGAAGGGGAATAGCTGGGTTGAGTGGGACCTCTAGACCTGGTTTGATGAGGAATCTCCAAACTGATTTCCACAGTGGTTTCACCAGTCTGCATTCCCACCAGCAGTGGAGAATTTCTCCACAGCCTTACCAGCATTTGTCATTGGTTGATTTCTTAATGATAGCCATTCTTACTGGGGTAAGGTGGAATCTCAAAGTTGTTTTAATTTGCATTTCTTGAATGACTAATGATGAACATTCTCTCATGTATTTATTTGCCATTTGTATTTCCTTATCTGAGAAGTGTGTATTCATCTCAGCTGCCCTTTTTGGATTGGGCCTTTGAATTCGGGGGGGGGGGCTGATATTTTTTAATTCTTTATATGTTCTAGATAGAAGCCCTTTGTCTGAGGGACAGTCAGCTGACATTTTTTCCAAGTTCGTGGCTTTTCTTTTTATTCTGCTCGTGATTTCTTTAGATGTGCAGAAACTTTTCAGTAGGATGAGATACCAGTTGTTGATTCTTTGAAGTGTTTCACATGCAATTTGATTTTTGTTCATGAACTCTCTGCCTATACCTATGTCTTCAAGGTTTGTACCTACTTTCTCTTCCAATAGATTTAGTGTTTCTCTTTTAATATTGAGATCTGTGAACCATTTTGACTTGAGTTTGGTGCATGGATAAGTCAACTTACAGTTTTTAAATCTTCAAACTGGGCCCTGCATGGGTTCATTCCAAAGGTCAAGTGCATTAATTGTTGTGTCATCCTACAAAGAGCACAACTTTCAGTTTTGTTGCTAAAAACTGCTATTGTTATTCTAATTTCTCATTCACAAGTGAGGCAATGTTTCTACTTAATGCTAACTTAATTTCATCCAAATCTATTCTTTTGTCTGGAAATCTAGAAGACTTTAAAAGAGTGAACACATTGAGGGTTTCTCTTCAAAGTAAGCAAAATTCTGTGACAGAATGCTATTACGTTCTTCTTTTCCTCATATTTTAAATGGATTGACCTTTGAGCAGTGAGATTCATCAGTGATTTTTAACTTTATATTCACAGGCAGAAAATATGCACCTCAAACCAAACGTGTTCTGTATAAAGATAACACAATCCAAGGCTTTACATGAGTGCAAAAAAAAAAAATGTTTAAGAATAAAAATGAGGATGAGGATACGGCTGGGGATATTGAAGAGAAGTGAGAGAAGTAGAAAGTTCTGAGTGTTCTTAATGCCTTTTAAATTTTATAATATTGAATTGACCAAGTGTATATTTGCACACGTCACTGTATAACCAACATAATTATGTCCATCATCGCACATGCTGACCAGTAAATCCCCAAAGCTTATTCATTTTAACACTGAAATTTTGTTAATGCTTTTTAAAAGAAAAACAATATTTGAGTACAAAGAACTATGGTTTCCTTTTGAGATGAAAAACTTCACTTTGAGTGCAGAACTGGAAGTTGCAGGTCTGACTTAATCCTTGGCTCTTTTCTGGGTAATATAATGTTTCAGAACAGTTCTCATCACAACTACTAAAGTCATTGATACACGGTGACAATTGTCTTCCAATTTAGAAGAGTTGGAAGATGTTGTATTTTCAATTCATTTACAGGAGTGATATATGTGGAAATAATCTAAAATGAAGTGTAAAACCTTTTTTTACAAGGATCAAAATACTGTTAGTATGGCTTTTAGGGAGACTAAAGCCATTTCTTTATATGTCAGCAGGGTTTGTTTTCAGCAAGCATTGAAAGACTTTTTATTGTATCCACTGGTAATTCTTGAAATTCTTTCCTAGGTCATTAATACTTTTGATGATTGTTGTCCTAAATTCATGATTTCACTTTATTTGGTGAAATAAAGACACCCATCTGTTGAGTCAAAAGACTCACTTTTCTATTTCAGATTGTCATTCTTTATGCAATGTATGATACAAAGTTTTAAAGAATTTGATCTGCCTGGCTTTCACTCTAAAATTGATAAAAACAAGTGATTTTGAAAATCTACTTTTCTTCAGAACTTACTTTAGATTTAGCAAGCAATTCCCTTCAGGCTGTTTCATCCCTGGGGAACCAGGCACACCAGGTTTCTTGATTTTGCTTTTTCAAAAAACATATACTCTATGGAAAGTAATTGCAGGTAACGATTATTTCACTTGATTTGTGAACCAGTTTTTCATGCTTTTCTTTCTTCGCTCTTGTTTTTCTTTCACATTTATTGTCTTGAAATAACAAAGTGACTCCAGCTGCTTGAAACTCTGTGTGTTATCAAGGTAAGTAAGGTAAGTAGGATAATGTGGGAGAGTAAGACACAGCTGTTGATTTCTTTCAGGAAGTAGAAGGCATCCCAGATTCTCCCTCTTAGAATTCAGTTTGTGCCAAAACTGTGTCTCATACTCACCTCTAACTTCAATGGAAACAGGTTTTGCTGGACAATATGTATTAGTTTAAACAGTAGACCTGTCTCTTGTGTTGGTATCTAATGGCAAACAGGACACTTGTTCTTAAATTGCATGCATGTTGCTGTTGCTTACTTACATTCTTAGCTTCCATTTGCTTCCCCCAACACACACACATATATGTGTTTCTCTTTATATAATGATATATATACATACTATCTATATATCACTTTATAATTTAGAACAAAATAGGAAGAGTTTCTGAATGAACTCATTTATTTAAGTAATGATGTAATCTTCACAAAGTCTGTATTAAGTCCCTCCCTTTGATTGCAATTAAACTTTTAATGAAAACGTTACTCTTCATAATAAATTTTGGACAAGTTTATCTTATGCTAGAAGAATTAGAAGCTATCATCTCAAGCATTAACATAATAATAACTTCCAAATCTTTCAGAAGTTGAATTTAGAGATGTGTGCACTTAATTTATGTGTTACTTTTTCCCTTTGATCTATGATCACAAGGCAATTCAAACAAAGAATCAATCAGATAGACAGGTATAGATATACCTATATGAAAAACTAGTTTTCTCCAGGAGAGGTAGCCTGTTTATGGAATGGAGAGGTTACATTTGTAATTGAGTACACAAAAATAAATAACTGCGCATTCTCCATCTCGGTTCCATTGGTGGCCCAAGCAAGGACCTCCAAACTCTTTTCCTACGCTCAAGGCCAGACCTACCCTAGCAAGACAGGAAATAAATTTCCAGGGTTTCAAATCTCTAGAGACATTGGAAGCATGGCAAGAAATTCTGAGGCTGTGGGGCTTAGCCTTTGCACTCTGTCCTGCCTAGAGCAGTGAGGACAGAGAAGGGCGGTATAAGACACTGTTCAGCCTGTCAGCTTGGCACCGAGTGGTCCCTTTCATTTAATACCCACTAGTGGTGGCACACACTGGAAAAGGAGAGTGGGGCTAAAGGCTGCTACTTCAAGCAGCTGAGTGGGGGTGAAATTCTTCCAGCAGGCAGGGTCCTAGATAAGGCGGAGGCTCAGCCAGTGCCCCTTCCTAGCTAACACACAGAATTCCAAAATGTAGTGAGTGGAATCTCATCTCCTTCTCTTTGTTCTGCACATCAATCATGTATGTGGAAGATGTCCATCCCCGATGAGGGCAGATCTTTAGTCTATAGTTCAAATGCCAGGCTCTTCTGGAAGCACCCTCATGGACATGCCAGGAGTAATGCCTTACAGGCTGTCTGATTATCCTTTAGTCTAATGAAGTTAACACCTAAAATTAACTGTCATTTTGTATGTGTGCAATTGTTACATAACGGTGTCTAAGAGGATTGTTTGACTACAATAATGGTTCACAATACCGTGAAGAATGGGATTTAGATTTCTTATATATAAATACTATAGATCTTTGAACTATATCCACAATGGACTTTGTTAACCATTAGCACACAAATTAAATATGATTTTGCAAAGTTAAACCCTATTTGTTCAAATAGGCATTTAAACTACAGAGCATATATAAATATATCTAAATTAATCATGTAATCCTTTCAAACTATAATTTTAGCAATAGTTACATGTGTTATGTTTTCTTCTTTTATCTTCCAAATATCATTCCATATAAGAATATAATAAATAACTAATGTAATAATTGAACAGGAACATATGAAAATAGTCCTATAAATGAAAATGATGTAACTGGTTTTCAAATTATTTTAAAGTGAGTTTACTATTCAGAAATTAAATCATGGCTGGGATGGAAGCACTGCAATGAAACTCATGGATGTTCCCCCTGTTAACTGAACAGATTAAGCTCTTGAAATGACACAAGTTTCTGTCCATCTTTCTGACAATTGATAAGAAGCTCCCATTTGTATTTTTTGTGATTTTCGCTGTGAGTAGAGGAAAAAAGTACATTTTGAAAATCTATGTGATTTATGTCACTGCTGATATCATACAAAGAGTCATTTATTTTTCCCCAATCAAATGATATTTTGGTTAATAGGATACCTTATCCCTGAGGTGAAAGAGACGTTCTACATTCTATAAGCCTGGTTAAAAGCCTAGCGATTGAAGTTTTGGCTTTACTATGTGATTTCTGGATAGATGTGTGATGTCATTTAACCTAATTCATCATTTCCTACTATTATCTGGAAAATGAAGCTGAAGAGTATTAGACACATCGAATTGCCTTTGTCTTTTAGCCAGTTGTTTAATACATTCTGTTTTTCTTTCCTGTAAAAATAATGTAATATTAAATTGCTAGAAAAATGAGAAGACAATGTTTATGTATTCTTTCTTCCCAATGAACAAAATCATATGAAATAGAACCTTAGCTTACTGCTTATAGTAGCACACTAACTGAGCAAACTTAAACTGTGAGAACAAACCGATATGAAACACACATCAGGAGAACTTGTGCAATTCTTAAGGGTGCATATGGGGCTTTTTGGAAGAAGTCGTTTATCACTGAAGCCCTAAATGTCAAAGAAGCTTTAATCATACTGGCAAATGGGAATTGGAGGAGATTACAGTAAACTATCCCAGAGAGGCTATGGAATATTCCATATAATATAATAACCAAAGTCTCTGAATGTGTCATATCTATGGATTTTTTTTAAAAGTCACAGAAAATGTGCACCAAATGGCTTATATTTCAGTGAAATGGGTGAAATAGAAGATAATTAGAAAATTGTGAAAGAATAAACTAGAGAGTTAGAGTAGTCAGAGCTGGGGATTTAGCTCAGTGGCACAGTGCCTGCCTGGACAGCACAAGGTCATGAGTTCGATTTCCGGTACTGGAAAAAAAAAAGAGAGAGACAGAGAGAAAGAGAGAGAGTAGTCACTGTACCTTAAAGGACTGGTTTATCATACCTGTGATTTGGTTTTTACACTGAGTAGTAGGGCCACTGAATTGCTGGAAATAGAAGAATGCCTTCTCTGAGAACCTTAGAGAAAATGGATTCTGAAGGATGTCACATGAGGCAGAATCAGAAAATCAGATGTATTAGAAAGGTAATGTAAGACAGAGTGGTAAAGCCTCTATCTTTAAAATACTGTAGATATAACTTCTAAAATACTTGTAACTGGTAGTTACTTTTTAAATCTTGAAGATACTGAGAGTAATATTAATATTGAGGAGAGGTTGAAAGTTATGGATAACTTAGGATTCTCAGATTTTTAATTTGGGCAGTGGTGTACTTGGTGAAGGAATTAAATTAAACAGAGCATAAAATTCAGCACTAATTTGTGTAAATGGGAAAGGCAGTTAAAATGCAAGAGTTTGGGGTGAATGTAATGAATTCTTTTTTCAGTCTCTCTTTTAATGTTTATGGGATCTTCATCTTAAATGCAAATGTCTGATAGAGATGATAAGTAGATAGATAAATAGATAGATAGACAGATAGATAGATAGATAGATAGATAGATGATTCAACTTCAGAAATAATATACAAGCTTGGCCTGTATATTTGTGAGTTAAGCACAGAGAAAGGATAATTAAAACCATGTAGATTTAGGTGATCAAGCTTTGAATGTGGCATAAGGAAAAAAGTTGAAGAATATAGATTGAGGCCAGAGAATTTTACACTGATGATCAATAATGGGAATAATCTGATAGGACTGCAATAATAGAAATGGTACAAAAATTAAATTTAAATTGTTATGCTTCTGTTGTACCATTATAATAGTGTGTAAATATCTTAAGAATTACAAAGTAAACTCTAGGAAATACATTTAGATACTTTAAAATATTCCTATTCAAGGGGTGGGGATTTAGCTCAGCAGCACAGTGCCTTCCTGGCAAGTACAAGGTCGTGAGTTTGATTCCCAGTACCAGAAAAAAGAAAAAAATATATATATATATATTCCTATACAAAGCTATTTTTGTGAAAACAAGTATGTGAGATATGGAGAAAAATTGAGAAGATTAAATTACAGACAAATAGGGTTTTTGAACTTTATAATATTGTTTTTCACAATAACAACTTTTGAAAGGTAATATTATATAGAGCTTATATGTGAATGATAAATGAGCACACTGACATCACAGCATTTTAAAATAACGTATAGACATCTCAAATTAGCTGTTCATATAATATTGAAACACAGAGTCTATTATTTTACCTTCACACAAAGGAAAATAAAAAAACTTGTTGATTTGACCATCAAATATTTTACTGTTTGTTGGATCAGATGTTGACTCAATCTCAGTATTTCATATAATGGAAAACAAAGCAGTGAAAGAGCAATCTATTTTAGAATGTAAGGAATTTTCTTTGTGTGTACAAAGAAACAAGTAGAAAGTTTTAGGAGAGATCTTTTTTGTTAAGAACAGGATCATTTGTGTTCATATAATTATCAAGTAAGTACCTGTAATACCCACAGTTTTAACTTTTGGGGTTTTATTTTTTTTGGCATTTGCATGAAATTAACTAAGTAGTCAGATTGGTATTAGGATGGAGAGTAAAGTTTAGATTTTTCTCAGATTCATGGTTTGCCAGTTTATGAAATGCAGTTGGAAGAATGAATTTTACTTTATGAAAAAATTTCCAGGCTTAGCTCAGTTGCACAGCCCCTGTCTGTCTAGTGCGAGGCCATGAGTTCAATTCCCAGTACCAAGTGATAGATATAATTTTTTTTTTCATTTTCTTCTCTTGGTACCACTGAATCTATAAAGAAAAACACTATCCAAATCCAAGTTACTGTCATCCCTTATCATTTCTTGCTTGAGCATTATTCTCTCAGTTTGTCTGGCTTCATCTTTTCTACTGTGAATCCATTCTGTGTTGGAAGATTGATGGTCAGGAATGGTAGAGATTGAAAGGGGCTAAACAGCAAGCCACAAACACTGGGTGTGACTAGTCAGTCCTCCCACTGGGACAAGGGTATTGGTCTGTGTTTGGGTAAAGATGAGGGAAAGAAGAGTTCATGCGCAAACATGTATTGCCAGGTATATAAAAAATTAATCTTGACTACAGGAACTAACTCTATATTGAAGATAAAGTTGTGGACATTATCATCATGTATTAATATGCAGTCATTTAAAAATTGGTTTGGAACTTATAGCTTGGGTAGCACATGGATATTGAAATATGAAGATGAAAGAACTTGCTTGTCCAAAAATTAAAACTTTAGGAATTAGTGAGTAAAAAAGATTCTAACAACAGATAATGATTAAAAATTACCAGTGATAATGGTTTATGGGAGAAATGCTATGAGTACAATATCCAAGAAGCCAAGGCGTAGTTCAAGAATAAAGGAAGCAAATCTAACAAAACGTTAGTTTTGTTAAGGTCAGTTTTTTCTGAAATACAGTATTAGTAGGAGTGCAATCAAGACATCCCATTTTTATGAAAGTATAAAAATTGTTAAAGTTAAAAGCAAACATTATGAAAACATAGTTGAAATAGAAGAAAATTCACTTCCAGTGAATTTTTCTAAAACTGTGAAAAGGGAATTTGGATTATGTCTGAAAACAGAAATTAAATTAAAATTTTTAGGATAGCCCCATGTTATATATTGCAAATTAGAGAGAGAGAGAGATATTGTGATGTTCAGAAAAAGGGAACTATTGGAGGAGACAATCCCAAGAAGGCATTGCAGAACAGGTTTCTGTGCAAGCTTAACCTGAAAGAGATCATGGTAATCCACCCATTATGGTCCTTATGAAGATAGACTATGCACACCATTAAGAAGTAGAAAAGCTGGAAAGTTACTGTTCAAAAAAGAAAATAATTTTTTCGAATTATCTTATTTTCTCTGTTAAATCATAAGAAAAGTTAACCCACGGAGGTGATAAAATGTTATTTCAGCAAAAGTAATTATATGTAAAATACTCATTCTATGGATTTTTATCAAGAAAACCAAAAAAGGGAAAATGCATGAGGATTATCAAGTAGGACTAAAAGCCTCTGAAATTTGTAATTATGAATTTAAAGTGAGTCTTTTCCATAGTTTTTGGTTTTATTCTGTCCATGTTTAGCTGTTCAGCTATGGTGATGGAAGAGGCTACAATATGTGTGTATTTAGGATTTTTTTTTTCAGGCGAAAGCAGGGAGTTAAAATATGTGCAAAGTATTATAATTTTGAGCTATGATATCACACATGGATAACAGTTAAAATAAAAGCAAATGAGTGTCTGAATTTGAAGATTTTTAATATTTCCCATTATTAAAATGTCCTAGAACTGAGAGATAAACCTTTAGATGGAATTTCTTATTTTATGTTGAAGTTACCAGTAATCAGAGCACCAATGATAGTGGCTAGCAGATAAAGAGTAACCTGTAGTGTCAGTTACTACTTTTGAAAATATATGGGTATCTCTGCCATTAGATATAAAAATAAAATTAAATTCCAGTGCTTCTTGTCCTGTCTCAGAGCGCTTTCCAATTATCTGTAAGCTCCAGGTTTATTTTTATCTCTTGCACATGTACGAGGTCACATTTCTTAAGCCATTGTTGGCCTGACCATGTCTATGAATTACTGATATACAGAAGTTACATGGACAGTGTTACTTATAACTTCTGTCATGATCTGTATCATGGGGTTACCATCACCTACAGACAACTATAAATAGACCTGTGTAAATATGCAGGACTGTATTTCAAACTTAGAGAGCAGTCTCTTCCGAGGCCCTAAATTGGGATCATCAAGTCATATTTCAATGTGGTGGGAGGTCAGTGTCTGAGAGTGAAGGAAATTTAAATGATATCTGCGAAATCAGAGCACTTAGTTTAGGTTCATTTCAGTCTAAGGAGATGGGCAATTTTCTGAGTCAGATAAGCATTTTGTCAACTTTTTCTCATGTTTTTACTTGTACTGGGTGATAAAAGAAAACATATTGAAGATTAAGAAATTTATAGAAATATAGAAAATATAGACATATACAGAAATATATAAAATACAGGGAGAAAATAAATCAGCTAAAACTCAGCCAGTTTGAGATATTTATTATAAACCTGGATGCCCATGGATAGTGTTTAATGAAGTATATCCTGATGTGTGTGTGATGAAGTCTGTCTTTAGTGAATTAAAACGTTCTTGATATTGTGATACAGCCTCAGAAAGTGACCACAATTAATATATAAATATTTCCATTGCCTCAAGAGTTTTCTCATGGACACTTACAACATCCATTCCCATAAACAACATTCTTGCTGCCATAGATTTGTGTTTGGTGTTATTTTGATATCAATATAAATGACATTAAGCAGTAGACAGTCTTTCTTATATTATTTGTGTCATACAATGTAATATTTTCAATACTGATCTATATTGTTATTTGGATCATGATTACATTCATTTGACTTGCTGAACATATTTGTGAGGCATGTATTAAGATGACTATATAAGTAATGCTTTACTTCAAAAATTTTAAATATTATGTATATTCCTAAATTTCAATCTGTACTGAGCATCTTTTCATTATATTATGAAAGATTGGAGGGTTGTAATGACAAGCTTTAAGCATTGGAAATTATTTACATATTTTATGATAAAAAAGAGGCTAAGAAAATACGTATATCTTTTCACTCATGACAAATGTTATGTAATAAAAGACAAAGGTGTTTACCTGTTAACAGTATGATGGGCATTAAGCAGAATCTTATAAAACACATAGGAAAAATTGTTTTGAAAGTAATTTTGCAAAGTAATTACATTTATGGCAATATCCTTCACTGACACTGACCATTTAACAAGATGAATTTACATATCTACTATTTCTTAATTCTTTGTCACCTCAATAGTTAATGTGTTTTAGTAGAAATGTCACTATTGTAAAATCTTTGGAGGGAAATTAAATGTGAATGCTAGTTGGAAAAATTTGGAAATATTGTCTCTTCACCATAAAATAATTTATTTTGTGTGACATTTCTTTGAATGCTGCCCCATTTATTTCATATTTATAAGCACAAAAATAAAACAGTTGTGTATTTTTCTTCATTTGTATTGTCAAATGTTAACAAAAGGTTTTATTAGCCAAAAAGCTAGGAGACCTGTCTGTAAACACAAAATAAATCAAATAACATCCTACCAAATAGCAGTCAACCTAATAAAATAATGCTTTTTTTTTTTTTTTTTTTTTTTTTTTTTTGGTCTTTCTCCGGTACCAGGAACCAAACTCACGACCTTGCGCTTGCCAGGCAGGTGCTTTGCCACTGAGCTAAATCCCCAGCCCCCATAATGCATTTTTTCTATTGTGGGTGTTTATAATGTCGAGAGGCTCTAATACTGGAGAAATAGAAACCAGGGATGTACTTTCTACTCTGGTACTAATTACCTATTTGGTATTGAGCAAGTCAGACTTATTTAAATGTTTACAACGCATGGCCTTAGCTATGATTTGAGGTAATAAACATTCATATAAGGATGGAGGAGAGTAATAAGGATAGAATGAAATCATGCTTGGAAAAGTACCAGGCAAATAAAAAAAATCTCCATGAATATTACCACCAGCTAATATTATCTTTAAGATATAGTCTACACCTATTTCTCCCACTTTTTCATTGTTCCCTTGTGAAGAAAACTTATTAATAGATTTTTAATTCAGGTTTATAAATAAAAGACTGTAGTATATGTGTGCTTGTGCGTGTGTGTGTCAATATTTCCTAGGGAAAATCACAGCTGAGTGTATTTTAAAAGTGAGAATATTTCTCTTTTCAAGATGTAAAATTATGTCCAAGAGTGAAATGGTGGTGTGTGAACAGTGTCAACATTAGCCTCAGGCAGCTGTCAGGGCTGAGGTGGCCAAAACAGCAGAGTTAGATGAGGAAAAATGACAGAGTATTATTCTCTTTTTTGTACATGGCCATGCTAATAATCAGCTTATAATTGTTTCAAAGGCTAGGCTGCTTAATCCAAAAAAATCATATTTAGTTTAAAGTATTAAAGTCTGAGAAGAACAAATCTATGAAACCTAAAATGAAATGGACTGAACTTTAAGCAGTTACTAATACAAAAAGAGATACTGATAAAAAAAAATGTTTACATTATATTGTTTAGGCTTAAAACTTTAGATCTATTTCACACAGATTTGGAAAGCAATAAATGAGAAATAGGTTAAGGACGGTTAAAACAAGGTTATTACTGCTCTGAGAGCATTTAGCCATGAAAGAAGGTACTTGTTTTTATATCAACATATGTTCTAATATTTCAAGGCGAACAGCTGACATCTACAATATATGCCCTTAATTTGTGTGGTATGGATTTTGCAGATTTTTGAGGGTATCATAACTATCACAGAGAGAATATACAAGTACTTTTAAATAGAGTCTCAAACATGTTATCAAATGATGTCTATTTTGATAAAAGTGAAGATGCAAGAACAGAATACGAGGCATAACTGCATATGTTGATAAACTGAAATGAAATGCTTTATCTTCTGACTGGAATCATTTGTAATAAAGAAACTATCTCCAAACACAGTTTTTTTTTAATGACAGTAATAATAACAAAGACAATAGTAGGAATAAGGATGCGTAATAATTTCTTGTCTATTCTGTACACAGGCATCCTTGCAACTGTGCTGCATTTTTTAAAACAGCCCTCTGAGATACTTCATTCACATTTTTCAGGTGAAGGAAATGAAACAGGATTCAGCGTTGACAGTTCCAAAGAAAATTGTCTAAAACCAATATACTGTGTTGCTACTCAAGATATCCACAAATAAAAGTTATTTTATTTTTGAAGTTGTTCTGCTGTGGCAGTGAAAATATATTTTCCCCGAGGTGGTTTGTTAAGACCTTTACTCTCTATTCTTGGAACACTTTCAACTCACATTTAAAAAAATAATATTTATATTTGATTTTTTGAGTTTGTCTTCTTTCTAATGCTAGCTATATATATATATATATATATATATATATATATAATCACTAAGCCATTCAAGCTTGTGAGGTTCAGTTATTCCCAAAATTTAAAGTGGAGTTAGCCTGTATAACTCCCTTTGAAGAATAAAAGCAATGAATACCAAGTGGCTGCTTGTGACTTGAGTTGTGTAGTAAACAGTGAATTAATATTACTGAAATATAACAGAATTTATTTATTATGGTAGGCCTTAGTGTTAGGCTTATTTTTTTTCCATATGTATAAGACAAAATTTCCAGTGCAGAATTCGCAAATTTTAGTGTGTACAGAGCTACAGAGTCCCCACTTCATGTAAATTCAAACCTGTCTATTGCTTTCTCTTTCTCTATGGATGTTTTAATGTTCCCTAAAACCTTCTTTTCTGTACATAGTCCTCCATCCTGAAGACTAGCTTGTTTTAAAAGATTCACTAATAGCTGGCTTTTGGTTGTTAATTTACCTACATAGAAATCATGAAACATCTTCATGTACATAAGAGTTTGAAGGGACTAAATATTTTAGCAAGACATTCCTAGTGCAAAAAACTGTCTGAGATGGTAGTTAAAAATGCATGAGGTGGTTCATAAGCATCTGATTCGCTGTGTTAATCCCATTCCTGCCACCTGCGTAGGATACCTGGCATACATAACTTTAAAAAGCTGCTTACTTTGGCTGACAGTTTCAGATGTTGTAGTCCATGGTCTGCTTGCTCCATCGTTTTAGGCTTTTTTTGAGCAGAAACATCATGGCAGAAGGACATGGTTAAAGAAAAGTGCTCACTTCCTGGCAACCGGGAAGCAGAGTGAGAGCAAGTGAGTCAGAGAAAGAGAAGCAGGCTGTGGAAAGAATATAACCTTTAAATATACACCCCTTGTGATCTACTTCCTGCACTGGAGCCCACCTTCTAATAAACCTGTTCCAGTAAAATTCATCAATACACAAATCCATTCATGAGATCGGCAACCTCACGGTCAATTACCTGTCAAGTCTTCACCTCTGAACACTGCTGCATTGGGGATCAAGCCCTCATTGCATGAGTCTTGGGGGGGACTTTCTAGGTAAAACATAGCATTTGCCAATTACATTTCTCTTAACTGATTTTCTGAATAAAAGAAAATAATGAAAAGACAAGTATTTATACTGTGTTATTAGGAACAGTTACTAAGTATGAGACTATGATTGGAAGTATTTTTATGTGGTGCAGTTTGTTTCTCCCCCAGTGGTCTGTGTGTTGGAAGCTCAGCTTCAGGGTATTGGAATTTGATGTGGCTCTTTATGATAAGGGGTTTAATGAGAGGCTCTGAAGTTATTGGAGAAGGGCTGTCTTTGGAGAGGGTTAAGATATTTTCTAATGGGATTTTTAGTCTTCTCAAGATTTGTTATAAAAGTAGCAAGCCAAATCCACCCAGCTATCTCTGCTTTTGATTGGATATGCAGAGTTTTTATCATGCAGCCCTTGCTTGTGCCTGAATTATGACACTTTGACTTTCAGCCTCTCAAACTGTGAGCCAAGTAAATCTCTTTACTTTATAAAGTTTGTGTCAGGTATTTTGTAATAATGACAAACTCTGACTAATGCAATCTGTTACATCTTTTCATACTGACAACATATCAACAAGCAAATCTAAGACAGATACACTAAGGCTCAGAAAGCTATGTCTATTCCCCAAATCATGGAGAACTAACATATGTGCCAAGACTTTCTTGAGTTAGAAAGTTCTGCTGAAAGTTAAAGAACTAAGGATCTGTTCCAGATCAGAGAGTTACAGTTCAGTTTTAAAATAAGGTATGCAGACCCTGAGTCTAGTCTCTTTTGATATTCATATGTATGCCCTGTGGAAAAGTATTTCAATACATGGATAACATTATAGATTGAAGAAAGATACCTAAATAGTCCTCTGAAACTCTCTTCCTAACAGGTATGTAGATTCTGTAACCTTGTATTAGTCCATATCATAATATTTACCAATTGCTTTTTCTGTCTTCAAGTTTTTTCTTCTCTTTGGCCATAATTCAGAATCCATTTGCTATCATTTCTTCTTCCTTCTGCATCATTACTTCTTCTCTTCCTCTATTAACACTTCCTTTCTTATTTCATTCATTTCAGGAAGTACTTCTCACTAAATGTCAGGAAAATGCCACAAATTGGCAAAAAAGCAGTAAAACATTTCTCTCTCTGTCTCTCTGACTCTGTCTTTCTGTCTCTCTGTCTCTGTCTCACTCCCTCTCGCTCTATAAATATATATATGTAGAGATTACATATGTGTAGGTATACATATAATTGTGTGAAACCCTTGTCTTGGTTATGTTTTTGTCACTGGAACAATACCATCCACAAGTTAAAGAAAGAAAGGATTATTTTCCTCACAAACTGTAGAGGATTCTGTCCACAGTCTACTGGCTACAAAGCAGGATGATATGTCAGAGAAGACTTGCTTGAGGCCTGACCAGCAGGCGAGACAGGGTAAGGGGAAGAGTAGGAAATAAATAAACAGGCCATATTCCCTGTGTCTTCTAACAAGCTTCAACTTCCAACATCATATTTAGCTATGTACTCACTAGTAGACCAGTTGACTGATAAGTATCATGCTGCCATGACCCAATAACCTCCCTAAAGCCCCACGTATGTGAGCAAGAGGCTTTGGGGGGGACATTCAGGTATAAACTATAGTAGCTATAGATTACAGATGGTTATGTTTATATCTATGTCTGTATCTATATATCTCATTATGCAGTATAGTGATATGTATCACTAAAATAAAGTAGAATTTTATTTTTTGGTATTTGGGCATAAAAATAAATAGCTAGAAATACCTGGCACAATATAACTTGGAATTTTGCAGACATTTCTCTTCAAAAACTTTTTGTTAAATTAGAAAATAAACTGAGAACAGCTAAATTTTATTCTGTTGGAAAAAAAATTGACTATGTGAACTTTTGGTTAAGCAAAAAATCCATTATACAATCCTAAAACTTGCTTCGTCTGTATTTTCAACTGCTGCATGCAGTAAAATTTTACCAAGAGTAGAGAAAAGACAGATTATTGAATTTCCTTTTCCTTGAAAAATCTATTCTCACCTTGTGAAATACAGTAAAATAGTCAAAAGGTAGGTAGTAAGTGGGAAAGGACAAGAAGGAGCAAATAAAAAAATCTACTTGCTAGCTTTTCGGTCCCAGGGTAGCAAGTCTTTGACAGTGTGTGAAGTTATCAGTATTCATACATGACAAGCTGAAGCCCAAGAAGCTGAAACACATTCCTTCTGTAATGCATCTGCAGGAACATGAAAAGAATGGGAAAAGAATAAAGCTGGAAAAGCCATTGCTTTTCTAAAATGTCCAAATGAATCCTTCTACAGTGTCCTAGTTTTAAAAGTGCTGTCTTTAGCCTTGGGTCTATTTATTTCATTTTTTGTTTTGTCCTTCTGATTTCGAAACATGATTAGATCTTGCCATGAGAGATGCATTAGCTCAGAGGATTTATGCTTTTGTTTCAGGAAAGAAAATATAATTTTCCATCCAAATTCGATATATGTTCTATATTGAATAGGGATAAATATAACTTCAGAAGAAAGAAAAAAGAGGAATAAGAGCTGAAAGTAAACAAATTAGGAAAGAAAAAAAGGAACAGAGAGAACCACAGGGAGAGAGAGAGAGAGAAAGGGAAGGATGAAGGGAGGGAGGATTTGATTGAGAATGGAATCGAATGGAAAAGAATAAAAAAAGCCAATGAATGCATAGAAAAAAGTAATATTAATTTCTCTAATCTGAGTCTAAAAAGAGTAATAATTAAATCAGCAATTTCACAAACCAGAAAGAGGATGCTTTTTGTACACTTACTCTTTGATTAGAAAATAAAACACAGTAAGAGTAGCAGAGATACACATACATAGATGAATGGTTACAGGACAGCCAGGAAAGCTAATATCTTTATTATTACACACTTCAGCATTTTCACAGGACAATATTCTAGAGAACCTCTCTTGAAAAATATTTAGAGAGACTTAAAAATCAGTGGTCTCACCAGTTTTGCATGCTTATATCTGGTAATCTGAGCACCTGATTTGAAAACAACAATATGCAATAGAACAACCATTGTTGAATTCCTACCATCTTGTCTAGTGAAACTCTGTATTATCTCTAATGTTTTATCTAATAATTATTTTTTTACTCTCTTTAATGGTTTGAACAATCTTCCATTCTTACATCTGGCTATCTGAACAATGTAGTTGAAGATAACAGTATGTAATATAACAACCTCTGTTAATTCCTGTCATTTTGTCTTGAAATCCCATTTCACTTTTAATGTTCTTGCTTTGGTACATTTATGTTTGTGATGCTTCTGCTCCTTTTCCTCATTTACTACTCTCATTAAAATAAAAAATAACAATAGTCTTAGGGAATTTGATGGTAATAAGGTAAAATATAGAAACTAATTAATTTCTAATGAACAGAAATTTATCATCTCATAGTTCTGAAAGCTGAGAAGTCTAGGTTCTAGGCATCAGCATTCTGTGAGGGTCTCCGTGCTGTGTCATCCCATGGTGGAAAGTCGAACAAAGAGGAAGAAGGAGCAATGAGAGGCAAAGGAAGCTACTCCCATGCTAAAGGAATTAATTCATGCAATACTGAAACCCTCACAGAGGGTTCGGGGATCCCAACCAGCAGTGTGGCACGTGGATGAAAAAAGACAGAGACATCTGTGGTTCCAAGGGTCTCTAGCCTGAGCTCAGTGGAACAAAGAGTGCTGTCAGTGGAACAAAAGGGCCAAGAGTCCAACTGCCAAAGGCTTTTATTGATTGCAATCAGGAATGCATGTGGGGGTCATGGCAGAGTGCATGGGAAGAGAAATGTCGCAGGCATGGCATGTAAGGAGAAACAGAGCACTCTTACACCAGGCACAAAGGCCCTCTGATTAGTGACACAGCAGATAACTTGATATGTGCAAGGACGACACCTTTATTGCCAGAAAGTTATAATTATTTTTGAGTTCCAAGGCCTCAACTGAGGTATTATCTCATGTCTTACCCCTGGAATCTCACAAACTCTGCTGATCCTCCACTCTGTTAGCACAAGGGCTTTGCTCACAGGCATGCTGCTGCTTTGCTATACTGATACTCACCAGTACCTTGCTGGCCTACATCACATTTTTTGGCTACTTAAGAGAACATCTACTTCTATATAGCCAGCTCTGCATATCTCAGCAAATAGGGTTCAAATGTCAAGGCAAGATGGAAGCAAGAACTTCATTTCTCAGGGGAACATGGCTTGGTGGTCTCCCATATCACATGAGAGTGGTATTCTTATAAACTATCTACCAACATTCAAGGCCCATTTCCCAGAACTGCTGCATTGGGAACCGTGTTTATATTATTAGAACTTTATGTGACATATTGAAAGCATCAAATGAGGCTAAAAGTTTAGGATTGCAGTCAGTGATTCCAATCTGAGAAATAATTAAGATGCTAATATTTTATACTTTGCCATGTTTCATTTATTTCCTTTTCTTCTGGATCAGCAGGTTATGACTGCATTTAGAGAACTGAGCAAACAAAGCTTATACATGTGCTAATAGTGCAAACATCAAGGCATATTTTGTTTAACTCTACAACCTGCAGCTTGAGAGCTAACATTTCCTTATTGTTGCAACTGCTCAGTTTAAAGTTTAAATTTCCCTTTAAGGTACCATTATTGGAACATTTTTCCTTAATATTTTGTGTTTTGTAAAGCACTCAATAAACACTGAGAGCCTGTGATCTCCTGGATTTCTACTGGGAATTTAGTATGTAACTTTGAAGAAACTATAGAGGGCTCTGGCAAGCTGGTATTATATTAGATGAGATGAAAGGAGTATAGAGAAAAATCCTGTACTATTTTAGGTGGTCAAAAGCACCACAATGAAAGCTAAGTGGATGCTATGAGAGAAAATAAAGAGCTAGTAATTTATTTGGAGAAACAAGAAAGAGGTAACCTAGAAATTTTTTAGAAATGTGTTCAATCTTGTGAAGTATGGCTTGACAGAGACCAAAATTTGATGTGTAATATAAGTAACCACTTTGAATATTTTAAATTATAGTAACAATCATTTAAACACACTAGTACCAAGTTTTACCAGTATTCTGAGGAAATTATTTAAAAAGCAATGACCTAATAAATCTAGAGTATTGAGTAAACTACAGGTGTTTGGCAGACATATGTAAGTATGCTAAATATGAATTCTAGAAGAGCATAATACCGATAACAGATTCAATTTTGAATGAGTTCTGTGAAATAGACACAACATTTTTTTATAAACAAAGTCATATAGAGGCTGGGGATTTAGCTCAGCGGCACAGCGCCTGCCTGTCAAGTGCAAGGTCATGAGTTCGATTCTCTGTACCAGAAAAAAAAAAACAAAAAACAAACAAACAAACAAAATCAAAGTCATATAGCTTGAGTCTAATGTATCTGTCATAAAACCTCAGCATGGAAGAGTTTATTATTTCTGCTTTCTATATGAGAGAACCATAGATTATAGAGTCCATGCAATTTTTCTCCTTTTTCAACTAGTATAATAATAAAAAAAAACTTGCTGAAAAGAAGGAATTGTGTGATTATAAGACCAGCAGCTTGCCTTCCTTGTTGTACTGAGATTTTCAACAAGCCAAGGGTTTGAAGAATGTAATGAAATAGGAAAAAATATCTTAAATTGGCCTCATGATTAGCCTGACAAGAAAAAATGTTGCTGACAAATCACTTTAAAGTAGTACACTTAACTCTTACTAAAAGAGCTTATTTGTTTTAATGATATATTTTCTTGAGTAGCCATTATAGATTAAAAAAAATGTTTCAATAATATTTTCCCTCTCCATGGGTACTCATATATTCAGTGTGAGAAAAACTCAAGGACTGAAAAATATTGATTGATAAATTTAGGTGTTTATCTTTCTTTTCTCTATAATATTTAGGGTTCCTCTAATACTACTGACCCATGAAATATAATGAATAAACAACCTTTTTAAATTTTATTTTTTGAAAAATAAAATGAAATTTTGTAACAAAATAAGACAAAATAAGACAACAGCAATAGTTGTTACACAATGTGTTATTATTTTGCATTGCATATGTTACAGTTTTACTCTTGATATTTAATGATACAACTATTTTCTCTATTTCCTGTTGTTGATTATCACTGCAAAACAACAACCAAATTTATTATTCTTACAATCACCTTTCAACACTTAATATGGTGGATTGTATTTCCTTCAAAACATAAAAATGTTTCCCAAGTTTAGAATGGATTCTAGTACCAATTCCCCAAAATGAATGTGATTATTATGTATTGCAGACATATAATACAAAAATGAAACTAGAACTGGAATATTCCAGCTTGAATCAAATGTTGCTAATAGTGTGTCTTTTGCAGTGACAAACAGAATACACACGCATACACACACACACACACACACACACACACACACACACTCACGAAGGCTTTGTATTTATATAGAATCCTTTTGTTTTGTATTTCTAGAACGTCAACCTACTGGCTCAATCGCATCCAGTCTTTTCTCTACTGCAACGAGAATGGCCTGTTGGGCAGCTTTTCTGAAGAGACACACTCGTGCACCTGTCCGAACGACCAGGTGGTCTGCACTGCCTTCCTGCCCTGCACCGTGGGCGACGCCTCGGCCTGCCTGACATGCGCCCCCGACAACCGCACCCGCTGTGGCACCTGCAACACTGGCTACATGCTTAGCCAGGGACTCTGCAAGCCTGAAGTCGCAGAGTCCACTGATCACTATATCGGCTTTGAGACTGACTTGCAAGATCTGGAGATGAAATACCTGTTGCAGAAAACGGATAGACGAATCGAAGTCCATGCTATTTTTATCAGCAATGATATGCGCCTCAACAGCTGGTTTGACCCTTCCTGGCGCAAGCGGATGCTCCTCACTTTGAAGAGTAACAAGTACAAGTCAAGTCTGGTCCATATGATCCTGGGTATCTCTCTGCAGATTTGCTTAACTAAAAACAGCACCTTGGAGCCAGTGCTGGCTATTTATGTCAATCCCTTTGGAGGCAGCCACTCGGAGAGCTGGTTCATGCCGGTCAATGAAAACAGCTTTCCAGATTGGGAGCGGACTAAGCTGGACCTCCCTCTGCAGTGTTATAACTGGACACTGACTCTGGGGAACAAATGGAAGACATTTTTTGAGACAGTACACATCTACCTGAGGAGTCGCATCAAGTCCAATGGCCCAAATGGCAACGAGAGCATTTACTACGAACCTTTGGAGTTCATTGATCCTTCCCGGAACCTGGGCTACATGAAAATCAACAACATTCAAGTGTTTGGCTACAGCATGCACTTTGACCCGGAAGCAATTCGGGACCTGATTTTGCAACTGGACTACCCCTATACTCAGGGATCCCAGGACTCGGCACTTTTGCAACTGCTAGAGATAAGAGACCGTGTAAATAAACTCTCCCCACCTGGTCAGCGTCGTCTAGATCTTTTCTCTTGCTTGCTCCGTCATAGACTCAAGCTGTCGACTAGTGAAGTGGTGAGGATCCAATCTGCTCTGCAGGCGTTTAATGCCAAATTGCCAAACACAATGGATTATGACACAACCAAATTATGTAGTTAACGTAAATGTCAAGCACAACCCAAAATCTTGGAGGAGTTTTTACAGTGCTTTTGTGGGACAGTTTATGTTTGGAAGAGTAAATTTAAATTGTCTTTTCAATATCTGTCTTATATCAGTGGATAACATTGGATGGCAATTTACACACATGAACTTGCTGACAATGAATATATTATACTGCAATTTTGGTTTATGAATGAAATAAATACTGACACCAGTCTAGAAGACATTCTACTTTTTACAATAAATTTCATTTGTAATTTTATATGTTCCGTGGCAATGCTTTTGTGCATTACATCCTCTAGGGGGAACATAAAAAGACACCAATAAAATTTTGTAGCTGAACAGTTATTAAAAAGAAGTGCTGTGGGATTCCTTTTTTCCATGAAATGAGTTCTATTTTGATATAGCTTGTTAGAACCTGGGGAAAAGTCACCAAGATTTTTTAATGGAAACATTTGAAGGTCCTTTTCAATTATCTTTATGGCAAATCCAACTGTGTAGAATGCTTAGTAGTCAGGTTTCTAAATTTTTATGCTTAATGGCATAAAGGTGGTGTATGTTTTTTTACCTATATTTAGAAAATAATCCTAGGAACAGTCATTATTAAAAGAACCAGATAATTCCCAAGTGCATAGCAGCACATTTCAGTAAACACACAGGAAAAAAAAAAAAATCTGTGATTAGGAGGTATATCATGGAGAATGTAGACCTCTAATTTCCCTAGCAACTTGCTTTATCATTCCCTTTATGCATCCTGATGCCCAGTAACCAATATATTCTGCACAATCATTTTCACTTCAAAGTCCTGAAAAAGTGTTTTAGCATGCACTTTTCCAATTGTTTATTCAAGCCCTTCTAAAATTCACAAATTGCTACATAATAGTATAAAATAAATGTTCAAATAACTAATTCAAATATAGACAGTTTTTCTCTCATATACTATTGAGAAAAAATACTTTTTTGAGGTGTAGTATCTAGAATATATACAGAACTCAAAAAATGTTAGACCTCTCAAAATACTAAAATATTTTGAAGATAAACTTTAAAATAATGCTTATTTTAATCCAAAATATTCTCTTAGAAATTCTCATGTGACCTATGATGAAATAATAGATATGTAAACTGTATTTTTTCCTTGTAAATTTGAATTTAACTTTTATTTAAGTATTTGGCTATAATAACTAAAATCTGTTTATGCTATTTATCAGACATTTCTTGTCTAAATATTGTGTTATTTAAAATCTAACCAAATTCATTGCTCATCTTTTGAGATCATGAGGGCATTTCTCAAAGCATAGAAAAAGGAATCTAGGACTTAGTTTTAAAAACAAAGACAGTTGACAAAAGATTGTTCAGACAGATTACATTCTTGGACTGTTTGTTCTCCGTTCCAAAGAATTTTAAGAACAGGAGATATTTGGAATAACAATCACTTAACCAATCTGCTGTGAAGATAAATGTTCTTTAACTAATATCTAGGTAGCTGGGTTCTTTTGCTGTTATAGTATTAAAGACTACCTTTCTTACCATTATTACTAAATATTCCATTTTTTTGACACTGACAGTACTAGTTTTTAAAATATTTACTCATTTTCTCATAGAAAAACAATGGTTCAGAGTGGTTCTTCAAATTCCTCATAATCACACACTGCAAACTTAAAAGACCATGATTTCAACCCAAATACTTCTGTAATGAATCTGTTCTCTTTTCATTGAATTGCTAAGCTTCAAAGAAACCATTCTATTTTCACATTTAATTTTCTTACATGTGAAAGCTTTTAGGGAAACAGGAATCACTTAATAAATTGATATCTAGATCAGCTAAATTGTAAAATACATTCTCATAGTATATCTGAAAAATTAAAACCAGCTCTTATCATCCACAATCATCCACACAATGAGCATGTTTATCAAATATAGAAATACATTCTGAAAGACTTTTGTTGTAAAAATCAGAGCCACCTACAGGACCTTTATGAAAAGAATCTGAGCAGTACAACTGTCCACAGCTTCTGAAACCTGCAAATCATCTGAGTAAAATGGAAAATGCCAACAGATTCTGAAAAGAAATCATTTCATTGTACTTGCTAAACTCGACAGCAGTGATATCTCTTTTATTGAACAGCTTATTCTACCACCAACTAACATGGGAAAGGAGGTCCTACTAGTGCAGGTAAGAAGGTACTTAACTACTCTTTTATCCTGAGACTGCTTGTGCCTGGCTAAAAAGGCTCCACTAGGTGAGACAAATTTTCCTGAGTTCGATTCTCATTAAGTCTATCAATGAGTCCTTTATATCCCCAAATCTATTTTCCTCTTAAAAGTAGAGAAAGAATGTGAATGTGAAAAAGAAAGAATGTGAATACCTTTCTCTGAATGTTGTCTCAAACATAGAATGAATATAATATTTATAAATATACCAATCAAGCTTTAAATTGCTGTACAGATTTAAAAAGTAAATGGTCAATGTGCAAACATTTCTTAAATGTTTCTATTTGTTATATACTACCAGATATTATGTACTGTTTAACAATTAATAGAGAATATGATTTAAGTTAATACAACATGAGTTTATCAATGTGTGGGATACATGCAGCCCATAAACATTTCATTTTTGCTGAATGAGCCTATGTCCCACTTATTAGAAACTTCAGGACTTTTAATAAAACAACCTTACTGTCAACATTTAATTGAAAACAAACACACACATACATAAAATCAGATATTTAAGTTACAGTGCTCATGTCCTTTTTGATATTGGTTTTTAGGTACAGCATTTCTAATTTATTTCTCTAAATTATTTTTAGACTAAATGAAATTAACCGAATTGGAAAATCTGGAAATCAAAAATGCACTGCAAATACATTTTCTGCAGGAACATCTCTTACTGTTCGACCTCCTTTGATGATCATCATAATTTAACTTGATTGTCTATCTTTGAAATATCAAGTTGATTTTTAGCGAGTTAAATAAATATCTAAGCCATCACTATCAGCATCCCCCAAAAGTGCTGAAATAGTTGAGGTATTTCTGCATTCAAATAATTTATGAGGATATTATTTCCAGTTTGCTTTTTTAAATTCTTTATTTTGTGTGCCTGTGTGTGTGTGTGTGTGTATGTGTGTGTGTGTATGTGTGTGTGTGTGTGTGTTTTGCTGACACATGAAAAATTCTATAGGAATAGGATTGTCTGCATTCTGTCCTATAATCATATACACTTATATAAAAATCATCTTATTTTTGTCCTATCCATTGAACATACTGAAAAGCTCTTCAATTTTAACAGATATATAAACAATTCATTTTAAAAAAATAACCTATTTGAAACAATTGAAGACAAATTTAGACTACATACTATGACAGTAACATGCAAGATTGTACAAGTGGGGATCACAGCGTGCAGAAATTCTGCTGGGAGAAAGATAGTTTTGGAAACCAAGTAGAGTCAACTTTTAAATAATAAATTTGGTTAAGCATCTTCAGAGGTTTTCCAAATCAATATAACATTTAAAAAGAAAATATTAAATAAACAAAACCTAGAGATACTACGGTAACAATCTCAGTTGAAGTTATTACTGGATCATGTTTTAGAATACCCTTTTTGAGTATTCTCTCTAGTCATATAATTTATAATACAAGTGACAAATATGCAATTTGTATTTTTCTTATAAGTATAATCCCATCAGGTAAATTTTGAATCCTGAGAATCTATATTTGCCATGTTGTTCACTGTGCCATCTATTTATTCTACAAATGATACCATTCCAATTTCTTCTCCTCCACCTACATGAGCAGATTTACACTTCTATCTTTTGGCTTTCCTTCTCTAATAATTTTAAGAATCATAATTCAGTCATTGCATGTTAATTCCAAGTTTTGATAAATGCATCTCAGTCAATGTGAAATTTTCATGAACATCTCCATTTCTTTCACTTGAATGACACATTAGTTATTTCAATGAGGTTTGAGTGGCTGATGAACTAGAATATCCATGTAAATCATTTGATATTTAGGACATGTCAGCCATGTGTAGCAAATTAGATGGTATGAATGGAATAAAACTGAAGCAAAAATCCCTCACTTGAAATTAACTCTTGTGGGGGCTGGGGATTTAGCTCAGCAGCAAAAGTGCCTGCCTGGCAAGCGCAAGGTCGTGAGTTCGGTTCCCGGTACCAGAGAAAAACCAAAAAAAAAAAAAAAAGAAATTAACTCTTGTGCTGTCAATCAGCTCAACAATTAATGCCTGAAGTACTATTTTCCCTAATGATAATGCATAATATTTTATCTTTTAAATGCCTATGCAATACTGAGCATGATTCAGGGGGCTGTGCTCATGGAACAGTGAATATGAGAATTTCTGGGTGAAACATGATGTCATTAGAGGCTGCTGAATTCTTTCTGCATGAAAAATACAGATGACAACATTGAAAGGGGTTTATAAAGTGTGAAAATTAATAAATGGAAAATACAGCCCATAAATATCACTTCCTACAATAATAGAAAAAATGCAAAATATCAACAGTGGTACTTTATGATACTATAGAAAACTCAAATCAGTATAGTCATGTTACACATAAGTATTTAAAAGGACATCCCCCATCTTCTCGATTTTCCAGTACGATTTTGTGATATTTGATGATAACATTTAGGTTTTTTAAACATTCCAAAAGACTAAAATGAGGAAAAATAAGTAAAAATTGTACCATAGAGTGGATATACTTCAATGAATTATGATTAAATTCTCATAAAAATAACAATAATAAGTGCTTAAAATGATACTAACTGTAACAGTAGTAATGAGTTTTTAATGTAAAATGTTAATATAAATGCTCTCAGTATTTACAGTAAAATATGATATTGAATCCATTAATTACACTTGGATGTTTCTATCAGAATAAATTTGAAATATGGGCTGGGGATTTAGCTCAGCGGCAAAAGTGCCTGCCTGGCAAGCGCAAGGTCGTGAGTTGGGTTCCTAGTACCGGAGAAAAACCAAAAAAAAACAACAGAATAAATTTGAAATAGCTAAAGAAGAAACCATAAAGGACAATGAATGAGATAAAAAAGAAATTTTAGAAAATTATTCTAGTTTTGTAAATACATTGTTATATATTATCCAGTTAGAAGACCAGATTGATAGTGTCACATCTATCAATTATTTTACAAAATAATTTATGTTTATTTTCTAACAAACAAGGTCGTAATGTAACAAATTGTTATGAATAAAACAAAATGATTTTAGTCTAGTTGGAAAAAACAAATAAATTTTGAACAAAAAAATAATTAAAATCATACCATTTCCAGGGTACCTCTAACAACAAAGGACGAAATCCATAAGTAGTGAATAAATAACTCAAAAATACAGTTTTACATATGAAAATGACACGACTAAAAGCAATAGAATTCATCCAGATTGAGTTATTTAATTTTCTGCTTAGAAATGGAGATCTAAAAATCACATTTATATATTAAAACAAAACAAAGAAAAAATTGAAATTTAACAGTTTGAGTAGTTTACATCATTCATAAATAGAAATATGAAATCCACATGAGGAAACCCCTGATTGACAAGGTAACAAAAAGAGCTCTTCATATAGAAACATGTCAGCTATGGATTCAAGCCACATATGTAATGTTAAATTTCCTTACAGCCACCATTTTTAAAAACTCAAAAAAAAAATCACAGAAGAAATAATTTTAATGTATTTAAGCCAATATATCTAAGAGACTCTAAAACTAAGCAATGTTGGGGTGTGGATATAGCTCAGTGGCATAAATAACTGTCTGGCAAGCACAAGGTCCTGTGTTTGATTCTCACCTAAAAAAACGAATCAATGTGTACTAATCCCAGTACCCCCCAAAAAAATAATCATAGGATTATTTTATACCTGATTCTTTACTAAGTCTTGATGTGCATTTTATACTTATCACCTTCTCATTTTGGACAAACTACATTTAACAGGCTAGGCAGTCACTGCAGCTAAGATAATAGATGCTGTTCTGATAGTCATTAGAGGGTGGGACTATCTCATTCTACCTGTCTCACCTAAATGGTCTCACCTTAAGTGAGAGGCTATCCTGACATCTTGACTCAAATTATTTATCTGCATTTTTCAGTTTTTGTTTTTATATTTCATTACCTTTGTCATATATTTAAATATTTAAGGCCTCTGTTGATATTCTACATGTCCTAAAAATCTAAACTTCTTGGTTAGCAAGCCCGCTGATTTAAAATTTGCTCCTCTCCCATTTTTACTCCACCCACATTTGCTTCATTATTTCATAATTGATAAATAGCCTCTGCATTGTAATTTCTGCTCTATTTTTGAGTCCTGATATTTCTCATACTTCGCTCCTTGTTAGCTCTGTGTAAAAGGATTCTTGCTTACTCTGTCAGTTTGAAATTCTTGTTAGGGAGCTTTTGTTTTCGTTTTTCTTTTCCAATTACCAAAGCTGTTGTATTGATAGAAATCCAGAACTGAACTTTTCACTCTAATTCCCCTTGATAGCTTACCAATCCATCCTCCATCCAGTTACCAGAGACAACATAGAAAATATAAACGTTTCAAAATGTTAATCTGTTGCACATCTCTCTGTAAAACCGGTATCTTGCTTGGAGGTGGATATGTAATTCTTTCTTCAATGCAGACCTTGGACATTTCCCTATCCTCCTGTTCCACCAAATTTATTTCACCCAAAAGTAAATCTGTCTGTCTAAACTTGCTTTAAATGCAGAGACACACACTCTTCTATGCCTTCAGACTTTTTCTTTCTCAACACCTTGTCTTCAGCCTACAACACTCTCAGTTCCCCTACCCTCGTCTTCCAAATGTACTACCAATAATAATGATTTTCATTCATGTGTTAGATGGAGAATTACCTTGCATTTGAATTTGTTCTTTGTATTCTCATTGATAAAACTGATTGTTTCCTTTTAAAGTCACATTCCAATGAGATAAAAATATTAATAAATCTTTTCTTGATATTTAAATCTACTTAATTGTTTATGAATGTACTAGACTTTAAGCTTCTGAAAAACAATACACACACATACATGCATACACTCATTCCTCTTCTAAAATTAATAAGTAAAATTTTGGACAAGTGTTCCATTCCCCAAGGTAATTTACAATTCCAGAAAACAGTGGTTCAGTGAAAGAATTATGTAGAAAGTGGTTCTGAATTTAGCAATTCCATAAAACAAGTTTCTGAATAAAAATGTTTTCGTTTTTGTGGTTTTTTATGTTGCTGGGCAAAAAACTCAGGACCTTCACCAAGCCACAACCTAGCTTCATTTTTAAAATGTTTTTATTTTGAGCGAGTGTCTCACTGACTTGCTCAAACTAGGTTTAAACTCACAATTCTCTGCCTCAACCTGCAATGCTGGGAATAGAGATCTATGCCACCACGCCTTTTTTAATGTATTTTTTCTTTATACTAAATTTAAAAAAACAAAAAAACAAACAAACAAAACCAGTCAGGAACATAAATGAATTTTTTTCTAAATTTAAATATGATCATTTACTTGTCATTCTAATGACAGTATATAGCTGATTCTACTACTAGAATTTAGTTTCATTCGTGTGAGACTTCATTTTGGCACTTATTAAAAGAGATTGATTCACATATCTATTTCAAACATAAATTTAGATGGTCTTTTCTTACTGAGCCATCCCTGCTGTCCTAAACAAATTGGATGAGAGATGAAAGAAAGTCATTTGCTTAGTTTTTATATAACAAAATTAATACATTTAATTTTAAATAATGTATTTTAGGTTTAACAACAATTACTTGAAGAATATTTTATTGTATGTATTATTTGGTACATCTTTAGAGTATCTGTAGGTATTTACTATTTTCTCTGTGAAAAATCTTCCATTTGAGGCTACTAGGAAAAAATTAAATAAGCAGTATCAAGATTTTAGCAAACATAGTAGCACATTTTAATTATTTAAAACCAAAATATACCCATGTCAAATAGCTTTCCATATTTTTCAGGATCTCTAATATTTCTATGGTGAACATATATATCGTTAGGTAATATAAAAGCATAATTTATTTTTAAAAATATCTTTTTAAATCTTGAGGATAGTGAAACATCTTAATAATCATATTACTTGAATGCAAAGTGTTACAGTTGTAAAATGTGTGAGGTAAATTAAACTGCCTAGAAAATATTTCACTCATAGTTTATAAGGAAGCAATGAAAGTACATGAAATGTCCTTTTTCAGCTGTGGTAATGAAAACTCAGATAGTCCTGATTTGAAAAACTCAATGCCAATGTGTTTATGCTGTCATGTTTGACTTGGGCAAAAGATTCTAATAAAGAATAATCTAGGGCTGGGAATATAGCTCAGTGGTACAAACACCTGCTTGACAAGTGCAAGGTCCTGAGTTTGATTCCCTATACAAAAAACAAACAAAGAAAATCTAATTTATAAAATTCATGTAAATTGCATTATGTTTACTATATAATAATTTATTTTTTGCTTACCATCCACATTTTCTAGAATTGTCTATTATATATTATAAAATCACAATTTAATATATGTCATCTCCAATAAAATGTTTCTCATTAATTTAATTATACATAATAATATTTTTCTTTGGAAACTACCAAAGTATGTACCAATCAAAACTATCAAGGTTAACAAGAAATAAAAATGTAATGTAGTATACTAATAAATATGTATTATAGGGCGATACTCCACAAAATTAACTCAAATTTTGTTTTGGCAATATTTTATATGAGTAGTTTAAGAAAAGAAAAAGAAATGAAAAATATTACAAGTTTCTGTTCTCTAGTTTATCTCTGTGAATATATCTGTGAATATATTTCCTTGAAAAACTATATTATTAATTTTAATAATGTATATTTTGTCTAAAATTTAAATATATTTCTTTCATCAAAAATAAAAAATTCTATCTGCATTCCATATTAAAAATTAATTGAAATATTTAAATTAATTTGGCTTGATAGAGTATCAAGTCCCCTTTGCAGTTTATTTGTCTTAATGTTCATTTTGCGTTGCACTTAAGTCATTCCATTTTCATCATTATTTACTCAGTCACTATTTATTTATCAAATAAATATTTGTGAGTATATTTCAGGGAAAGGACTAAAGTGTTACAGTTGTAAAATGTGTGAGGTAGAGCATAAAAATAATTTTTAGTATAATCACTGCTCTTGAGAACTTTAGTATGCTAAAATAATACATAAATGAACAGAAAAAATTGTGATGAACAACTTTTGTTTTCTTAACTTTTGTATTTGTAATAAATTATTAATAAAATTATATTAATAAAGTTTCAACACACTTCAGAAATATATCCTTTGACTTCTTCCTCTTTATTTTATTAATTAAAATATCATTCTAGTACCTCTATCTAATCCTGTATCCAGCTTTAAAATCAGGGAATTTTGAGTGTCTGGATGTCATCTCCATAATAATGTCATATTTGCTTTAATGACATTCTCAAACAAGCTGTCATCAAAAGCATAATAGAGAAACATTTCAGAATATTTTCTCTTCCTGTGCCTACTTGCTATAAATAAATAAAAGCTGCACATTTCAGAATTTGTACTGAGATGTGCTATTATTATCATGTCTATTGCTTTATCAATATCTGTCTATCTGTCTATCCATCTGGTATAATAATTTCATGAAGAATAGTAGTGTAATCTTCTAAATTCACCAAACACAAAACATAATTATGTATTCCTTTCAATCTAATGTAATCATGAATATATTTAATAGCAAAATTATACATAACAAAAATAATGTGTAAAACATAAAAAATAAACTTATGCAACCTCCTTTTACAATTCTGCCATATAAACAGCTTGGAACTCAGCATATCCACACAATAAGAAAATTCCAAACTGTAAAACAATGCCTTCTACCGTACCTATTAGAGAATCAGGTTTGCAGATCAAACTATGGAAAGAAAGGTGAATATAGAATGCTGAAGTCAAGACATACTTCTCTATAATGTGAGTTTTTTCAGCAATAAACCAATTGAAACACTTAAATGGTAATTTTGGCTAGGGATATAGCTCAGCGGCTCAACATCTGCCTGGCAAGTGCAAGTCATGAGTTCAAGCCCTGCACCAAAAAACAAAACAAAACAAAATGGTGATTTTGACCAATATGTAAAAGTTGATTGTGGGCAAACATAATAGTAAGAAAATTATGGGGCAGTATCATTTCTCTTCAAAAATTTAATTACAACTCTAGCAATTTTTCCATGGTGAAGCTCCAAAACAAAGATGTCTTCCAGAGAAACAGAAAGGTAAATCACTGTGAAGTGTATCCAACACTTGCTCCATAACAAAGGATTAATCTTCAGAGAAAGGGCTTTACCAGATGTGATGCCTCCTGTAGGAGGACATTCAGTTCACTCTATTCCTCATTAGCCTTTCTTATGATTTGGGTAAAATGCCCTCCCAAAGACTCATATGATCAAGGGTGAATCTTTTGAGAGGTGACTATATCAATAAATGACTCCACTAACCAGTTCATACATGGATGAAGGTGTTGGTAGGAGATTGAGCCTTTTGGGAAGAGGTGGATCACTGGGTTGGACCTGGAAGAATACACTCTTATCCTTCATTTCTCCTTTATCTTCCCGACTCTTCCTGCTGCCCTTGCTTTCTAGATGCCATGAGATGAAAGATTTCCCTCCCCATACCCTTCACCACCGTAGTCTTGCTTTGGATCCAGCTTATCATCACTCAGCTCTGAAAGTGTGAGCCAAAATAAACCTGTCTTCTTTTATTTTGTGTCAGGTATTTCATAATGGTGATGGGAAAGTGACTAATACTGAAAACTGACTCAGGAAAAGGAGGACTCTATTAGAAATGGAACTAGAAGCTATTCTTGTTATATTCTCGCAAAGAACTTGTCTATAGTTTTGCCCATGTCCTTAGACATTGTATGTGGCTGAATTTAATGTTGACACACTGAGTGATATGGTGGACATTTCAAGGTAGCCTAACCCTCAAGCTGTAGTATGAGTACTGCTACCTGCGTTTAGCTAGAAGTACAGTGAGAATCTATAGAAAAAAGCAAAGTCAACGTCAAAAGATGAAATATACAGTGGCCAAAAAAACTCAAAAAATGTAATAAATAAACAAGTAAATAAATATGTCTGTAAAGTTGGGGTCAAGTAAAGTGTGGTTGCTGTAAAGATTAGAGTCATTAAAACTAAGTCAAGTACTTTGTCCCAAGATAATAGGAAAAATACCCTGAGGGTATCTCAAGAATTAACAAAACACCTCCCATCACATTCTCAAGCATAAAAAAGGGCAAACTTCTTTGAAAGACTATTTTGAGAAAACAGAACTAGAGTCCTTGGTCACTCAGGGCAACCTAGGGAAATATATTCTCACATTCAGCCATCAATATACTAAGAGGCTGCAGCAGCCATAGGCCATGGGGCTCTGCCATTGCTGAAGATAGCAAAAAACCTTGGCATGAACCACTTAGTGCTGGTTTTATAGACATGCAGAGTTCAAGACATGTGAATTAATGGCTGTTTCAATCCAGATTTCAAAGGAAGGCCTGCGAGGCCAGGAAATGCACCCTTGAGAGGGTAACATATGACAGTGAAAATAAAACCAAAGCTACCATGACAGAACTCAGGAGATATGAGGAGCATGGAATTCCTGCCAAGAAAATTACAGACAAAAAGCAGAACTAGCCCAAAAGGGAAGCCATGTTGGCTGCAATAAGTAAGGCCATAAAGGTGGGCCTGCCCTTTGTAACTGAAATCCTACCACAACCTGCCCTGTTGGTAATGGCTGCCTTACTGGTTTTCAGATTTGTGTTTATCTGATCTCTTTCTATTGTCCTAATCTTCCCTTTACAAATGGAAATGTTTACTCTCTGCCTTCTTTTTTTTTTTAATTTACAGGGATATATGTAAGAGTTTGCTATGAATCCCTGAGGACACTTTAGACCTTTCTTTCTTTGTTTTCTTCCTTCTTTCCTTCCTTCCTTTCTTCCTTCCTTCCTTCTGTCCTTCCTCCCTTCCTGTCTTTCTTTTTCTTCTGTTTTTCTCTCTTTCATTCTTTCTTTCTTTCTTTCTTTCTTTCTTTCTTTCTTTCTTTCTTTCTTTCTTTCTTTCTACTTTGGAAGTAGTACAATTTTAGCAGTTGAAGTAAGTGGAGTTGGACTAAATGCATTTTGCATAATGAGATGAACACGAGCCATTTAGGGGTAAAAGGCAGAATGCTGTGGTTTAGATCAGAAATATCTGCCAAATCTTATATGAAAAAGCAGGGCTTTTGGAAGCTAAATGGATCAGAGGGACACTAAATTTATCAGTGGATTAGTCTATTGATGAATTCATAACTTAATGTGCTATCAGGAAACTGAGACTTCAGAAGAGGTAGCTCACTGGAGGCATGCTCTATAAGGATGCATTCTTGCCCCAGATTTCCCTGGAATTTTCTGACTCTTCTTATCTTTCATCTTTCGGGTGGCCAAAGATTGATCACCTTTCCTCAGAATGTTACTCTGCAATGATGTCTGCATCATCCAGGCAACCAACTATATTCTAAAACTTGTGAAACTATGAGTTAAAATAATCTTCTCTGTCTTTTATTTTAAGGTGTCAGATATTTTGTCCCAGCAAAGGGAAAATGAGTAATATATTTTATCTTATCTAAGAAGGGTAGTGGATAAAGGAAAATTATACCACTAGAAAAAAATTGTGCACTGTCAAAGGCAGAAATTCACTAAAAGACTGAGGTTTAACAATAATATTATGTAATCACTCTGCCCTACCCTATACAAGTTACTGTTATACCATCAGGGATCCGAAAAAACAATGATAATCATAGCAGAAAAGCTGAAAAGTTGAAATTCTTCCTGTGAGGAAATACTAAGAAAGGGCAAAATAAGAAAGATAAAAATAAGAACAAAAATGTTGGGATCAAATCCAATATGGCTTGTGTCCTCATAAGAAAGTGTATTCTTGGAAAAAGCCAATCTTGCTGGGGAAAGATAAAATCTCACAGTTGTCTTGATTTGAAATTCCTAATGCCTAAATATGATGAAGCCTGTAATCCCACATCTTGGGAGGTTGAGGCAGGCGGATTGCCAGGAATTTGAGCCAGTCTCAGCCGCATAGTGAGTTCAAGGGCAGCCTGAAATGTATACTGAGATCCTGTCTCAAAAACAAAAGCAAAACAAAACAAAAAGATGATGAACATTTTCATATATTAATTGGTGAACTGTATTTCCTTTGAGAACTATGTATACAATTTATTTACCCACTTTGGGACTGGAAGATTTATTTTTGAGAGATTGAGTTTTCCTTTTGAAAAAAAAAAAAAAAATTAGTCCACTATCAGAGAAATAGCTATCAAAAATCTTTTCCTTTCTGAATTGTGATTTCATTCTGTTAAAAGTTTCCTTTGCAGGTAAGGCATAGAAAAAGACACTTTGTCTACATTGTGGGTGGGATGTAAATTAGTACAACCACTATGGAATTCGGTGTAGGGATCCCTCAAAAAAGCTAATAGAAATTTCATTTGACCCAACAATATTTCTCCTGGGTACATGCCTGAAACATTTTATCATACTACAGTCATACATGTTTATAACAATTCATGGTAGTTAAGGTTTGGAAACAGCTTAGATTGCCATCAACAAATGAATGGATAAAAAAAATGTGGTATATACAAACCATGGCACATTATGGAGCCATGAAGAAGAATGAAATAATATCATTTGCAGGAACATGGATGAAACTTGAGACAAAGCTAGGTGAAATAAATTAGATATGGAAAGTGAAATAATGTAGTCTCCCTTAAATGAGAAAACATAAAATATAAACCATGCAGAAAGTAAAGAAGAAGTGGTGATAAATAAAACTGTAGATTTCATAGACATGGGGTAGCAGATCGGAGGAAGGGTAGGGAGGGTATACAATGGGGTTGAAACTGATCAACATATGATATATACCTCTATGAATTCTCCTGAATGAAGGAAACTATTATATATTGCAAATTTTTGTGAAATAAAAATTAAGTTAGAACAGATGTAAAAGGGTTAAACCAAGAGAAGAAGGCGAGAGAAGAAATCCATCGATAAGCAAGGAGGGTCCTCAAATGAAATCAAACGTAGTAATGCTTTGAGCTCAGACTTCTAGCCTCCAGAATTGTAAAATATTGCAATCCTATTTTTGATACATTGTGGTAATTTGCAGTTCTATAGTTTATAGTCTCTTGCAGAGGCAGTCATAGCAAAATAATATAACTCAGGACCAATTTCAAAAATTAGAACATGCAGATAATCAGAATAACAGAATTAATGACAAAATATATATTTGGAGCAATAGTGACTAAGACCTCAACAAAATTAATTGCAAATTTTAAAGCACAGATGCAAGAAATTTGGAAACACCAAGCAGAGTAAATACAAAAATGTTAGACTTAGTGCTTGATGTGAATGTTTGTGTCATCCTCAAAATCAAATGTTAAAACCTAACAACCAACAGGATGGCAGGAGGAGTTTGTTCTTGGGAAGTGACCCCGTCATGAAATCAGATCATGAATTAGATTATGGTAGTGGGCTTACAAAAGATCCAGAGAGAGATCCAGAGAGAAATCAGCATAAAAACCACGACATGGATCCTCACCACACACTGACTTTATTGGCACATGGATTTGGACTTGTAGAAATGTGACAAATAATTTTCTCTTCCTTATAAGTCATATGCTTTAATATATATTGTTATAATATATTGATTGGACTAAGACATCTAGGTAACTTTTTGGAAGTTTCAGAAAACCAAAACTAGAAAGGTAATCTTAAATTCTGTTAGAGTAAAAATACATCTTAGCCAAACTACAGCAAGGTCAGCAGTTAAGCAGACTTTTATTCTGAAACCATTAAGGAGAATAAGGAGTAAAATATTTGAAATTTTGAAGGAAAAAGTGTTTCAGAGTTTTATACACTTCAAAAATGTCCTTCAAATTTCAGGAGAAAGGAAAGCTACCAGAGAGCAGAAAACTTGAAGAAATTAATTATCATTATATTTTCTGTGCAAAAATGAATAAAAAATTTTACTGGAAGAAAAAAAAATTACTTAAGTCAGAATCTCAGATCTAAAACATAAAAGCAAATCAGAGATAGAATAAGTGATGCTTAAATCCACACAATTTTTATTGTCCACTGGTTAAGGGATAACTGTTTGAAGTTATAATAGGAGAATATGGCAGATAATTGTAGCCAATAAGTCAATAACAGCAATGATATAAGATTGGAATATGGTATTGTTTATGATGTAGGAAGATTTTAGGAATATTCTCCTACAATATCCCGGCATTAGCATGATGCTATTGAAGTTGGAACTAAGAGTTTTAAAAATATGTATTACAAACTATAGAACAACCACTAAAACATCTTTTTAAAAACAATGTACTTATATTCTAATAGAGGAAATGTAATTTAATTGCAAAAATTTTCATATCCAATCAGAGAAGGCAGAAACAGAAAGGGAAAGAAATAATAAGAGTAACGGATATGAGGGGCTGGGGATTTAGCTCAGTGGCAAAAGCGCCTGCCTGGCAAGCGCAAGGTCGTGAGTTCGGTTCCCGGTACCGGAGAAAAACCAAAAA
>NW_004955406.1:27764565-27854721 GCF_000276665.1 Chinchilla lanigera | reverse complement strand
AAAAAAAAAAAAAAAAAAAAAAAAAAAAAAGAGTAACGGATATGAAACACATATAATCGGTGAATGTCAATCTAATAATTCAATAACAAGAATGGTATAAATGCACTATGTTACATTGTTACAGTTAGAAAAAGATGAAAAAATATTTTAACTAAATCAATTCAAATATAAGAATTAACTTTAAAAGTAAAGGAATAAAAAAGATACATTATGCTAACAACCTATCAAATAAAAGTGGGTGAAGTTATCCTGTATTAACAGCTAAAGGAACAGGCTACAGTACAAAGAAAAAACTTGTAGATAAAGGTGAGCCTTACTAATGAAAGACAGATCAGTGAAGAAATAATAATAAACCTTAACAAGTATTCACCTTAGAAAAGAATATCAAAATATTCAAGGGAAAATTGATAACTGAAGAAAAGAAACTTACACTTTTATTCTTAAAATTGAATTCATCAATATCCCTATTTTAGTAATTAATAGGGTAATTAGGGAGAAAATCCATAATGATAAAATTGGAATCACCAAATCTATCAGACAAATTGACTTTATAGAGATTTATAAAAATTCCTTCCAACAATAACACATTACATATTCTTGTCATAATTCAGCTCCCTCTATGTATTCTGGACAAAAGACAATGGATGACATTTCAGTACATTGTGTAAAAGGTAGATACTATTAGCACAAATTGTAACTGGTTTTTTTATTTTATTTCTTTTTTGGTTTTTGGTTTTTCTCCGGTACCGGGAACTGAACTCACAACCTTGCGCTTGCCAGGCAGGCGCTTTGCCGCTGAGCTAAATCCCCAGCCCCAACAATTATAACTGTTGACATTGTCCTGATCACCAAACTGATGCAGGGTTTATATGTTTTTTGGACTGTAAAATCATTTTTTCCCTTTTTATACTATACTCCTTAGAACCAGGTCACTATTAGCAAACCACACAGACTGATTAGTTAACTTTAACCTTTCATTTACCTATTCAACAATTCTTTTATGTCCATATAGCTCAATGTATATTTGTTTACATCTTGAGTTATCATGTTCTATTGCCTTATTTATTCTGTGCTCAATTTTTCCAATTTTGGCTATTGGAAGTCTTTTTTGGAAACATTGCCATGATGATGTTGCATATTTTGCACTATAAGCATTTCTTCACTGACACTGAGGAATGTTCCTAGCACATCTTACATATTTCTGCTATCCCAATCCTAGAATCAGGGTTTTCTCTGTAGAGTTCTGGTCTAGTTACTTGGACACCAAAAACAAAGATCTGGAATCTAGTTGTGCTCATTGCCAAAAAGTTGTCTTTGCAACCTGTTAAATAATGCAACTTGGGAAGTGTTGTCACAAAAATATTCATCTATTCCCTAAATTTACTCTTTTTCCCCTACACACAAAGATCCCCAATTACATAGTTGTGGCTATATATCTACACTGTCGCCAATGAACTGTTCCTGGAAATCATAACAACCTGGAATTCCTGGAATCAATAACAAACATCTCATCAACTAAAAATGAAACAAAACTAAACTATTAGTTCCTTACTACTCTCTTCCTTGATTCCATGTGTGGAAGGAAAAATCTTGAAAAATATGTTTCAAAGATGGCATAGCCCCTAAGAATAACTAAAATCATTATTTTGAGATGATTCCAAATTTCCATCATGCAATGTTATGGTTTAGGTCAGAAATGTCTGCCCCAAATCTGCGGTGTTCAGAGGTGAGGTTTGTAGGCAGGGATTGTGTCCTGGGGGGAATGTAGTCATCAATGAATTAATCTATTAGTTAGTTTATAGCTAATTTTGCTGTTAGATGTAGCCTCGAGGCAGATAACTAAGGGCTTGGCCTGGAAGAATACATTCTTGATTTTAAGCCATTTCTCTCCTTCTGGCACTTCCGTGTTCACAACCTCCTTGGTTTTCCTCTGTGTCATGCCTTTGTGCCATGAGGTTTCTTCTGTGCAATCAACTTAAAAAGTATCAGCCAAATAAAACTCTCTTTCTAAAATTGTATGTGTCAGGTATTTTGCCCCAAGAACGGGAAGGTGGCAAATATATCCACATTATCTAGTAGAAAAATAAATTCATCTCTTGTTTGAGTCATGTCATTTTAGATTTTTTTAAAGAATATTACTCATTGAAAGGAAATGTTTATGCCAATATTGTTTGATCAGTTTTCATGCCTATATCTTATAGTATGAGCAACTACTTTGAAGATAACAATACACAATGTACTGACCAATGCTACTCTCCTACAATCTTGTTTTGAAATTTTATACCATTGTTTTCATTATTTTTATTTTCTTTAAAATAAAATTTTTGTACAGCCTTCATTAGAACAGTAACAATATGATAGCATCTTCTATGCATTACCTTTTGTGTAACACATGCTCAAATTAAATATCTAACTAGTTTACGCACTTTCATGTTAATGGGAAAAGTTTACAATTTGCAAATTATGAAAATTCTTCATGTAATGCAATTTAGCAGGGACTAAATAGTGTTTCACAGGATATATTTCAGAAATGCAAACCTTTTTACTGTTTTTATGGCTTCAAACTGGCTTAGTGTAATTCTTTTCATGTGACTTTTTCTAAAATTCTTACACAAGCATATTGTGCAATCAAAATAACTACCAGTTACTTTCTGCTGTTAGTAATAACATAACAGTGAATATTATGGTATATAAGCTTGTTTTGCTCTATACTACATGACTCCATTTGCTATAATTTTTACATTTATGTCATTTTCACAAGCATGAGTCTATTATTTGAGTACCTAGAATCACACGTAATTGTGCCAACACTTTCTAAAAAATGGGTTTATCTTAGTTAAGATGGTTACACTTAAATTCATAACACAAAGTGTGCTCCAGTTAAGATTATTTTTTACCAGGATTGATGTAATACATTCTCCTGTGATCAAGGAACATAACATTTTTACCTCTACAAAATATTATCTTTCTGAAAATCGGACTCCTTAAGGGCACTGCATATTTGCTTTTGCTTACTGTGAGTCAAAGATTTGTATTTTTTCATCTGTGAAAATATTTACTAAATATTAAATGTTATTAGAATAGGCCAATCACATTTTTTTCAGTGGTCTTTTAACCAGCTATGGCCACTTAAAATTGAATAATATGTGTATTTTCTTCCATTGGTTCATGTATTATACCATACATTCATTTGTTCAACAAAAATCACAGCAGCTACCAACAAATGTGCTTTTCATATTGTTAAATTTTGGCAAGGAAACAATGAAAATCTCACTGTGGTGAGATTGTTGAATGTAGTCCAATATTCATGTTTTCTCTTCCTTTAACAGTGGTACACCTAAGTTTTACGTGCAATCGGCTGCCAGCAAAATATTACATTCCTCAGCAGTTTTCATGCAAAGCTCTGGTTGTACGGGCAATAAGAGAAGGAAAGTTTAGCTGGGTCATTTTATCAGAGCTAGTGATATAATTTACAGGAATGCCTGCAATATAAAAATGTACATTCTCATTATAAAATGATTGAGAATTGTAAGGTAGTATCAGCTGAGCACTAAACCAAGCATAGATCCCTTCTAAGTGTGCAGGGCCTAATGGGCACATCGATGGCAATTCTGAATATTCTTATTTGAAGCACATTTGCTCAGTTCTCCTACTTTTATCCTTTCCTCATTATACAGAAATGGAGAAATCACAGTTGAAAGGTTAAAAATAATATGTTGAGTATTGCACACTACTGTATTATAGCTGGACTATTGGACTAATGTCTAATTTCTACATAAATATGTGAGGTGAAAATAAAATTTGATTTTGTGCAAGGTAGTGTAATTTTTAGTCCTTTTCCTGAATGATTCTGCCAGCACTCTCTCTTCCTCCCTCCCTCTCTCTCTCTCTCTCTCTCTCTCTGTATATTGTTTTAAATGAACATCTTTTAAATTTAACTCCATGGCAATGCAATGCCCACCCAGTTAAATTTCTTTCTCCTTATACCGAATTATTTAGATATAAATTAAAGCTAAATAGGTAATCTGGTATAAATTATATGGGTATAAATTATGTAGTTATAAATTAAAGCTAAATAGGTAATCTGGAGGACAGCTATGTACAGCTAAGTGATTCCTAACTGCTATTAATGTACCAAAGTTTATGCTTTCTTGTACTACATATAAGAATGTTTTCTTTGATATTTACTTTCATTTATTGATGTGCTAATTTCATTAATTAATGTTATATGTTATCACTATATATATATATATATATATATATATATTAACATACTCTAGCTCCAAACAGATTTCTTCAATGTGATCATAATATCAAAGGTTACACCAAATACCTCATATATTCTAAGCAGCGGAGAATAAATTGGGGCAAGGAAGTGAAACGATGGATTACAGCATATGAGTAAAATCAAAATCTTCTGACAGAAAACATACACACTTTCCTCTCTACTCTTATGAGTGGATCAATATACAAATACATAGGTAGAGAAAGGGTTGGAGAGAGTAAGGGGGATATAAATAGGTAATGAAAAGCAAAATTGTAATGTGGAAGTTGTTAGTTTTTTAAACAAATGATGCTTTCTCCCAATGTAATCATGTCTAAATTAATAATAGTAACAATAGTAATAATAGAAATAATGGTAACCGGTTGAAATTGAGTTGAAATATTACGTATTTGGTTGTGCCCTAGTCAGTGCCATTATTCTTTTTGGTGCTATCTGATTGATATTCATAAACTCTTAAAATGCAAACCCACAACATAAAAGCCATTATTTTAAGAACCAGTAGCTAGGGGCTGGGGATGTAGTTCAGCGGCACAGCGCCGGCCTGGCAAGCGCGAGGTTGTGAGTTTGATTCCCGGTTCCAGGAAAAAAAAGAAGAAAAGAAAACAAACAAACAAACAAAAAACCAATAGTTATCAGGAATTGTAACCCTATAGGTTAAGTAATTCTTTATAATATTTAAAAACACTCTCAGTGGATTGAACACCATATAATTTGAGAATGAAAATGTATGGCAGAGTGAACAGAAATATATATATTTCTTGATATTTGAAATTTACATTTACTTTGGATTCTAAAAATTCTAAAAATGTCTTTAGAAAGATAAATTATTAAAATTATCACCAATGCAATTGTTCATTAACTTTTTAAATCTTATCAAAATACATATACAAAAACAAGGCTATACTATTTTTAGTTGCAATATTTTTGGAGAAAATGAGATTTCAAAAAAACAGCAGCTTCCATATACTTTTTTTTTTTTTTTTTTGGGGGGGGTATCTGGAATCAAACTCATGACCTTGTGCTTACCAGGCAGGTGCTTATGCCGCTGAGCTATATCCCCATCCAGCTTACATAAATTCTAAAGAAAGGGAATCCCAACAGGCATAAGTCACCTATAATGTATTCTCCAGTACCAGCCAGAGCACTCTTGCTTCCGACATTCTCTTTCTTCATTAATATACTTGTTTTATATGCTAACAATTGCAAAATTTGACTACATGTTCTCTCAATACATCACATAAATATTCTATTATTTTCCTTTAATTTTCAAAAACTAATTTTTTTAAATAAAATTACTACCTTTTGCAGACATTAGTTTTCCAAAGTTATTGTAGTATATGCCACAGGTGAGAGTAGAATACTGTGTTTTCATAATGGGGATTTAATAAACATTTATAAAAACGTAAATGTATAGCATAGTTCTAAGTGCTATGCATACAACAACCACCATAATTCACAGAGTAGCAGTGAAATCTAATTGTATCACATGATTACAGATTGAACAACGAGGGCACAGAACATGAAATAACTTAGAGGGATCTCACAGCCGATTAATAACAGAAGCAAGATTTAAGCAGATGAATTCTGTTTCACAGTCCATGCTCCTAAGTAGTTAATTTCACCCCTTTATCTTTAAAGTGAAAAGTATCTTTAAAGTGAGAAGTATCTTCAGAAGTGAAAAAAAGTTAAAGGATATATTAATTGCATCATTCATTCTAACAATCTTTGTAGCAATGTTTTTAAGAAAATATGAGGAAACATTTGCCCCTCATGCTGTTAGGTACTTGACTGCTGTAGGAAATTACCAAGACCTGAGAGCCTCAATGAAATTGAAATGTATACTCTCTCACATAGTGTGGAGAGGCCAGAAGCAAGAAATTGGTATCGCTGAGCTGAAATAAAAAGAAAAGCATACTCAAGTCTGTCCAGAGGGTCAAGTAGAGAATAAATTCTTTACTTCTCTGAGCTCCGGTGGCCATATGACAGTGTTCTCTAACTCTGATTTAAATTCTCATTTACTTTGTACGTGCAGTCAAATCGTTCACTGCTTCTTTTTAAGGGGAACAGGGAGGATTCCTTATAGGCTCCCTGAGGTTAATGAGGATGACCACGTCATGTCAAAATCCTAATGCAATCAAATTTTGGTAATTTCTTTATCCCCAAATATAACATTTATCAGAATAGGACTTCATAAGTTTTGCAAGACATTTTTTAGCTTACTACAGTAGTAAATGTATTTAGTTTGAAAACCAGTGTATTTTTTCTTGGTAAGCTGAAAAAGGGAATTTATGAGCATAAATTTAGTGACTAAGGATTACTTACCATTAATTAAGATTTCAAATAAATTTAGGTGGATATTTATCAGAATAATCTTTCAAGTATCTGAACAAGTATAACATGTGTGTAAATATAATTAGAATTTTTTTAATCATTGGTTTCACAATTATTCAAATATTTAGCTATTCAACTCAAACTTTTGAATTCAAGTATAAATATTAAATTAACATCATCATTTTTAAGTATGCAGCTAATGGTGTGAAATAGATTTACATCGTTGCATAAAAGATCCCTAAAACTTTGTTCAGCTTGCAAAACTGAAATTATATACATGAAATATTAGTTTCTCCTCCCTTTTATCTGTGGCAACTACTTTTTAATTTTTATTTCTATGATTTTTAGTATTTTAGATACTTCATATGAGTGTCATATATATATACTGCTGGTTCTTCTGTGACTGGCTGATTTTCCTTAATAAAATGTCTCCCAGGTTCATTCATATCTAAGCAAGTAGGAAAATTTCCTTCATCATTATTACTATATTAGTATTTTCAGCACTGTACATAAAGCTCAAGTCCTTGTACATGTTAAGCATACCCTTTATCACTGAGATGTACACCTAGCCCTCCGAATTTCCTTTATTTTAAGTGTATATATTATTGAGTTATATGTAGAACAACTTTTCTTTACCCATTCATCTGTTGATGCATATTTAGGGTGCTTTTATCTCTTTCTAGTTGTAAAGATAAAATGGACACGAATGCAAAATATTGTTTTCAGATTGTGCTATTACTTCTTAGGTATATACTCAGAAATGAGATTTCTAGATATTATGATAAATCTGTATTTAAATTTTTGGTAGTGTTTTCTATAAAGGCTACTATTTTCTACAAAAGTGAAGAAGTGTCCCCATTTCTTTACATCCTAGTGAACAGCAGCTTCTGTTCTTTTGATAGTGGCCTTTATCTTGAGTTTAAGATGATGTCTCACTGATTTTGATTTGTATTTCTCTTCTGAATTTCTGATGTGTGATGTTGAAAATATTTTGTAGGTTTGTGGGTCCTTTGTATATCGTCTTTGGACATACTTAATTTAAATCCTTTCACTATTTGTAATTCATTATTTCTGGTTTTGAGATTCAGAAGTTTCTTATAAATATAAAATATTAAAACTTTATCAGATATATAACTTGCAAATACATTCTCTATAACTGGAGTCATTTTATGATTCTTTGGATGTGGAGACATTCTTTTAAGATGAATTCTTATTTATCGACATTTTCTTTTTGATTTTTGTGTTTATTGTGTCAGGCCCAGAAAGTTATTACCAAATTCAATGATGTAGACCTTTCCTCCTACTTCTCCTAACTTCATAATATCTCATACATTCTCTTGAATTTATTAAATTATATAGTTTTAAAACTTACATTAACATTTTAATACCTTTTAAAATTTCAATGTGGTATGATGTAAGGTAATCTTGCAACTTTATTCCTTTGTGTATGCTTATATAATTTTATTAAATTGTTCACTGAACGGATGAGGTTTTCCCATGTAAAATCTTTAACACCCAATATCATTTACCATATACTGAAGGATGATCAGATCTGTATTATATTCTGTCAGTCATTATGCCTGTCTTTCTGTTAGCATTCCATTCTTTTGTAAATTATGATATTGTAATATGTTTTGACACCATAAATTGTGATATGTCTAGCTTAATTGTTACTCAAGTTTGTTTTGTCTATTTGGCAAAAGTTCCATAAGAATTTTAATTTTTTTTTTTTTTACTTCTACGAAACTTGCATTTAAGATCTGAATAAGAATCACAGTGACTATGTAGATCACTTTGTTTATTATAAATATTTTAACAATTATAACTTTTCCAGTTCAGGGCATTATTAATTTCTATATATTAACATCATCTCTTACTTCTTTTAGACAAGTTTTGTAGTTTTTATTATACAATTTTGGCTTCCTTGGTTAAATTTGTTCCTAAGGATTTTGCACACATTGATATCGTTGTAAATGGAAGTCTTAGGAATTCTCATGAAAGCAGTTGTACTTGTGTTGCTGTTAAGTTTTTGTCTCCATATGAGAAGAACAGTCTGGAACTCTGCATTCTTATATAGAAGTTATTATATAGATATCATTTATATATTATATATAATTAATATATATGTCATTAATATACCTATCATTAATATATATTATCAGGATTTGTAGAAAGTGATTTGGGCACAATGATAAGATAATGCAGTTTTAGGGTTCAAGTAGCTCAAAACCTAATATGAGAAATATATGATTTTAGAACCTACTACATTATGCTCTTTGTAGTGATAGAGAAGTTATATTAATAAATAGTAAATAAAAACATAGGATCCAATGACAAAATCTTTATAGGAAAAAGAATATCTTATTTCGGTCTTGGATGTTCAACAGAAATGTCCTACTTGTGTGAATGGTAATACATGACATACCCTATTAAAACAATGTAGGCCTGATGTCACATTGAAGTTTTAAAAGACTTGGAAATAGGGAGTGGAATTATTTTGTACACATAAATTCAAACAACATCTCTGCAAAGTAAATTAAAAAAAAACATTTTTGTAGTGAATGGGAATAGCTACAGTGTAGAGACTAGGAAGAAATGTAACAGATAGTTTAACAAGGTATGAGCTGATGAGAGTAGAACATTTATTTTAAATCAGTATAGTGGAAGAAGGAGTTTAGATTTCATGGCAGATTTCTGTCTTTGTTACCTTCTCAAAAATTAATACCATCTTTGGAATTTACTTTGGGTCATATTGTAGATAAATTTCTTAGAAAACTTTAAAGTGAAATTTTCTAAGGAACAACATGCCACAGAAGTCTGTAGCTCAACTGTAGTTCACAAGTATATATTAGATGTTATCCACCTATGAGTGGTACTAGAGTTAAATCATCAGCCACAACAACAAAAATTACATTCTATGTGTAATCTTAGAAATGAATCACAGATACAAATCTGAGGAAACTACACAAAAGGGAGAACCTGGCTGAGGAGAAACACAAGGGTGAAAGTAGATTTCTAAGTAAAATTTCTGGTTGGTTCCTATAAATCAGAACATAAAATAGAAAGTACTCAGTAGAATTTCAGCCCCTCAAGAGTGAATAGGACAGGGGCTGGGGATTTAGCTCAGCGGCAAAAGCGCCTGCCTGGCAAGCGCAAGGTCGTGAGTTTGGTTCCCAGTACTGGAGAAAAAACAAAAACAAAAAAAAAAAAGAGTGAATAGGACAAAGATTGTTGTATTTTATGACCTTGATTACAGAAATTCCATGGCTTTACCTGACCCATTAGGTTCTGTCAGTATTTAAGAAGAGGATGAGAGATGATGAAGGAAACATAATAAAGTATTTTTAAAGGAAATTTTGCTGTGTTCTCTGGGCAAGTGTCTGATCTATGCTGATTTCCATCTTCTAATGAATTATCAGAAGTGTCCACTGTAATTCTCAGGTATTTGTAGCCTAAGAAATGATAAACAAGATGTAGGATAAAATATACATACATACATACATCTTATGTTCCAAAGTACAAACATTAATTTTATAACTGCCTCCAATTTACAGCAACATTAATTCATTTTTAGGCCTATGTCCTTGCTGGAGCAGCCTCTCTGCCCATTATCCTTTTGGTCATTATCAACTGCAAAGTGAAAACAAGAAAGTTTCCTCAAAATTACTACTTAACAAGGATTGAATGAATCTTTTAGATAAAAACAAGAGTAAATCATGGATAGATTGATGTGGTAAGCAGTATTTTATATGGAAAACTCAGAGGTTTGTAAAGGTGAAATGATAAACACAAAGATTATCAATATAATTAAATTAGCTCTATAACTTTGAATTGAACAAAAATAATAAAATTAGATGTATCAAGGTAACCCTTAAAATATTAGTGGGCATATATGACTCCTTGCTGAGGAATTTTGAGGGAGATAAAATTGTTAACATAGAATCCATGTGGTTAAAAAACAGAATTGGAGGGGCTTCCGGCACACAGGAGGCCTCGGGTGGGGAGCGCCAGTCTTCTGGCTGGCTAGCTTCCTGCCTGGTGGCTCCCGGAGGGTGGGCCCCCAGCGCACGGGGAGCCTCGGGCGGGGAGCGCTGGTCTTTGGACCAGCAGCTCACTCCCGACCTCGTCGTTACCCGGAAGGAGGGCTTCCGGCGCACAGGGAGCCTCGGGTGGGGAGCGCCAGTCTTCTGGCTGGCTAGCTTCCTGCCTGGTGGCTCCCGGAAGGTGGGCCCCCAGCACATGGGGAGCCATGCAGCGGCGAGTGCTGTTGCGCGCTGGCCCTTAGGCCAGCCACCGCCACTCAATTGAGAGCTATCATGACACAGAGAAACAGTGACACAATTGGCCCACCATGCACCGACTGCAGTTGCCCACCCACGGATGTGTGTGAATCATTGAAACTTTGAACAACCCCTGGGAATACATGCCATACAATGGGCCACTCTTGCTCCTTCCATTGGAACCAGAAAGTTCCAGAGCTAGTGGAGGAGCAGCTGCTGAACAAGGACTCAGAGAACATGAGAATACAGACTAAGCCCATGGAGTCAGAGGTCCAGTGGACTGGGTTCACGAGAGCCACTCGCAAGCTGTAAACCAGGAGGACCTTGCACCATACCTGCAGAGACTCATTGGAAGCCATTCTTCTCCTGACAGTACAGGCTGTGGTGGAGCTCCAGAGAAGTCTGCAGCAGGATTCCTGCTGCCTGTGCTGACAGTTGGGGAGAAGACACTAACTGGTTGTGGGGTCCCAAAGCAATGGGAAGCTGGAGAGAAAAAGCTACAAAGAATGGCTTTCACCCCAGATAGCTCACTTGAGATGTTAGTAAGAATTTCCTCCTCAGTATTCTATAGCCATGATGAGGAGGAGGCCAAGGAGAGAAAACAAAGAGATCGAGAAAAAGCAGCTGCTTTTGCTGCACCACTAAGAGAAACAGATCCCAGGTCTGATTCCCGGGGCCCTAAGAAGAACTCAACAACTGCATTCATCTGCTACCACTGTTAAAAGCCAGGCCCCTCAAGAGGAACTGCCCTAAGAGGCCCCATGGGCCATGCCCTGGATGCAAAGGAGACCACTGGAGATCGGTCTGCCCTCTGAGGTGGAGGCCCCAGAGCTCAGACCCATGCTACCAGTTAGTCCAACAGGAATGAGAGGGCTTGGGGCATGGCCTGCCTTCTCCCTCTGGCCAGACCGTCATCTCCGTCAAGGAGCCCTGGGTAATCATGACTACGGAGGAACAAGAAAATAGCCTGTTGCTAGACACAGGTGCAAGTCTCTTGGTCCTTCTTTTCAAACCTGGCCTTCCTTCCAGCCACCATACCTCAGTGACAGGAGTCACTGGTGAGGAGGTAATATGCTATTTTTGACAACCCTTAGGCTATAACTACTTATTAGATCCTTCTTGCATATCTCTGTCTTCCTGAGAAACCACTTTGAAGATACCACCATGTATTACAGCAGCCATTGATACTTTCCTACTAATCTATCCATAACTGTGTAAAGTTTGTAATGTTCCTATCCTATTTCATAAATGGATGTATGTTTATTATTATGTGTTTCCTACAACAACCATTGAGAATAGTTAATGATTTTTCAATAGGTCACTCATGTATAGCTCTATTTATTTTCTTTAGAAGCCATTTTGAAGATACCAAAGTATAGTACAACAACTCTTGATAATCTCCTACCTCTTTTGTGTGTAACTCACTATTATTTGTCTATTTGTTTTCCTGAGAAACTATTTTGTAGATAACAATATGTAAAACAATAACCATTGATAATTTCCTACCATTTTGTCTGTAATTTGCTAAGTCCCCCCTATTATTACGTTATCCTTCTTTTACTCTTTAAAATAAAAAAAAAAGAATTGGATTGGGGACAATTATTTTATTATTATAAAGGTATATTTTATGTGATTCTTGACTTAATTATGAATGTAACAAGCTTCAGAACATGCTGAGAAAAACCCCACTTATCAAAATAAAGAGGGTGAGAGAAATTTGTTAAAATGGGGAAAATCAATAAAAAGGCAAAATTATATTTTGTAGTCAAATTTTGATGTCATCTATTCTTTAAGACATCAGAATTTTTATGAGATTCAGCATGAATAATGCTATACAACAGTATAATTTCAAAATATTACATGTCAGTCCAAGAAGACATGTTGTCACAGAAGCATTATAAATATATCTGTCTTCAAGTCATGGAGTGAAAAAATCCCAAAAGTACCAATTAGCACTGGACATCAAGTTCAAATAAAGTGCAATACCACAAATGAGTTTTATGTGAATTGCTTAGAAAGTTTTTTGTTTTTCATACATTGGTCAATTTCTAAATTCCTGTTAAAAATGAAATTAGATTGCCCATATCCGTCAATAGTTTTACATCATAAAATGATCACCTATTGATGATTGTGAGTTAATTTTTACATGAACATACAAAGATAAAAATATATTAATAATTACACAGATTAAAGAATTCCTGTTATCTTTCTCATTGCTTTAATCACCTCCATTTCCTATAAAATCTATAGTGTTACTCTGTCCATATTGTGTTAAAAATATCTAGAATACTGAGTGTGAGAAGTGATATCTCCTTATCTCCATATCTTCAGGAGATATTAAACATTGAAAATTGCTAGAAAACAAGTCAAATGGTCACCTTATTCAAGTTAATGAAACTCTGATGTTTCACATCCTGTAGCACGGACATTTGATTCACTGCTGGCTACATAAAGAACAGCACTTAAAGCTCTGTTACCATGGCCAGGAAACTTCAAAGGGAACTCAATAGAAAGAAAAGGGTAAATTAAATGGTAATTATGCAGGTTCAAATAATGATACATTTAACTGGAACTAAATTCCAACTTGTAGATAAGTGATTTGGTTTCTTTAAAGTTTTAAACACTGTATTCTTTTAATATAATTTGTACAGATTGTAAGGTAATAATTTTTGTTCATTAGTATTATAATTGAATGTGGAGGCATGTAATTTAAAAAATTAAGTGATAAAGAGGACATAATTTTTACCTGCAATGATAGCAGTTATTACTAGCAAAATATCTTTGGTACACAAAGTACCCTTAATAGCATCTTTTTGAGCTTAGAACAAACAATGTGCAGAAAATATGGATTCAAAATTCAAAGTATAAAAAGATAAACTTGATTTTGCATATGTCCTACAGGACTTTTTATTTAAATTAAAATTAATCCTACAAGCATTTTTTCTCAAGCAAAATGCCTCATTTAAAGAAATATTGAAGCCTTAGTAAGGCATATAGCTATATCACAACACTAAAGGCTAAACTTTATGGCATTTCAATTACTGAACAAAATGGAAATTATTTTGGTCATGAAACAATATAATGTGGATGTCCCTGATGAATAGTTTGTAGATCAGGCTTCTGACATCTAGGGTATCCATCAGCCCCTAGGCCTTAAATATTTTGGATCACATTGGACCTGGGATCCAACATTGGAGAAGGTATATGGTGCCTACCTGTTAAACTCCTTAGACAGAAAGTGATTAGTGATTTAGGGAAGAGTCCACAAGTCCCCCACATTTGTAACGACACTTGTACACCCTGTTAGTTCTTTTGTCACTGCAGGATTTGTAACTTGCTCTAAGAATACATAGAAAAATATCTTTTAGAGCTGTTAGAATTATAGGAATAGTGTAGTACAGTAAAATAATTGATGTGAAATATAATTGAGAGGACAGAGGCAGGTGGTAGAATTCAGAAGAGTTCTCTGAGTGGAGAGACCTGCTCCCCTCTCCTAGTGGACTTATGTACAGTGCTTAAGAAGCACTGATATGTGACAATATTCATAGAGCACAGGAGTTATCTTTATGCACGATTTCACTATGGGCAGCATCAGTTATTCATGATCAAAGATGGTCCAAAAGTAGTGCATGAAAATTCTACAAATAAGTACTTTAATTCAAGTGTTGTTTTGAGGAGCATGACAATGTCTTACACTGTCCCCCCTTGCTGCGCACACCCCACAGACCAACTTAGGATGGGAATCATCCCACTGCCCACCATGTCACTCACAACCCACGTATTAGTCACTTCATGGTTACCATACCCGTTATCAGATCGACTTAGTGTCATAGTACGAAGTGGTGCATAGCTCCCTTTCATGTAAATCAGGTGTGGAAGCTCACGGTGTCAGTGATTACCTCATTCACCTCACATCATTGCAAAACATAAGAGTGAGTAGAGTGCTCGCTTCGGCAGCACACATACTAAAAAGAGTGAGTAGAATACAAGATATGTCAACAGAGATCATATTCACATAACTTTAATTACTGTATATTATTACTACTCTATTTTAATACTAGTTAGTATTACTTCTTACTACATCTAATTTATAAATTCAAATTTAACATAGGAATGTGTTTGTATAAAAACAGCCAATATATGCTTCAGTATATATACATTGGTTTCATATATCCTCTGTATGTCCTGGAACATATCTCTGTGCATAAAAAGAGATTACTATATTTAGTCCTAGAAAAGAAGATTCAAGATAAGTTGTGTAGGTTTTACTGGGACTTGGCTACATTAACCTGATTTACACCCATGTGGCTAATATTCTGGAGGTCAAGATGGTATCATGTGATCCAAAGCCCCCACCATCTATCACATTACTAGCCTATATGGTGTAGCCCAAAGTCCTATGATAAACAAAAGGACATTTATCAGAAAGAGCTTTCTAAAAGATTAGCAGTTAGCCTCCAGGAGGCCAAAGGAAAGGCTAAGCTCTGATAAGGTTAAATTCTTGACTACAGCGTTATTTATACAATTTATATTAATATTTGCTTGATGAGAAAGAGTCACATGATATCATCTAAATAAGAGGAGACTGGCAAATGTTATGGTTGGTATTATTTGTTAAATAACTTATCTTCAGCTGCAACTGTTCACAATAAAAAGGGAAGACAGATCTTTACGTATAGCAAATTATCCTTGCCAGAATGTAACTTTCTGTATGTCAGTGACTCTCAAATTTTTACATCCTTGAGGTGGATTCATAAAAATATACCTGGGATACATAATTGCTATTGGAAAGCTATTTAGTTATCTGTTCTGCTTGAAAAATACATAGAAAAATATCTTTTAGAGCTGTTAGAATTAGAGGAATAGTGTAGTACAGTGAAATGATTGATATGAAATATAATCGAGAGAACAGAGGCAGGTGGTAGAATTAAGAAAAGTTCTCTAATTGGAGGGGCCTGCTCCCCTCTCCTAGTGGACTTAAGTACAGTGCTTAAGAGGCACTGATATGTGACAATATTCATAGAGCACGGGAGTTATCTTTATGCATGATTTCACTATGGGCAGCGAAATTTTATGAGAATTTCAAAAAGGTTTAACTCACAATCTCTGTGATTAAAATATCGCTAATATTTAATAGTAAAAGTATACTGGATATGTAATGTCATAAGCACTTTGCAAGTATTATTTCACTTAGTACTTACAGTAAATTAAGAAAAGAGTGCAAACAGCCATTCAGTCAATCTGAACAGCAAGGCAGGCACCTGTCTCAAAAATTCATGTTGAAATGCAGTAATGTTTGGTCTGAAAGACTAAATTTTAACAAACATCTGAAAGATTGTTTTCACACTCAGGTTTATTTATGTTAGGACTAATACACAAATTAATTATACCAGAAATTATAATTCCTAAATTATGTATTTCTAAATTTATGTATCAGAATAATAATTTATGAATCTTAAAATATTTAATTTGTATTTAATTCCTGGATATCACCTTGTTCTCCTTAATATGTAGGATAATTTATGTACAAACAAACTTTTTTGAGAAATTGTTACATTTTTACTACACTTATCAGAAGTTAAGTTGCCATATAACTTTAGTATGATCTTAATCCAATGACAATGGTTCCTTTACCTTATTAATTATTCCTCAGGACTTTAGCTTGTTTTCAAGCTTTTAGTAAAGCAAGTACATCAGCATCAAATCTCAGATTTTCCAAATAGCAATATTTAGAAAGACTGATAGCATGGAGTATAAAATTACTTCATTTTTCTTTTTCCTGGATTATTTTAAATAGCAGTTTTAATACAGTTTCATCTGATCAATTATGTCTCTGTAAATTCTGCTATCTCTCAGCCCAGAAGTTATATGGAAAACTGCATATATATAACCATAGGCATATTTATATTTCCTCTTGGTGATTTTTAAACAACCAGTGATCACCCCACTTCTCACTGATGCTGTTAATCATTTCAAATGGAGATACTCAGGATAAATGTTTTTTTGTGTTGAGAGTTTAATATGTGTTGTTATCACCATAATGAGCCTTGGAATAGCAGGAGCTGATGAGACATAAAAATATACATAAACTTTCCTTGTATCTACTCAACTGAGACATGTTTCTGGTGTGTTTATTGAATTAATTAATTACCCAGGCAGACAAGCAAAGAACAAATGAGGCATGGTTATCGCTCACCATTTTCTGTATTTGTTGTACTTATATTTTGGTGACGTTTAAATTTTAGGTAATCTGGATTATCTTTACCTTCTATCAAAATGCATGTTATGGAGAAGAATGACAATAAGACTCACCCTACCCAATGGAACCCAGTGGAAAGCATAGAGTTAGAATGGGGTAATGGAGGGTCCTATCAACTGAAGGATCAAAAATCCTGAAGCACCAGTTGGCCAAATATTTCTGGAAAAGGGACTGGAGAGCTAGATTTATTCAGAATTTTCAAAGTACTTACAGAAATGGTATTTAATTAGGAAATGTGTAAGCCCGGTTTCTGACTGTACCCACTGGACATTTGAAAAGGCCTTAAAAACAGGGTCACTGAGAATATCAGTAGCTGTTATGGACTGAATTAGTACTCTCAAAATTTATGTTTAATTCCTACACGTACAAAGTGTTTCAAATGTAAGTTGGTAATTATTATTGAATGGGATCACAAAGATGAAAGCCTAATCAAATATGACTGCTGACCTTAGGTCAGAGGACATCTGCACAGAGAAAAGGCTGTGTGAGCATGAAAAGAGCCATCTGCAAACCACAGAAAAAGACCTCTCCTGACTCCTTGACCTTGCACTTCTACTCTCCAGGGTAGAAATACACATTTCTGTTGTTTAAACCACTCAGTCTAAAGCATTTAAATATGGCAGCCCTAGAAAACTAATACTGACAAAAAAAGGAAAACTAATAGTGGATTGATCAATTGTATTTTAACATAAACTGTAGAAGCTAAATTTTACTCAGACCAGACCTGAATCAATAAAAGCACAACCAAATTACAAAACAAGTCTGTAATATATGAAGTGAAGAAAACTTAATACAGCACCCTTCTTTCTTCTTATTGTACAGGTCCATTTGAAAAATATATTGACACACAAGTAGCTGTATTAGAAAGTAAAGAAATAGCTGAGGAGTAAATTTTAGTGTCTGTTAGATTTTTGAGGCATAGAAAAAAAAACAGTTCAGGTAAAGAATGTGGCTCATTTTTCAGGGTACAAAGCTTCACTAGAACTGAGATGGGGAGCCTCTACAGTAGAGAAAAATGATTAAAAAATTGCCATGGTGTCCTGTTCCATAACAAAACAATATACCCATTATACCAGACACTACATACCCACTCATGAGCATCTATAGTACCTGTTCACAGCAAAATTAGAGGCACTGAAAATACTTGAGGAATTAGCATAAAATACTGTGTGGATTCATCAGACTCTACATGTTTCCCACATAGACAGAGTAATACAATTAAATTTTCCCTATTATACTTAAATAATGATTTAAACTAGAATAAAAACAAATTAATTATTTAAGCAAACCGGAAATCCATCTATGTGAGAATATCACTTCCAATAAATTAATGCAAAACAAAAATTTCAAGTTTTACTATGAAATGATGCCACATAATAAATTTAGGAAATGTTACCCTACATCTGACAGTATCTGAAAAAGATGTGGTGCATGGCTCCAAGTAATTCAGAAGAATCCAAATAACTTCATCAAAAAACCCTTAGGTTTAAAAATGAACTCCAGCAATGTAGCAGAATACAAGATCAATACACAAAAATCATTAGCATTTTCCTGCATCATTGATGAATGGGAGAAGAAAGAAATTATGAGAATAATAACATTCACAGTGACTTCAAGAACAAATGAAATACCTGGCAATTAACATAACCAAGAAAGTGAAAGACCTCTACTTTAAAACCTACCTTAATTTGAAAAAATAATTCACCTCTACATTTAAAAAATGACATTAATTTGAAAAAGGAGAAGGAAGTTTACATTACAAAATGGAAAGTTGCCTCCTGTTCCTGGATAGGCAGAATCAATATTGACAAAATGGTCATACTTTCAAAATCTGTTACCCAGATTCATTGAAGTCCCAATCAAAATACCAACAGCATACTTTTCAGGTGTAGAAGAAACAATCCTGAAATTCATGTGGAACCAGAGAAGGCCTAGAGTAGCAAAAGGAATGTTGGAAAACAAGAGCAAAACAATAGGCATAGCAATAGCTAACTTCAAGGTGTTCTGCAAGGCAATAGTGATAAAAATGGCATCAAACTGGAACAAAAACAGGTATGGGGATCAATGGAACACGATTTAGGATGCAGAAAGTGCACTAGATACATTCAGCTATTTGATCTTTGACAAAGCATAGGTTGGAAGAAAAATACCATATTCAACAAGTGGTTCTGGGAAAATTATCTGTGTGAGGAAGATTGAAACTGAACCCTTATCTCTCACCATACACTAAATTCAAATTGAAATGTGTCAAAGATATAAACATTAAAACAGAAATACTGAACATGTAGAAGATAAAGATATAGGTGCAGGAAAGGATATTCTCAGCAGAACCTCAATCTCACAGGAAATAACAGCAATGGACAGCACATGGGGTTATGTCAGACTTAAAATCTCTATAGAGCAAAATAACCAATCAGTAGAGTGAAGAGACAACCTACAAAATGGGAAAAAAATTCCCAAATACTCCTCAGAGAATTAATATCCAGAATATGCAAAGAACTCAAAATAATTAAACCACCCGGAATTAAAGATATAATAAAGAAATGGGCAAGAGAAAAGAACAGACACTTAATAGAGGAAGAAATAGAAATGGTCAACAGCTATATGAAAAACATGCTCAGTATCTCTGGCTATCAGAGAAATGCAGATGAAAACAATGCTAAGATTCCATATTACTCCAGAAAAAAAATGGCAATTAAAAAAAATCAAATAATTACGCATGCTGGCATCGCTATGGTGAAACAGAAATATTCTTTCATTTCCCGTAAAAATGTAAACTAGTAAAACTATTATGGAAATCACTATGGAGATTTCTCAAAGAACTGAAATTAGAATTTCCATATGTCCCAGTGATCCTCTTGCTAAGGATCTTTCCCAAAAAGCTTAAAATGTCATACTCTATTGATACATACGAACCAATATTTATAATAGTGCTACTCCTAATAGCTAAATCCTGCAACCAGGCTGCACACTCGTCAACAGATGACTGAATAAAGAAAATGTCGTATCTATATAATGAAATACTACTAGGCTATAATGAATGACAGATTGGAGACATATGTAGGAAATGGATGTACCTAGAAAATATAATATGAAGTGAAACAAACCAATCTCAGAAGTGTGAATACTTTGTGGTGACTTTCATTTGAGTGCGTCAAAGTACAAACAAAAGATAATAATAAAGATGGATACAAGAGGACAAAGAGATCAATCTCTTGCTATAGGGAAGTGGTTCAAAGGAAAAAGTATGAGTGTTGAGGAAGGGAAATGGAGCTAAGTAGAATGAAAATCTGAATAACCTCAAGGAATGTAAACATTATATGCCAGAACATCAGGTAAGAGTAATAATTATCAACAAGAATAAAATCTTGGATAGGGGGATTGCAGAAGGGAGAAAATGAGGGATAGCAAAGGGGAAAATATTCATAAAGAAGAAAGCTGTGGTATGTACATGTCCTGACACCCCAGGATAGCTGTAAATTGCATGAACTGCAAACATATATTAATAAAATTTTAAAAATTGAAAACAGAAGAGAATTGGGGACTGACTTCATGTGGATATACATAGTCTTTATGAAATTTAAATTTTTTGCTTGTAATATTATTAAACGAACAGTAAAACAATATATTAACACTAGCATAATATAGTAAGCAATAGAGATCATATGTAATTAACTTGGAACACTATGGCATTTTGTCCCATAAAAATACTTACATGGGCTAGTTCTTTTAAAGGGTTGATGCTAAACTAGCATGAATTGCAGGTACAAATAAATACATAAGTGTTCTAGAAATTATGAAATAGAAATACATAATGGCCATTATGGGAGAGGATGTATGTTGTATGGAATAATTATTTTAATGTTATCCTTCTCTGCATATTTGTTTTACTACTTCAAATTTTTGGACAAAGTATATTTTTCATGTATTTTTCAAATTAAATTTATTTAAATTTAGAGATATTTTATAGGAAATGTAAAACAATTTTACTACTTGAGTTTTTGACTAATATTCTTTTTCAGAAAAGTTTTTTTTACTGTAAATGGTAGCATGATACACAACAAAACAAATTTTGAATATCAACTTTTATTGTTTTACATAACATATGGCAAAGATTCTTCTTCAAGAAAATTTCTTTGCTTTTCTAAATATTTATTCATAATGCATTTGAAGAATAGTATTTATATCCAAATGTATGAATATAATAATGGTTTTTTCATATATACATTTCATAAATATATATATGTGAATATTGATATATCATTATCCAGTAAAAATCATTAAATTATTTTCCACAGAATAAATATATATATGTAAAAAACACTAGATGCAATTTTTAATTAAATTGAATAAAAGGAACAATATTAGAAAAAATCATAATTGCAGAGCTAAAACAAATTAATATTGTCTAATTGAATGTTTCTTATGTAGTAGCTGGGTAAAAATTAACTCATTGAAATGGGTAGTAGAGTAGCTGAAAATTACTGAAGGTTTAGAATATACCTTAAATCTAGATTTTCTGATAAATTCAAGTGTCAGAAAGCACAACAAATGTCAAGTGTTATCTTGTACATATCTTAGAATTACAAATGAAGTAAGTGATATTCCAAACCACTGCCAAGACTAAACTGTATTTTCACAGCTAAAATTGATTTCTTATTATAGCTCTCCTAGCTGACAACTTGAGTGAACATCTTTCTCAAGCTCAGAAAACAATGGAGCTATTTTTTAGGAATGATTAATAGTTGGAAATGTACCACAATGAAGAGATTTAAAAACGTAGTTAGATAAATGAACTTTATTAGTAGTAGTACATAGATGTATTTGACATATTTGAGTATATAATGAAAGAATACTATAAGTAATTTGACTTTGTTTTCTTCTTAAAGTGGTTCATTGTAGACATTGTTTTAAGATGATGTAAGTCCAATACTGCCTCTATCTATGCTACCAGAATTGAAGCAAATAAAATTTTTGTCAATTTTAACTTATAATCAAATATATTTGACTTACCTTGGTAGGATTATATTTATTGATAATTGCTAGACGTTTTTTACATACACTTGCCAAGAACTCTTTATCTTCCATTCATGTTTTAATACTTCTCTGCTTATTTATTTTGCATTTGCTTATTTACTTAAATTCTACATGTAATGGTAAAAAATATTCACAAATTCTTATATGTCTGACATCAGCAAAAAAAAAAAAAAAAAAAAAAAACACCGCTTGAAAACAGCATTTTTACTCCCAACAGAATTTCCTGAAACAATGAATAAACAACTATTTGAGGTAAAGTAACTAGAAAGTGTTCGAGAAAAGGTGAATAAAGCAGCAGAAATTCTGTGTAGTACAGAAACCCAGGATGGCTTCATAAAGAGGACAAAGGAAAGCCTTGCCTCTTCCACCCCATCCTCTAGTCAGGATCAGGTTGGAAAGAGGGGTACTCTTCCTTGCTGGAAAGAAATCAGAAGCGCTCTCAACCCATATACGCATGCTTGCTGGGATGAACCAAAATGATGTCTCAGGTGCTCTTTTCCAGAAAAGCCAGAATTCCCTACCTAACCTAGAATCAGACAAACCCCCACAGTCTGAGTTGCTGGGACACGCTGCTTCCCCAGGGAGTGGACGAATTGCAGTGCTGTTCCTCTTTCTTTGTGGCTTAAACTACAGATGCATCTTGTCATTTGTGTGAACTTGTAGGAGCTGCAAGTAGCCTCCTCGGATATGGGCTACTGTAGTGTCCCATTATCCTAGGATTCAGAGTCACCACTGCATGATACCCATCACTTGGAGACAAAACTACTGGTGTGCCCTGTTAGTTCTGGGTCACAATGCTGTTCTGCCCTGCTCCCCAGGGCCTACACTTCCAGGGTACTCTTTCTCCAGAGCACTCTTTCTTCAGCGCTGTTAGAGTCACAACTTGCCTCCCATTGCCAGAATCACAGCTCCATCCCAGATCCTTATCCCAAGCTTTTAGGGCATGGCTCAAAGCAACCACCCCTATAAACAGTTATATGTACCAGTTTACATGTACCTGTACCTCATGTTTCAAGACTACAACAGAGTAACAAGCTTCGAAATTAATAATCTAGCTCCACAGTTACTCTGAGCTCTGGGTATCAAGTGTTGCTATGGTTTCTCAGGGGTCATATTAGCCCCAAACCAAAAAGACTCTCTGAGCTAATTTTCCCCGTCATAGTAAAGACAAGACCAGAACTATCCTTATTTCCCTTTTCTACTGAATTACACAATCATCATCACTACTACAGATTAGTGCAACTTGACTATTAGGCATTCTCTGCTATTGCTGAATTTAATCACAACTGAATAAGATGCATGAAAACTATGCCACTCTGCCACATGGAACCGAAACACCACAGCCCTACCAAGTGGTCCCATAAGGTTCATCAACAGTTGAGATTCTTAAACACACTCAACCACCTCATCTTTGATAAAGGGGCCAATCAAACTCACTGGAAGAATGATAGCCTCTTTAATAAATGGTGCTGGAAAAATTGGCTTAATACCTGCCAAAAACTGAAAATAGACCCAAGCCTATCACCATGCACCAAACTCAAGTCAAAATGGTTCACAGATCTCAATATTAAACCAGAAACACTAAATCTATTGGAAGAGAAAGTAGGTAAAAACCTCGAAGACATAGGGGTAGGCAGAGAGTTCATGAATAAAAACCAAACTGCACATGAAACACTTGAAAGAATCAACAACTGGGATCTCATCCTACTGAAAAGTTTCTGCACATCTAAAGAAATCACCAGCAGAGTCAAAAGAAAACCCACAAACTTGGAAAAAATTTTAGCTGATTGTCCCTCAGACAAAGGGCTTCTATCTAGAACATATAAAGAATTAAAAAATTTCAGCCCCTCCAAATTCAAAGACCCAATCCAAAAATGGGCAGTGGAGATGAACACACATTTCTCAGGCAAGGAGATACAAACGGCAAATAAATATATGAGAAAATGTTCAACATCATTAGTCATTCGAGAAATGCAAATTAAAACAACACTAAGATTCCACCTTACCCCAGTAAGAATGGCTAGCATTAAGAAATCAACCAATAACAAATGCTGGCGAGGCTGTGGAGAAATAGGAACCCTTCTCCACTGCTGGTGGGAATGCAGACTGGTGAAACCACTGTGGAAATCAGTTTGGAGATTCCTCTGAAAACTAGGTTTAGAGGTCCCATTCAACCCAGCTATCCCCCTGCTGGGTATTTTCCCAGAAGATCTAAAAACATCATATCACAGTGATATATGTGCACCTATGTTCATAGTAGCACAATTTGTAATTGCTAAAATGTGGAAGCAACCCAAATGTCCATCCACCGAGGATTGGATAAGAAAATTATGGTACTTTTATATAATGGAATATTACTCAGCTGTAAAGAAAGATAAACTCGAGGCCTTTATATTTAAATGGTCACAACTAGAGACCATACTCATAAGTGAAATAAATCAAACATACATGTGCAAGCACCGCATTGTGTCACTAGTGTAAAACTTGAAAGAGTTAATTTAAACTCGGAGGTATGATAGACACTGTGAAATGATAGGAAACTGCTGAAGAGTAAAGGGCTTCCAGGATGTGGAAAAAGAGAAGGGAAAGAAGGAGAAATTCTGTATGTATGTATATACAGGATAGTTAACATGGTTGTTCTTCTGTCTTCTATTTCTATGCTGAAAGAAACTGTCAATGAGTCTTTGGATGACCAGTATTGCATGTCTATATCTGTTTTCATGAGAAGCCACTTTGAAGATATCAATATGTAATACAACCACCATTGTTAATTCCCTACCACTTTGTTTGTAACTCTGTATTGTCTGTATTGTGCTTGTGATATGTTGTAAAATGTTGTATGTCTGTTAATGTTTCCCTCCTTTTATCTTTAAAATAATAAAAATAAAAAAGTAAAACAAAAAGAATGGCTATCATCAAGAAATCAACCAAAAAAAAAAAAACAAAAAAACAGTTGAGATTCTTCCTCTGAAAGCAATTGTGTGAATTTTAGGAGCGCCTACCTCACCAGAGAGCAATGTAAAGCTACAAGAAACAGAAAAGTGTAAAGAAAATGGTGGTGATGATGGAACACAAGAAGTATCCATTACCTGAACCAAAAGAGACAGAAATTTACAAACTTCATGAAAATAAATTCAAACAAATTGTCTTAAGTAAACTCATAGATCCAAGATAATACAACTAGACAGTTTATTTAAATCAGGAAAATGATATACGATATGAACTAGAAGTTCAATCAAGAGGTAAATGTCATAAAAATCTCACAACTATAAAACATAGTCAATAAAATTAGAAAAAAATACAATCAAGATCTTCAAACACAGCCTGGATGAAGCAGGAGAAAGAGTATGGTAATTGGAAAGATGATTACTTAATCATTTAGGAATGGGGGAAAGAGTTGGGGGCAGCTTATGAGGGATAGTGTGACACAATTAAGTGAGCAAACATATTATGTGATTTAGGAAAAAATGGACACAGAGGAAAGGACAGAAAGTTTATTTAATAAAATTGTTGAAAATTTCATGAGTATTTAGAGAGGTAAGACCATTAAAATTACTGAAGCTCCAAGGTCCACAGTTGGTTCCAACCCAGAGCCCTTCTCCAATTCACATAGTAATCAAAGTGTAAAAATTCAAAGAATTTAGAAAGCAGTAGAAAAAAGCAATAAGTTACATAAAAGGAAAACCCTGAATGGGCTACCAGGGAATTCATCGGTAAAATCTTTGTGTGCCAGGAAAGAAAGGGATTACATATTCAGAGTGGGACAATCCTGTACTCAGTGAATCTGTCCTCCAAAAAAGGAGGAGTAATTGTAGTTCACAGACAAAAAAAAGTGAAGGAATTTACCACACTGGACATGCAATAAAAGAAACCACTGCAGGAATTCCTTGAAAAAAAAAAGGAAAAGGAAAGAACAATTAGTATTATGAATACATAAGAAACATAAAACTATTGCTGAAAAATTAACAGTTAAGACTTTAATAATACTTTGATGGCAGTGTTTGTATTTTGCATATCTCCATTATGAAGATGCAAAATCAAAGTGATATAAAGCCTAAACTATATTAATGTTTCCAGAAATATATATGCAAAGTGTATAAAATATGACATTATAAACTGAAGGTGGTAGAGTCAGTCTAAACATTTTGTATAAAAAATGTTTTTACCAGTTTAAAATAGTTGATTGTAAAACCAAAATGTTTTATACAAATTTAGTAACCATAGAATAAAAACTACAATGGATATACAAATAATAAAGTGAAAGGAATTAAAGTTCAAACATACATTAAATTATCAAATTGCAAATAGAAATCAAGTGGAGCAAAGGAACACAGGCATTACAGAGCAAGCAGAAAACACAAAGAGGGGCTGGGGTTTAGCTCAATGGCACAGCGCCTGCTTGGCAAACATAAGGTCATGAGTTCAATTCCTGGTACAGGAAAAAAACCAGGAAAAAAAAAAAAAAAAAAAAAAAAACAGAAAACACAAAGAATGTAGCAAAATTTCACATTGTCAGTGTTGAACATAAATGAATTACATTCTCCAATCAAAAGATGTGAGTAACTGCATAATAAACAAAAGAAGAATCCAATTACGTGGGGAGCAGCGGAAGCTAAAGATCTGTCACATGTGTGGGGCTCATGCAGGGCTGGACTGAAAACAAAGAGCGCCCAAGTCAAGCCACGTGAACAAGCTGCTCCAACCCAGAGACCATCAATCCTGGAGAAAACCCAAGAACAGGTTGCTAGGCAAAGGGTGTCACCTGACATCAACTTGCCAAATGTATAAATAAACGCCCTGCAGTGGTTGAGCAGTTGCTTTCCTCCCATCAGGAGAGAGGGCTACAGCTGACCTCAGTTTTCTCTCTGCTGATTTTAATTTTTATTTCTCCACCCCCTCGGTCCTTCCCCTTAGGAACTTTGAGAGCTGTGCTGGACAAGGCACAACTACGTGTACCTTACACAAGTCTAAAAGTTTTAAGAACATGCATAGCCTGAAAGTGAAATTCTGGAAAAAAATGTTCTAGGCACATAGTAACCAAAAAGGGAGCAGAGGTACTTGTAATTATATGTGATGACATAAGCCTCAAGTGAAAAGCTATCATAGAAAACATGACAGTATTTAATGATAGAGGAATCACTTAATCATGTGGACATGAAATGATATGTGCAAATAACATAGGAACACTTAAATAAATACATGAAACAAATAAAAGAGGAAACGATAAATAGCATGAAAGCACTAAAGAATTTGACACTCTACACTCAACAGTGGACAGATCAAACAGAAAATGTGCAAAGAAATAGTTGGCTTGATTCGTACTTTTTACAAAATGGATTTTACAGAGAGTCATTAGATTCTATTCAATAGCATCAGAATATGTATTCTCTAAGGGATACAGGGAACATCCTTAGGACATATCATATACTAGGCCATGAAAACACTTAGCAAAATTTTAAAACTTCAAATAATTTTTAGTATTGTTTTAAACAATAGTGGCATAAAAATTGAATGGGAGAATCATGGAAAACTTCACAAACATGTAAGTGAAACATGAATAAAAAATGAAATCCAAAGAAAGTAAAAGGAAACTTCTGGAGTCATTGGCTAGTGTTGTAAATTCTGAAAACTAACTCATTTCCCCACACAGAGTACCTTTCAGAAATAATGTCAGGACAAGACTTTTTTTTTTTTTTTATACATGGAGTAGATGCTCTGGTTCTGAATCGAATGCTTCTACTGGCTACTGCAAAAGTTCAAAGATTTAAAAAAAATGTAATACAGTAATATATGTATAAAGCTAGAAGTATTTTATAATCTAAATTTTCATTTTCTAAAAGAAGCATTTCAAACAAGAGAAAGATCTATATTGTAATAATTTTTGATAATTTTATATCTAATAAAATAATATAACTGATCCAAATTTTGATGTCTGCTGGATTTTTAATAAATGTTTTTACATAGAAAGTGTTACGACTCAAAAATTTTTAATTACTATTTATATATATTTCAAAAGTACTATTGTACACTGGTGACATTTGATATATATGAATATTTGTGTGTTATATATATAGTGGTTCCTTGATTTATGAATTTAATTTGTTTTATGATTTTGTGGCAGATGGTTTTCATGTTTGTCATTTGATGTAGTGTTTGTGCAAGGAAGCAAAATTTTGTTGAGTGTTTTTGTTTGCAAACTGAATTTTTTTGCAAACAGAGGCATTCATGAACCAATGTATTTACAGATATATATATTTCTTTTTATTTTAAATACATACACATATTTACATATGTAATAAATACATATATGTGTTAAATTACATTTAAGTGTACATATACTCATAGCATACATATATATTACAGATTACATGCTATATGCTACATTACATGTTATATTCCTCATGGTCATTATAAGATCATGCTTCCTAGGTTATTTTAGCTGTTCTATGTGATGGATTGCTAGGTAAAATACTGAGAGAAACAGTAAATTATATTCCAGTGATGTGCTGGATTCTGGTAATAAGCACAGTAGCTTGACAAATGTGAAATCATTGTGCCTTATTAATTTCCACCATGCTGTCTCCAGGAAAAATTGATGCCACTCCAAGGAGAATTATCAGTGATCATAATTTTTGAAGTATTAGAGAAATATTAAAAGTCAAGAGAAAATGGTTGTTGTATGCAAAAAAAACATGTTATGGCATATTTCATTTCCTTATATCCAGGTCACATTAATGAGGAACTGGAATTATTTCATCTTTTGTGTATCTTATATGTTCAACTCACTTATAGCAGAATTCAATTTATGATTCCTGTTAAATCAGAACTTGATTAGAATTCTCTTAAAATTTGCCACATTAGTTATTTCCATAATAAACTACTTATGTTTCATCCAAAAATTTTGATATATCTAAAATAGCATACAATATGAATGTTTTTGAAAGAAATGCAAAGTATTTGTTTCCTTTGCTATCTGAATTGGAAATATGTCTTATGTGAATTTATATATTTTACGTCATAAAGTTGAAGAAAACAAAGTCTAAACATGTCAACATACCTGAGCTTTCTTCAGATCTTCTTAAGGAATTTATTGGTTTCAATATAACTGTTGAGTACAAACTCAGGATGGATATCGCAAATAATAGATGCAAGTGAATAGCAGTGCTAATATTTTCTGGATTCTTGTCATTTTGTTCCAGCTTATACACCCTACACCTTATTTTCATGGATTCTTTTTAATGTGTTAAATATCTTCCATGTTAACTTCAATTGACTATGCATCCTAAAACTCTTGGAAACTTCTAGTATAAGGAATTTCTTAAGATTGTATCTTTATTTTTCTAGAGAAAAAGTTTCTTTTTTGTAGGATTTCATTTTATCTAAGAATGTTTTCCTATAGAGTCTCAGGTCCCTTAACTTGATAGTTTAGCAATTCACAAGATGAGTCTTAGAATGTCGGAGACCCACAAATTTTTTTCTAATTTTAAAAATATTTCCAACTCGTGTTCTTCAATGAAAACACTCTAGTGAAACAAGATAGCATTTTACACAATGTAGCAAATTTCTCTCATGATAATCTATAAAATTTTCAAATATATTGAACAAATGCACAAATATCAAAAGAGGAAAGACCTTTGTGAAAGCAAATAACTTAATTGTTTAATTTACCATGTCAAAAATTAGATAACTGATTGAACTTACAATACCTATATTTGTTAATAGTATAAAAAACTGTTATATTAAATGGCACAAAATAATTTCAAATTATTTTAAATATGATAAAAGCATACAATAATATAAGATACATAAAGAAGAGCTCCAATATATATAAATTTTCCAAAATTGAGCATACTTGGTCAAATTGATCACATAAAATATTCTGATGCACTATGTATTATATTCTATATACACAACTTTAATTTCTGTTTCATTGTACTAAAACATCTAAACTGATTTTGTGGACAGTAATGGTAATAGGTTTTCTTGTCCTCTAGTAAAATGTCTCTGTGAGTTGTTTTTGTGAAAGTGGCTTTTACTCTCAGTTTAATGAGTTTAATAAAACTTAATGATACATCTTCAAAACTAATGAAGCACTTTGAAATGGAAAACAAAGGAAAATATAGCTTGGTCTACCACTGCACCCCAAAAAAGAGAAAAAAGTATTTTTCTCAGAGGTGGAATGTAGATAAAGCATAACTGTATCCCAATGACTATTTAGATGAAAATTGTCAACTGGTTGACAAAATATGTAGTATTTCTTCCCTTTAATTAAGAGAAAATAATTCTTGTGGTACAATTTAAATTACATATAAACATGTCTTTGTATTGTATTTCACAGTGATAAGACAGTTAAAAGCCTTGCTATGTGAAATTATACTGAATAAATGTTTTTTTAGTGTATTAGTGTCTTTATAAAAGGATTGAGGTTGATGATGCTGTGTTCAGGATGCTGAGGACTCTAGTGGTTTGCAGAAGGACCAAGTAAGCTAGAAGTCAGTGACATTAGAGCAGAGTTTAAAGTTCAATTGCATGGAATTTTCTGAAGTTCAAATTTTCATACAGTCACTCTTTCTGAAAGCATCTGTATTACGTATAAGTTGCAAACAGATTTATTGTCACATTATAAAATAAGTGCAGTGACCAATGAAAATGAACCTAAATTAAGAGAAAATATTCCCTAACAGCATTTGATATATATAGAATATTAATAATTCAATGTAAAATATAATCAACTTAAAATCCATGATGTTTTTTGAATTCTAGATCTTTGAAAAGTAAATAAATTCTTCTTTTATTTTTTGGTCTTTTTGAGACAGGGTCTTGGTATGTAGTTCAGGCTGGCCTTGAGCTCACTTTGTAGCCCAGTCTGGTCTCGAACTCGCAATGATCCTCCTGCCTCAACCTCCCCAGTGCTGGGATTACAGGTGTGTGCCACCACACCCAGTGAAAATTAAATAATTCTTAAACTAAAAAATTAGCAATGTGTCTGAAAGTCAAGGATACTCTTGAGTATCAGATAGAAGTTTAGAGACATTTTGCTGAAATTTTAATATTAATTATTCAGTGTTTTTCTATAGATGAGTTAATGAACCCCAGATTTACCACTTAACAAAATGTGAACATAGTAAATAATTATGAAATCTTGGTATGTTGCTTGGGTAAAAGAGAACTATAAATGCTTTGTCTTTCATCTCTATTGCTGTTTACAGTATGACATGGGATTACGTGCTTATACATACAATATTTTGAAACCACAAAATTATGTACACCATTTAATTGCTAACCATTATTTTGCCTACTTTTACATAGCAACAAAGTGGAACTCATGAATTTCAAGATATAGTGGAGCAAGTAAACATTTTATTTCCTGGATTCTTTGATGCATATTTTTATGAACAGTGCTGACATATCGCTGTACTAACATAATAAATGACTCTCAAATATCATCACTTGAAAGTGTTATCAACCTTGGTCTCTATATTTATTTCTGTTTCTGCAAACAATACTTAAATGATAAGTCGAACCATACTTACTGAAAATCTAAAATATAAACTTTTTTTTAAAATGTTGATATTGACTGAAGTTTTGTCAAAAACAGCCTGTCAGCTTGTTGTCTCTTTTGGGGGGAAATACATTTCCCTGTTCACGTGACTGTGGACTTGACTGCGTGACATGTGCTGTAGAACAGTGAGAAGGAACAGCATGTGAGCAAGGGATGTTTGTAACTCTGTATTGTCTGTACTATGCTTGTGATATGTTGTAAAATGTTGTATTCTGTCAATGTTTCCCTCCTTTTATCTTTAAAATAAAAAAAAAAAAAAGAACAAAGTACACTTGAATGGTTTGCCTAGCTTTGGGTGTCTGGTCATCAGCTGTGAGGCAAAAACATACTCCTGGCAATTGCAGATCCGGCAGCCTGAGACCCAGTTTGAGACATGTGGAACAGACCTTAACCCCACAAAAGCCTGGAGCAATCCCTTCTGACTCACATCCTGGAGGGGAGCCACGCGGCCAAGCCTAGCCTACAGCTGTCAATGTCCTGCAGCTGAACTGCACACATGCAAGAAGTGACTTATTGGTACTTAAACACATTGAATTTTATAGCCATTATTATTATTATACTTTACTGCAATAACAGCTGATTAACCCAACCTATATTCTTAAGCGGATGGAACTTTCACATGTAGAAGGTCAAGGTTTTGTGTTGGAAATAATTATCTAGTTCTAGTGTTTTTACCCATTGATGAGCCGAGGAACTCACAGCTTTTATTCCAGACTAGAATTCCAAGGATGTCTGTGTACTAAACCTCCAAGATGATGGTTTTATTCCAGAATTGAAGGAAAGTTTGTCTGAAGTACAGTAAAATAAAAATATCTTCATGAAACATGACAGGCATGACATTTGCTCAATAAAATATATTCAGATTCCCTAGGCTAAGAGTTCTTCTCCTGTAACAAAAGTCATTGTGTGTGCAGGCTTTACATGACCCTCGTCAAATGTTCTTCTGCAAATTTGAAGTCTGGAAGACAGCACAAGAAAACAAGAATATTTTGACTATTGGTATCACTTAGAGTAATAAAGTTCCTTCTACCTTTGACTAAGTCTTGTGTCTTCTGATAATGTGTAAGAAATTGTAGCAGGCTAACTTCATAGTATGCAAGTACCATAACATCCAAGATGTTTTATAATTTTAAGAATGAGATAAAGGTTCACTTGTTAATAAAATGATATGACCTAGACATTACAGCTTTTAAGTACTTCCAATTGTAGAAGACACATAATTGTCATAGTGCTCTGTAGGCAATTAATCAAGGCTTAAAAATAATTAAAAACTCAATATATTGCATAAAGAATATTAAATGTAAACAAATGTATATGCTTAGTTTCAAGTTCATTACAGAACTTCATTATTCATGAAATTCATTATTGACTTTGAATACAGTTTGAAATTTTACTAGAGTTTTTCACTTCTAGTACAAATTGTTTAAGAAAACTCTCAGTCACCTAAATTTTGTATTTATAAATTATACATGAATAAAATTGTATTGCATTTTAAATGTATGCAAAGTGAATTAATTTCAAATTTGTATATCATCTTAAGTTTGAGAACGAGATAGATACCATTTAAGCAGAATATAAATTTCAACAGTAATTCACAAAGTGTTGCAGTGTTGTATTTAATTATACGATGATCAGCAAAGAATTCAAATATTTTATATCCTAAAAGTAAATAAATAAATGTACCATGAGATGAGATGTATTTACCAGAAAAGTAAAAGTATTTTATTACTGTCACTGTCAGACAAAGATTTCCTATTTTTTATCCTAATTTGAAATTTAAACTTAGTATTTTTGTTTATTAGTTTTTTGTCTTGGAATATAGTCGTTTATGGTTTGCTGTACTTAACAACTTGGAGTTCTGTTGAGGCAGCTGTTTTATATTTTGTGTTAGCACCAGAGCTATTTTCAGCATAATAAATAACTAATCAATGCTATTAAGTAAAGGATAGGGACATAGTGTGTATTTCAAAGTTCCACATTCTGAACATGAAAAAATAATAATGTTTTTGATATATATGCTCTCAGTGATTATGGCTATATTAAGATGAAAATAAGGCTTGTAGCACAGCAATAGAACTTGTGTGTAGGGCTGGGAATTTAGCTCAGTGGCAAAGCGCCTGCCTGGCAAGCGCAAGGTCGTGAGTTCGGTTCCCAGTACTGGAGAAAAACAAAAAAAAAAAAAAACAAAAAAAAAACTTGTGTGTAGCATGTACAAGACAATGGGTCCAATTTCTAGAACTGAGAAAGAGTAAAAGTGAGATCGAAAGTGAAAAAGGCAAGAAGAAAGCAAGAAATAAGGATTAAAGGTGAAAGAAAAGTACATCATTTTCAGAACATTGCATCATCAGCATGTGTCAAACTTGAGCACAATTTTTTGGAGGCCAGAAATATACATCTAAAAGCACTTTAGTACTTAAAATTAAGAAGTTCAGTTTATTGTTTTATATTCAAATATAGTTTAGCTGAGGAAGAAAGAATGTTGTATAGAATATTTTCATTCATTTCCCCATTTTTGTATTTAGTGACTTATTTTTGTATTTTCCTTCCCAAAACAAGCTTCAGTTCCATCCATTTTGCCAAAAACCAATAGAACTCATTTTTTTCACATTTGAGAAAATACTCCATTTTGTGTATTACCACATTTTTTATGAAGTCCACAGTTGATGGAACACTCCAGTTGTTTCTATTTCTTGGTTGCTGGGAAGAGTGCTGCAGTGAGCATGGGAGTGAAGACGTGTCTTAAGCAGACCAATTTCTTTTCTTTTTCTGTACAACAGGAGAAGGATTGCTGGATCACATGACAATTCTAGTTTTAATTTTTGAGGGACCTACGTATTATTTTAAATCATGGTTCAAGGTCTGCTTTTGTTGCCAGTCATATAGCTGAGGGCAGTTCAGAAAATGTTACTGCCTTCCTGGCATTTTCTTTGAAGTGAAAGAGGTGGATAAAACAATACCAAAATGTTATACTGGGCAAGGTTTTGTTGGGAAGCATCGGAAAACTTTAAGAGAATTTAGAAGGTATTGATCGAAGAGGAGTTTATTATAAAATGTCCTAGTCAGATTTCCCATTGTTGGGACGCAACACCTGACGTCCACGATCTAAAGGAGGGGAGGGTTACTTTGTCTCACAGTTTCAGAGGACTTAGTACATGGGTGGCCTGTTCTCTCAGGTCAGAGAACTAAAACGACTTTGCAGAACTCGCCTGTTAGTTACATAATAGCGTACTATATTTGGAGCTAGAAGCCTGTTCTTTGGTTTACAGTAAAACTAAATTTTCATGATAAAATAATCATTTTATTATTGTCTATCTCTTAAGAATATCACATGAATGATGATTATTTTTTAATGTGCATTCATTATAAAAATAAAATTGCCAAATAATGCTAACAAAATTGGGGGAAACATCACAAAGAACAATGGATAGTAAATGGTTTCCAAGGTTTACAAAAAACGAGATGTTAAAAGTCTATTTAGGGGGCTGGGGATTTAGCTCAGTGGCACAGCGCCTGCCTGGCAAGCGCAAGGTCGTGCGTTCAATTCCCAGTGGCAAGAAGAAAAAAAAAAAAAGTCTGTTTAAGGTGTCTGAATATAATGAATCATCGAATAGTATTAGATCAATTACAAAAGAAAACTTAGATCTAATAAATGTCTCCAAGCAAGAAAATATGTTTGTAAATCTTCTTATATCAGTATAATCATTATATCTTTGGAGTTTGAGACTAATTTGTGTTTGACTTAGACTTGAAAAATCCAGAGTTCGTTGCACAAGTTCAACATTGCAATAGTTCCATTTACTTCAGGAGAAAAGACAGAGAAGGATGATTTAAGGGGCACAACTCACTAGTAAGAGCTTGGAAAATTAAAAAGCACAGTAGTATTTTCTGAATGGTAGTTCCTAACCTATAAAATTCCATTCCAATCATAGGCAAAACAGTTGCAACAGAAAGCAACACACACACATACACACTAAACAATGTTAACTATGTTGAGTCAAATACTAATAAACATTAAAAATGAAAGATATTAATAATATTAATATAGTCAGCTTTTACTGTACTTCCACAAACCAATATCAAGTCTGAAGTAAATATTGGCAGAAATAAAATCAATACAGCAGTATAATGACTAAAATTTAGAAAATTCATGGTTTATGTTTTAAAATGATATCCTGGATATTCCTCAATGTCATTAATAGGAACAAAAAGAATATTAATGTCTCTGGGATATATACCAATAACAGTTGCTAATTTTGACACCATAAACAATAGAAACAGTCAAGCAACCTCACAAGCAAAGGGAAGTGTTACAGACAAGTTAGAGCCAAGAACAACAATCTGCAGGATACTCAGGAAATACCTTTTGGTTATAGTAATAATGAGCTTGCAGAAATTGGAAAAAATTGCACTATTGTGCTAGTGAAATATTGTTTTAAAGCTGTGAGGGATCTTTCTCTTTTTAAAAAAATCTTGATACTTATGAGACCTTGGAAATGTATTTTATACTTGAGAAATTAAACATATTTGCAATCAATATTCTAATTGAAGGTACTAGGCAAAATCTTGGCTCAAAGATTCATGAGATGGTCAAAGTGTGTCTATATTCTAGAAATAAACAGGGAACTCATTGCTCTAAAGTTTTAATACATAAGTTTTTCCCAATGTTACACTGTACTTTCCTAAAACACTGAAGTATAATTGCCAAAATTCCTGTTAGTAGTTTCAAATATGTTTGAAAATACAGAGCATGTTTGCATTTTACGTGTACCCTGTAAAAAGCATGCAGTAGATATATAATAAGCATTGGTTGAGATTTCTTTAAAATGAATGAAGTGCTTTTTAAAAGGCACAGCATAGTACTCCAGTAAGTACATTTTCTTAATACATAAATCTATTGATAGATATACAGTATAGTTTCTTCCCATGATTTAACTATTATGAAATCTCCTGCTATAAAAATGGATATGTACACATGACTGTGTTATGATTTTTTTATCTTTTGAAAAAAATACATAAAAGTAGGTCAAATGGAATTTCTATTTTTTTTTATTAATCTTCATATGGTCCTAAGCGTCATACCACTTTACACTTCTCAACAATGAGGAAGGGTTCCTTTCTCCCTTGAACCTTGCCAGTATTTGTTTTTGGTTGATTTCTTGATAGAATCCATTCTTTCTCGAATGAGAAGGAATCTTAATATTGCTGTAACATACATTTGTTGAATTGCCAGCAATATTGAGCATTTTATCACATACTTATTTGCCAGTTGTATCTCCTCATCTGAGAGGTGTGTCATCATTTCAGAAGGCCATTTTTTGACTGGGCCTTTAAATGTGGGGTGTGTGTGATTTTTTTTGTGTATGTTCTTTATTCTATATGTTGATTTTCTGAGTGTGGAATAGCAGGCAAAATATTTTTTTCTAGTCCGTTGATTGTTTTCACTTTGTTGGTAATATTCTCTGCTATGCAAGACCATTTTGATTTGATGTGATCTCACTTGTTGATTATTGGTATTATTTACTGTGTAGTTGGAATTTTACTCAGACAAGCAGCATTTGTTACAGAGGCTACATTTCCTCCAATGAAGGAATTTAGCCCCTTGGTAAAAAATGGCATAACTGAATGTACATAGAGTTTTTTCTGTATCTTCTTTTCTGCCTCATTTATCCACAAAGTCTGTTTTATTGACAATATCATGTTTTTTTTTTTTTTTTTTTTTGTTTTGTTTTTTCTGGTACCGGGAATCAAACTCATGACCTTACACTTGCCAGGAAGGCACTGTGCTTCTGAGCTAAATCTTCAGCTCATGCTGTTTTCATAATTGTAGCTTTGTAGTATAACTTGAAGTCTGGGATTATGATGCACCCTCCCATGCCCTTGTTGCCCAGACATCCTTGTGCTATACTAGTTCTCTTTTGGATCCAAACAAATGTTAGGATTGTTTTCTCCAGTTCTGTAAGGAATATTATTTGTATTTTCACAGAAATTAGCATTGCATTAAATCTATTTTTATGCTGTTGTGAAAGATATTATTTCCCTCTCAGGAAGTTTGCTATGCACGTACGGGAATGTCATTCATTTTTTGAGTGTTGGTTGTACATCCTGCTACAGTATTGAATTCAGTTATTAATTTTAGGAGTTGTACGGGGAGAGTTTTTATGGTATTCTATGCAGAAGACTAACTTCTTTTTTTTTCTGTCTTTTTGAGATAGGGTCTTGCTATGCAGTTCAGGCTGGCCTTTAGATCACTTTGTAGCCCCTCCTGCCTCAGCCTCCTGAGTGATGGGATTACAGGCGTGTACCAACATACCCAGCTTTTTTTTTTTTTTTTTTTTGGTCTTTTTGTAAATTTCTTCTTCTATCCCTATTGATATCCCTTTTATTTTTTTTCTATTATCTAATTTTTCTAGCTAGTCTTTTTGGAAATATGTTGAACAAAAGTGATGACAGTGAACAACCTTTTGTTTTTCCTGAATTTAGAGAAAAAGCTTTTAAACTTCTTACCGCCAGGTGTGATGTTGGCCATTGGTTTAAAAAAGTAAATATCTTCTGTTCCTGTTTTCTTGAGGGTTATGGAATGAATGAATGCTGAATTTTGTCCAGTGGTTTTTCAACATCTACTAAGATGATTGTGTGGGTTTTGTTCTCACTCCTACTTATGTGGTAAGTTATACTTTTTTATTTGAGTGTGTTAAACCATGCCTGCATCTGTGGGATGAAGGCCACTTGGTCATAATATATGACATTTTGGATCAGTTTCTGCATTCTATCTGCCAGTATCTTACTGAGGATTTTTGCATCTATCTTCATTAAATACACCGGTCTGTAGTTATCTTTCTGATTGGATCAGTTTCTGATTTTAGAATCAGGGCAATCCTTGCCTCGTGAAATGACTCTGAGAGCAGTACTGCTTCCCTCTCATTTCCTTAAAGAGTTAGAGGAGTATTGGTGCTACATCTTCTCCAAAATTCTGGTGGAATTCGGCAATGAGTTCTTTAGGACCTGGGAATTTCTTAGTTGATAGTCCTTTAATTACATTTTCAATTTAACTGATTGATATTGGCTTATTTAAATTTTTTATATGTTTTTGGTTCAGTTATAATATTTATATGTATCTAGAAAGTTATCCATTTCTTCTGAGTTTTCAAGTTTAACAGAGTTCAGATTCCAAAATAGTAACTAATGATGTTCTGCATTACAGTAAAATTCATTGTTCTTTTGTCTTTTTCATTTATTTTTTATTTTAAAGAGAAAAAGCAATAACAAAATAACAGTGAAGATGAAACAGCACAGAAACAATTTAAAAAGACAGGATTTCAAAACAGGATATAGGAATTAACAATGTTTGTTATATTACATATTGATTACATATTGTTATCTTCAACGAAGTTGCTCAGATTACCAGATGTAATGGAGGAAGAAACTATTGAAATTAAGATGTAATACAAGGAATCAATGAACTAAAGAGTTGGTTCTGTGAAACACTGAACAAAATAGACAAACCCTTAGCTAATCTTGTTTTAAAAATAAAAGACTAACGTCCATGTGATTAAAAATGCAAAAGACAATGGGATAAGGGAAATTGGTTTTTTCATTTCTAATAACATGGATTTTAGTATTTTCTTTCAAAAGTAAGATTGGCTAAAGGTTTGCTTATTTTGTTCAGTGTTTTAAAGAACCACCTCTTTAATTCATTGATTCTTTGTATTTTTTTTTTTTTTTTTACATCTCAATTTCGTTAGTTTCATCTTCCATTTAAAAGATTTCCTTTCTCATAGTAGCTTTGGGTTTGGGTTATTCTTGTTTTTCCAAGACCTTAAAGTGCACGTTTAGGTGAATTGTTTGAACATGTTGTCCTTTTCTAATGTGAGAATTAAATGTTATGAAATTCCATCTTACAACTGTTTCCATTGTGTATTATAGATTCTAGAATGCTGTACTAGTATTTTCATTTGATTTTACAGATTATTCAATATCTTCTGTAATTTCTTCTGTGACCCACTCATTGTTCAAGGGGATATAATTTAAATTCTGTGTTTCTGCATTGTTTGTGTGGTGTTTATGCTATTTATCACTAGTCTCACTGCACTATGGTCTGATGATTTGCATGGGATAATTTCAGCTCATTTGTATTTACTTAAGCATGCCTATGAACTAGTATGTGGTCTATTATGAAGCACACCATGTGTGCTACCAGGAAGGATGTGTACTTTTTTTGTTGTTGGGTAGAACTCCATAAATATCTATTAAGTCCATTTGTTCAAAAAATTGATTCTGTTGTGATACTTTCTTTGTTGACTTTTTGCCTAGTTGATGAGTCCCCTTGTAACTCGGGAATTGAGTTTCCCCATTGCAGTAGTATTGGTGTTCATCTGGCTTTTTGTATATATTTCGGCTTTGTTTTATGAAGTTGCATGTGCCAGTATTTGGTGCATATATATCTATATTTGCTGACTTTTCCTATTGCATTGTTCCATTAACCAATATATGCTATTTTTTATCTCTTCTCACCAGTCTTGGCTTGAAATCTACTTTGTCTGTAGTTAGGATAGTATTTTCTGCTAAGACCTAATCTATCATTATGTAAATAGAAAAAGAAGGAAATAGGTAAAGAGATAGCTTACAATTTCAAAACTCTTCAGATTTGCTTTCCATAAAAAAGATTCAGTGAGCAATTCAGTCAATTACACATTTTGTAACTGATATAATGACTAGCAAATTCTAAAAGAAGAGTTGAAGTGATTTGCCTGTTTAGACACGAGGAATAATTGAATGTCTTTAAAAATTTTTAAATTAATTGGACAGGACACATCTGAATAAACAGAGTTGACATTACATGCATTCAACAGAATTTACACAACTATTAACAGAAAACTCTCATTAGCAGTTTCATTAGGAGAAAAAGAAACTAAAACAAATTTGAAAAGTTTGCTTTAAAAAGATGTTAAGATCATCTAGGAAATTGTGTTTGAGCAGTGAGATTGTTGGCTATTGCCATTAGGAAAGAATGCTTCATAAATTTTTGAGCTAATATTAAATGGTGATGTTGTGCATAAATTTTATATGACATAGTAAATAAATTTGTGTATAACAATTCTGGAGAATTTCTTTGTTTACAGTATTCACCTAAATACCTAGATACCGATTTATATTACATAGATTCTATTTACTATTTTCTACCAATAGTCCCACTATGAATTTACTTCATTTGAATTAATTTTCTCCTAAAAATCTTATTAGGGGTATTGAAAGCATACTATTTTGAGTGATATGATAATGTCTTTATATATGCTTTAAGTAAATAAAGAGAGAATAAACAAATGTAAAAGGCTGTTATTTCAGGAACATTTTTGGCCTAAAAGTTTTCAATTTATCTAGATAGACATATTATATGGTAAGACACAAAATATTAAATTTGCATAGTAATGAGTGTGTTCTGTTTTAAATACCAACAAAAGAATCTGATTTAATGTTTCTCAGTTGCATTAAAAATATTCAGTGATATGAGTGTACTAAGGTAAATTTTGTTGACATAATTGTGCTAAATGCTGGATTATATATTTTGAGCAAAAAAGAAATGCAAAATTTCTTCTGTGCCAGTTTTTCTCCAAGCCTTTTGCAAATATTAGCTCCTTTAATCTTTAAGATGCCTTCATAGTGCTCAAAACAGGCAAAATTATTATCTTTATTGTAAATATAATAAAATGTGAGATTGAGCCAGATGGGCTGGGCTTCTATAGCAGTCTTGTAACTTTCTACTTAATCTGTCTTCTACAGAGTCTTCATAATATGGATTTGGCAAACACTGGTGTATTATAAGCACCATGTGGAAATAGAATAGATTTAATAAATAAAATATAGAAGATTATTTCATTCTTTTAAACTAATTCTTATTTTCTTTGCATCTTAAAGTTATTCACGTTCAATATGTCTCTCTCCTCCCTCTCCTCCCTCTGTCTTTCTGCCTAGCTCTCTGTCCAGCTGATGAATATTAGTAGTTATTTTTTAGTACAGCAAGAATCATTGCAACCTTTCATTCCCCAGCTTGTAGCTTTCTAGGAAATCATTTCCCAGCGGTAAGACTGGAATTTATTCTACAAGACAAATAACTTCAAACACTGGGTGTAACAGTGAAAATATATTTTAGTAAAAATATCAACAGGGATTTGTAGTTTTCATTCTTTTTATCAAAAGACAACATAACCGACTGATTCCCTCATAGTATTCGGAAGGCTGTTCAATCCTGAACATCACTAGCAAGCTGCAGTGACGAACCTGTAGCCCACGTGCAGCAGTGAGCTATATGTATCACTGAAAGCTCTAAAAGCTTCACCATCACTGAAACAGATCATTCTTTAAGGGAGCAGATCCAAATAGATGTCTGCAGAAATACCAGAAAGTGCACTGTGTATATTTAGCACCCTAAATACATGGCCAGAAAGAAGGAATCTTTAACCAAAAGCACGTTTCAGAATGGAGGACAAGATAATCCATAGGTCGGTTAACTGAAAACAGCCCTCATTATTCACACCTGAATAAATCAGGGAACTATTATGGCAAGATTCCACAGAATCAAGACAGGGAAATGTAGCTTCCACAATGTCAGTGCACAACTCTTCTACTTTCAAACAGATTTAGTATTGAACATGGACTACATTTTGGAAAGCATTTCCTTTCTACATGATTGAATTTGAGAAAAGAGTGAAAAGGAAATAATAAGAAAAGGGATGAAATAAAAAGTATAGTGTTTGAGGATCACAGAGAAAATATAAGCACATATTAGATAAACTAAATATAGTTGGTGAATTTGTATTAGCATTATTATTAGAATTTATTATAAAAACTACAACAACTATGAAATAAACTAATGTGAAAGAATTATCACTTCAAAATTAGAGTAAAAATTATAGTAAAACAATTAGGGACATTACAGAAACATATGTCAGAAATATGACTGCTAACAGCAAACAATTAGCTACATTACTGATCCTTTAAAAAAACCAAAACATGGAATAGAAAAAATGCAAATAAAACATTCAATGAATCTAGAGCTGAAGAAACATTGTATTTGAATTTGATATGTCATCATTCACAAAGACTAATTAAAAGAGATAGCCCAAATCTCTCCGTCTCCCTGTCTCTCGCTGTCTCTCTCTCTCTCTCTCTCTTTCTTTCTCTCTCTCTCTCTCTCTCTCTCTCACACACACACACACACACGCATGCACACACAATGTATATTTTTGAATTTTCTTAACAGTATCATTGAGTATTACTTTAAAATTCAATAACAATTCATTGTTGAGCTCTTGCAAATGATTGAGGGTGATATATATTGGTTGAAATGAATGCACTTTGAAATGAATTATTATTTTATCCAATGCCCTGCACTCCCGTATTAACTCAATAAAGTGTTAAATATTTAAAACTTCTTCTTTAAAATGACAGTAATATACTTATATGTCCAAAATGGATTGGAAGAAATAATCAGAGTACATGCATGAAAAAGAGGAGTGGGAAATAGACTAAAAATAATATGTTAAATACATGTATCTCCTTCCTGAGATGAATGTAATCATCATGAACTGAAAACATATAGTAATAAAAATAAGACAAAAGAAGGATTAACACAATAATTAAACGTTAATTATGGAGCAGTATAAATTGAACTGTAGTAGAACTTCTTTTTCATTTTTTATTTTCATTTTACTGAAAATAAAAAGGAATTACATACTGAAAATAAAAAATAAAATAACAACAACATAGACAAAAACAAAACAAATCTTTGTGAAGCTGTGTATCATTTCTATTTTTTAATTATTTTTATTCTCATTAAGTGATCAATCTTGCATTTTTATATGTGGTAATTTGAGCAAATTCATTGACAACAACAACACATAATATAACAGCTACTGCTAATTCCTATCATTTTGTTTTGAGCTTTAGTATAATTTCAAATTCAAAAATAAACAATTACAATTGGACACTGGAAGAAAAAAACCAACCTATTATAAAATCAGAAAATGTAGAAAATATTTTTAAGATGAATAAAATGTTGTGATTATGCTTTAAGGATGAATATTTTAAAAATCATTAAAGTATATATTATTCATATTTTATTCTAAAGTTATAAATCATGGAAATTTAGCCACTGAAATGCAAAGGTTGTATTGATAAATGTTTAGAATAGTACCAAACAATTTCCGATGACCAAAACAAATATTCATCAAACTACCTATAGCTCAGAGAGTTGGAATGTCATTAATAGTGTAGTGAAATACTTCATAGTAATTACCTGCTTGGACATTTAGAGCACACATTAACCTAGTAAAGTCTCTGGCGTTATGATATATTTAGTCCTAAATTATGTGAACTTGTTTTGGATGCTTATTCCTTTGCACTCAACAGATCAATGATCACTTTAATTTAAAAACAAGAAATGATTAAGACTAGTTGATAGGAATTTTATACTTAGCATAAAAATAAAAAACACAAGGAATGACATACATGCATTTTGAAGCCATATGCCATATAGAGAAACTCACATATTTAAAAATTATTTTGATCTCATTAAAAATGAAATTACATTAGCAAAATATTTGTGCTAATAATTTTAAAATCATCAGTACACTAGAAGGGACTATTATTTCCCATTGTTAATCAAAGTAATCTTCCAACTTGACCTAGAATTTTTCATTTATTTATGTTTTATTTTTAGTTTTTTAAATTAAAACGGACTGCCCATCTTTTAAGTCTGCTTTCCCTCCCAATGACCTGTCTTTAAATCTTATGGCATATTTGTTTTAATTACAACGTTATAATCATATTTGTTATAATCTAGTGGCTTCTGCACTAGAATCCTAAATAGTTGTTCTCATTTTCTTTTCTTTGCTCTCCTTTCCTTTCCCTACCCCTTGTTCCTCCTTCCTTCCTTCCTACTTCACTTCCCTCCTTTCCTCTAATCCTTTCCTTCCTTCTTTTCTCCTTTTTTTCTTTCCTCCTCTTCTCCCTCTGTCTCTCTCTCTCTCTATGTATCTATGTATCTATGTATCTATGTATCTATGTATCTATCTATCTATCTATCTATCTATCTCCCTGTCTCTCTCTCTCTGTCTCCCTGTGGTACATTAAACCATGGCCTTGAGCTTGGTAGATAACTGCTCTACAATGCCTTTTAAATTACACTTCTTTCTATTTTATTTTTATGAAAAACTATAATTCCAAGTCCACTCACTCTCTTTATTTAGTAGATGATTAAATCACACATTCCCTTCTTAGCTCATAGGAGATCTTCCTACCTCTACTAAAATTGAGCAAAGAATTTTTTCTAGGCCCCACCCTTCTATCTGTCTGCCACCATACTATAGATAATTTCCTTTGTTCAACTATATACAAACAGCTTTTGTATTGATGTATGCATTTGTATGCATTTTGTACCTCAAACCTCAAATAATATTTCTCCTTGATTGAATAATTTTTTCAGCATATAGACGGACCATTATGTATACATGATTACATATCCGGTGGGTTCTGGGAAACCTCTTTCCATTATCTCCCTTTAGCTTTTTGAAGGGGCAAACTTCCTCAATTTCCTGTACTCTTCCCTTCTTCTCTTACGAAGCAGATTGCAGCATATTTTCAACATGAAGCTCCATGAGAACTGTGCTGTGCACGAATGCTACCACATAACAAATTGTTAAGTCCAGTTTTTGTCACTGTATTTTCTTAAACTGTCATAAACCTGTGGCACTGTTTTCAAGCTTCTTTGCTTCAAAGGGTTTAGAAAGTACATCAAAAATTTTCATTTTCCTGTTTCTTTTTTTTTCACTTTTTCAATCTTACTTGCTCTGCACTTCTCCACTGGCATTTAAATGTTGGAATGTGACTTTAGTTTTGAGATGAGTCCTTAAGTTTTCGTATGTATTTATTTGTTTTCTGGTTATCTACCATTAAAATTCAGTTTGGTGTCGCTGGTTTCAGTTACATCACTAGCCAAGATGTCTCTGTACTACAAACACGTTGCTCGATGGGAGTGGTTGGTATTTTTGCTATAAAAACTTGAGAGTGCTTATGTCTAAATCAGTATATCAAAAAAGCAACCTTGCACTAAAAATCAAATAAAATTAGAATTAATAAGAAAGTTAATAAACAAACAAGAAATGGGAAAACACATGAACAGACCCCTTACCAAATATGATACATAGATGATAAATGAGTAAAAAAATGCTGGATGTCATATGCTATTAGAGAATTACAGTTAATAAATGAGATACTTTTCCACATCTATTACAATCACAAAATTCAAAGCGCAAACTACATTAAAGCAGATGACATGAGGCAACAAAAATTCTCATTCGTACTTGTAGGAAAGAAAAATAGGACATACAGTATAGAATGACATTTTAGAATGTTATTTCTTTAAAAATTATTGTTTATGAGAACATTTTATATAAAAAATGATAACATTCAGCACAGGGTATTTGTATCTGCATATGATATATCTGATTCTTTTTTTCCCCATTCCCCACCCTTATTTTCAATTCCTCTTCTCCTTCTAGTTTATAAAAGCTTTGTTTCCATTTTATTCATTTCTCATTTTTTTCTTTTCCCTTCCTTTCTTCCCTCCTCCCCCAAAAATTGTTAGATTAAAAATAACAAATAACCTATAAAGCAAAGTCAATCAGATCACAGCAGACTGTTCACCCAAACTCTTATATTCAAGGAAAGCTTGGAGTGAAGCACTTAATGAACACAAAACATCAAATAAGCACTAAAACAATTATAATGGGGAACCTCAATAACCCTCTGTCACAAATAGATTAATTAGACAAAAGATAGACAAAAATATTAGAAGAGAACCAAACATATGTAAAAATAGATTTACTAAATACCTACAAATTGTTCCACCACACAACATCAAAATACTCATTCTTCTCAGCTGTGTATGGCATACTCCCTGATACAGACCACATACTAGAACATACTTAAGTAAATGTAAAGTAACTGAAATTATCCCATGCCTATTGTCAGACCAGGAAATGAAATTGGAAATCAATGGCAAAGAAACCCAAATGACTACATAAACACAAGAAAATTAAATAACACCCTACTGAGCAACCAGTGGGTCACACAGGAAACTAAAGAAGAAATTATACAGTTTGCACACTTAAATGATAATGCCAACACAACATACTGGAACTACTTGTTAGGTGCAATGGATTCAGTCTTCCGAAACTGAAGATATAATTAAAAACCTACCAACAAAATAAAGAGTAAATTCAAATAAACAACCTAATGTTAAATCTCAGATGGGTAGAAAAAAAGCAAGTTAAGCCCAAAGCTGATGTGAGGGAAGAAATTATAACACTCAGAGCAGACGTTATTGCAAAAGAAGCTAAAAAACTACTGCAAAGAATCAATGAATTTAAGAGTTGGTTATTTGAAAGAGTAAGTAAAATTTTCATATCTCTGGTTAACCTTATCAAAAAAGAAACAAAAGACTCAAATCCACACAATTAAGAACAAAATGAGTGTAACTGCAGTAAATTCTACAGAACTCCAGAAGTTCATCAATACCTACTCTGAGAACCTGTACTCAAATAGAATGGAAAACACAAAATAAATAGACAGATTCCTAGATACACATCCATTACTAAAGCTGAATCAAGAAGATATAAAAATTTTAAGTAACCCAATACTGGTCTATGAAATTGGAGATATAATTAAAAACTTACCAACAAATTAAAGCCCAGGTGATGGATTCACTGCTGAATTCTGCAAGAGTTTTCCAAGAAAACTAAAAATTCTTTTACAACACAGTTGAACAAAAATATAAATTTGTACCTTCAGAAAATTGAAAGCTTATGCTACATAAAAAATCACAAAGCAGACTTGTCCATATCTGTCAAAATTTAGAAATAGGGAAGATATTCTTCAGGAGATTAATTGGAGCAATAAATTATATTATATCCAGGTAATGGGAATTTATTTATTCATAAAAAGAAATTAACCTTCAATCCATGAAAATTCAGTGAGTAAACATATACATATATACATATATATATATTCATTCATATAGGCAAATATGTTATAAGTACCTTGTTGAGAAATATTTGATAAATTCCTAAATTAAAGAAAATTATGAGAAAAAAAGATTTTTCCAAAAGGCCATTTTCACTATAATAGAAAAATATTAACAGTAATTAGCTAGCAAGGTGACTACAGATATGTACACATTAATGTAATGAAAAATGGAGTACAGCAATCTATACAACTCTTAATCCACACTAAAACAAACTGATAAAATGGAACTGAATATAAAGTGCAAAAAAATGTATATATATATGTATATATATACATATATATCTATGAACACATGTAAACGTAAGAAAAAATATAAATGATACATAAAAGTGAGGAAAAAAGTATGATACAAATCATATTCATGTGCAGACCTGGCTATTTTTTCATCTCATTATATGAGAAACATCAACAAGAATCAGTACATTGTGCTATTTCATAATTTCAAAACAGATCTGTTTCACTTCTCTAAATTTTGAAAATATACATGGCTATATTCACAAGTAATGGTAAAATATATTAGTTTTCATCATGACAAGAACTTACAATTCAAAGCCTGTCTCTATTTGACTATTTGATATTCAAATTTTTCTCCAAATGACATCAATGATATTAAATTATCAAATGCCAACTAGAAGGCAATAATTATAGCATTCTTGAGAAATACACATACCTTGAAAGTGCAACTTCTCCCTCTGTTTCTCAAATACTCCCTTGCACATTGATGATACCTGATATTTGTTTAAAGAGTAAAATTTTGGTAAAATTACTGCTATACAAAAAGAATAAATGGATATGACCACTTAATTCGCTATGATGCTAATATTGATAATGATAGAACAATATTAATGGCACATAAATATATGCAAAAATTCAGCATCACTTTATATACACACATGAACATGTACTCACAAATGCATATAAGTATATGCTCATGTATGTAAAAAACAAGAGATGTAGAAATCAAGCTTTCAGAGAGCACAAGCTAATATTTTTTTAAATTTTGTGTGTCTGCCTTCTTTAGATGTAAAGTCCACTGAGAGGGGCTCTATTGAATCTAGATTGTGGAGAAAGATTTATGATATCAAGAGGGCAGTCAAAATATTTTTAGAAAACCCTCAGTCTATCTGGAATTGGCATCTTTATAATTGTACTTCAAATGTCCAGTCCTTTTTACTTTCTCTTTTCAGGCATAGAAACTGTTTTCCTTTGCATTTTGGAAATGAATGTTCTAACAAAGGATCATAAAAAGTAAGTAGGTTAAAATTTAAAAACCAACAGAGCTCTAAAATAGTCAATCTGTCTTTAAAGAAGAATTCATGTAAGAGAAACAGTAAATCTTGAAATGGTGAATTAAATGAAATCTATTGGTGAAAGCCAGAACTCAGAAAATCATACCAAAACATTCCACAAGAGAATTGCCTGATCATAGATTTTGGTAATTTCCCAAATGCTCAAAATTTTTCTTTACCATAAATGTATTTTTCTGACAAATTTTTTTCAGTCCACAAAAAGGTGATTGTGGAAAATTCTTTGCAAACTTCTCTTATGTTACTGGAAGACCATACAGAATTCCCCTCCTTAAGGGTTGAACAAATAATGTTCGAGGATGGATGACGTCCTGATTTGTAGTTCACCCTGGCATCTCACCTATATCAGACGTATCTGTACTGATTAATAGACCTGATCCTTTAAATTTAAGGCTTAAATTTCAGCCTAGGGAGTGATAATTTATAGAAGTTTTTTTTAATCAACAAAGAATGACTGCGTAAAATATTTGCTGCTTTCATAATATCTTTAGAAATATTTGTGTTTCTAAATCCTGACACTGTGAAAACAAAAACATTTTTGAAATCATTTACATTAACATAGCAAGACCACTGGAGATATAGTTCAGCGGCACAAGCCCCTGCCTGACAAGGGCAAAGTCCTGAATTTGATTCCCTGTACCAGAAAATAAAATTTAAAAAAGTCAAATAAAACTTTGGCCAGGGATATTGCTCAGTGGCACAATTGGCTACCTTGCAATTGCAAGGTCCTGAGTTCAATCCCTGGTACTAAAAAAAATGAGAGAGAGAAATAACATACCAAGATAATATTTCTTAATTTGATACTTTTTACTTAAGAAATTTACTGAAAGTTTCATGTAAATTTTAAAAAAATATTTAAAGGTTAAAAAGTACAAGAAGAAAAAAATATTAATTTTTAAATAGTTTTGTTGAACCCAGGGCCTCATACATACCATACCTCTATCATTGAGCTGCACACTCAAATCCTTAAATAAATTTGATAATTTATGGCTAATAAGTGTTTATTAAACACTGGATGTATAAGACAGAGAATGAATAAGGAAATATAGACTGAATAGGCATACATATTATAGGTAATACTCATTGAACATTAATTATTCATTGGTTCTAAAACTGAGCAATGTTCACCACCCCTGAAAATGCTGGAGGATTGGATATTTACATAGCTTTAATATTTATATGTCCTTATTTGTTTTTAGTAGTACTTCCTCTAGTTTCTTCATTTTTTGGACTTTTTGTTGCATCCCCCTCTTAAGTAAGTGGGCATCCAACTTAGACCTCTGGGCTTTTCTTAAGAGAGTCTACATTAATTACTGCTCATCAGCATTCATCATGATGACAGCTCCTGTTAGCAGTGATGTTTATTTTGTTCTCACCTTTTCTGCTTGGCTGTCAAAAGGAAGAATTTTATGGTTCTTGAGGGAGTAATCTTTCTCTATGACCAGCTGTTTGCAGGAAAAAAAGAAAATGTCTTACCTTCACTGTGGTACTGGCATTGGTAATTCCTTGTAAATGAAATAGCATGATGTAGCAATTAATAGTGTCCTTTAATTGAGTTCATTTATAACACAGCAGAGTTAAACCAACCAAAAAAGCTGTTGAACAAAATCTTAAACTCTAAAAGTTTTTCAAAAGCTTTTCAGAGATGATAAAAAACCTTCCATAGTTTAATGAAGATTCTGTTGGTATATTATATAACTGTATAATAACATAGTTCTATTTTAGTAAATATGTATATGTTTTCCATATTATATGTCAGTACATGATGTTTTGGAGTCTTTGCGTTAATCACTTTTAAATACTGCATTCAGCCTTAATTGTATCAATATCTCATTGTTTAACGCAGACTTGTGTATTGCTTGCCAGATTTTAACACCTAATCAACTCATTTATTTGCTTATGAAAATGATATATTTATAGTAAAAGTGAGGGCTGAATTTTATGTGATTGGATACACTTAAAAATATTGAAATGGTACCAAGAGAGATCCTTGAATTCTGAAAATAGCTGATATACTAACTTTAGAGACAATTTTTACTGAAAAAGTTAAGAAACATGCATGTCATTTCAAAAAATCTTTTAAAATATAAAGTAGTTAAAGTAGTGAGAAATTACTCACCACAATCTAGAAGACAGCATTTTTAGATGTAAGTTCAATAATGAGGGCGTCTTTTGTCAAGAGAAATATTTTGGTGTTCTGGAAGTGGCGAAGAGATGAATGAGGGATTTGGGAACTTTACGGGACTTAAGAGATGAATACTGGGGATCCGAAAAGCAAAACAAAGGACAGTCAGAAGTACATTGTCGTTTGCAAGGATACTGTCTGGCTTAAATTCAATGTTCCTATCCACAAAACCTTCAGACCTGAAGTTGAACTAAAGTAATAATATCTTGGGACGTCACACAACACAGTGCATGATTTGGAGGAGAGGGAAGATTTGTTGATACTATTATTCTACAGGAAGCCAAATTAGATATTTTAAACATATCTCTTTATTAATTGTATGAGAGTGTTTAGAATTTAGGATTTCTACTAAGGAAGAATTTCAGATCTTTATATTTTACTTTCTCTTCTTTAACTTTTTCGTGTGCAAACTGTGCTGGATTACTGATATCTCTGAAGCACATGAACTTATTCTATTATCCATATCTCTGTATTTCTTATTTCCTTTGCCTGGATGCTTCTCACCTATATCTTCATGCAGTTAATGTCCTTCTCTTCACCTAGAACTGTTCCAATTTCACTCAGTTTTTCAGAGTTTTCTTACCCTCATATCCAAAGGAGCCTCTAATACTGAAGTGTTTTGATAACTATAATTATTCTGTTCCATTTTCTGCCTTCATCAGTATATGAAAATTTATTATATTTACAATAAATGTATATATGTCTCTATATGCTAACATATGGAAAGCATGAGTAATCTAGTAAGATGTAATTAAATACAGCAAAAGTGTGTATGTTCTTATTGTATTTCCCAACCTACTATATAATTATGCATACTGATAAGAGGTACAGAATTCACATTTGGAGAGGAAGTAGTTCTACAAAAATCTGGTTTTCTGTTTAATGTAATTTTATTTTTTGTAATTTTATTTAAATGTATTGGTACAAGTTAGGTAAATATAATGATCACATTCCTTGTACAGAATTTGTATTTGTCCATGCCATGTCTTAATTCCTCTTTCTTTGTCCCACTTTTATCCCTTCCTTTCAAACCCCCTTCATCTTCCTGTTTCCAAAGCTCTGTTTTTATTTTATCCTTCTTTTCTGAAGGGTGGGAAATATAATTTTATTTTTATACAGATTTTTATGCTGAGGAAAAATAAACCATTCTTCACCAGAAAACTGGGTCAATTCTGTATTCTGTTTTGATTTATCACCAGTGTTCTCCATTCAGTAAGTAGGATTACTATACTGAATTCAAACTTTAAATTATGATCCAATTTATAGTTTTCGTATAGACATCACTTGAGTTATTTAAGCTTCTGTCATTATCAATAAAAAGGCATTTTATGTCATTGTGACATATATATAAGTTCAGAGGTAGACTTCTCTGTTAAAAAGCGTTTCTTGTAATGCACACTTTCTAAGATTCTCTGCATGATTTCTCTCTATACACAACTTCCACTCTGCAGGGAATATTATTTACCCAATATTCTTTTTGGTACCTCAAAGCTGCAAGCACATTCACCGAGCTTACTAACAAGATATAAACATAACATTTATCATTTCATATGTGTTCTGCTTTTCTTTGAAATCCTTTTCCCTTAAACTTAAATTCTACAACAAATCATAGTCTTTAGAGGTCTATAACAAAGAAAAAGAAAACTAAATATGAGAAAATTACACAACCTGATGGGTACACTTGCTTTGAGCTCTATGGGGAGTCTCTATTTTTCTAAGACTTTTTAGCCAAAGGAAGAAGCAATTTTAGCTGCTCCTTCTCTGAGCAGCATCCCTGGGGCAGAGCCCATTAGAGTCAGAGAGAGGGAGGACACACCATAATCTCTTAAAGTCTGTTGTATTGCCCATGTGTACTTTTGGCCATATTTCTGAAAACAGCATTTCACAAACATCTTGGTGCCATACCATAAAGTTTCACTATTGATGTAACAAACATTGCTGTTATAACACTTTTAAAAATGTGTATTAATACATGTTGCCTGGAGTAATTACTGGCGACTCACTAAGGAAAAATATAGAAAATGTGTTGGTGCATTTTTTTACATTTAAATCATTTGTTCCTGTTCTTCCTAATTAAATATTCTCAAGGCTATCAGGATAGAATATCTGAGAAGCCAAGAAAAAACAGTATAAAAACTTATGTTAGCAGAAAGTATTCTTACATTGAAGGAAATGTGCAAAGGAGCTGACCTTTCCAGAAATAGCAACTTTCGCTGCCATTCTCACTAATATATCATTGAAATACAGCCACAATGACAAAACTATAAGGCAAAGTACTGAGTATATGAGGAAAACATGATTGTATCTTCTTTTACAAAACTTTTTTCTTCTGTAATGTTTTCACACTTTGGTTTTCAGCTTTTCACCTGCATTATTTAGTCAGACATTTTACTGAATTAATGGATGTAGTGATCACTGAATTAGTTAGTGATGTATTTATTTTTACTTAGTGCATTAATTTGTCCCTTTCTTTTAAATTACTGGCCTAGGTTGGTCATTTCTTTTTCACTACTAGATGATAACGTTAATGTACATGCAGTTAATACATTTTATAATGATGACTACTGTTTCATGAATGATTTTTAAGGCCATATGATGAAGTGAAATGGTAGATTGGACACTAAATATTTTTTCATTTTACTTGTAACAGTGTTAGTCAGTTTATCTGCATAAACTGTGGAGAACAGGGCAGAGATATTCAACCATGGAGAAAAAGTACAAACAGAAAATAACTATGAAAGGTATAAAGTTCTGATTTTCATGTAGATACACAACTGTATTTAATTTTTAGGTAAAGTTGTATTCCCAAAGTATATCTCTCCATACCACAAATAACCTTCTTGACAATAGACAAGAATTACTCTGTATCATTATCAGTTAACTATGACTTACAGAGTTATGTGATATTTCCTTAAAATCAGAAACAAGAAAATGGAGGGTGCTATAGACACAGCTTCATAGTCAAAAAAATATGCCTTTGCAAATATGAAAGCGACAATAAAAAGAAATAAGCAGTTAAATCTAACAGATAAAGAATATTGTGCAACAGATTTCTCAGCAGTTTCTCATAGGTTATGCTTTTGATGATAAAGTAGTAGCATTTCCATATATAAAGATTAGAAAAATCATACATCAGGAAGAAAGTTCAGGAAATATCATAATTTTAAGTTTACAATACTACTTGCAACGTACTGTTTTACCATGTGGAATACTTTGTGTTTAACTTAAATTCGAATCACTAATCTGAATAAATTAGAAAAGCATATTTTTCTGTAAGTATATGAAAGACACAATTAAAGCCATTTCTATATATTATAAATACTATGCGGTCATACCACAGACTATTAGACAATCCTACCTATTCCTTATAGTCTAGAGTACATGGACAGAATTTTCTAACCTCTTATATTGGGGATCAGTGCTTCAGGTTTAGGCTTTAGTGTATGTTTGCCAATTTGTTTGGTAGTGTTAGTCCAATTCCAAGCAAAGTGAAGAGGGTAATTTCATATTTACTGCTAATTGCCTCATAACTCATCATGACTTTGGCTGTGGAAGTCTTGCAGGAAGATATCTATAGGGAAAGGGAGCTCACCATTCTCTCCAAATCCTTTGTACATAGTCGTTAGCATTATGAAGCCATTCAATTTAACCTATTAAAAACACAAAATGGGAAACCAGTTAGCACACTAATATTTTCAGTATATTCACAAAGAGTTTTGACAAGAGTGAATAGTTAAACTCATGTGTTCAACAAAAGCAACATATAGAGTGCAGTGTCCTCCCAAGCACAATCCTGGTTAGAATTTTTTAATTTAAAAATCATGAAATAAATTATAGTTATTTTTGTTTTACCAAGTGTAGCATCATTTCTATTGTATTTTCTACCCACTATTCACAGGATATGATATTTATATGGATTTTCCCACTCGTGCAGTTCTCTATGTAAGCACACTAGAACTATAAATCAATAGCTTTCATAATACTATTAGATAATTCTATTTATATTTCGATTATTGTTCTAACAATACTGCATAAGATTCATTTTTCCTACTTTTATATTTGTATAAATGTTCTTTACTAGCCTTACTGAATAAATTGTCTCTTTTTATAAGATTTATTGCAATACATTTTGTGGAAGAATAAAAATCCAATTCATTGTTTTCTTTTATTCCATTGAGATGGATCCACAATTGAATGTTAGATATTATACAGAAAAAACATGTAAGGAAATGCCTGAGGACAGCCATACATTTGCATTATTAGAACAATGTCACACACAAACACCAAAAATAATGCAGTCATGTTATAGGAGAGAAAGGAACTTTTTTCACTGTCTAAAGTTTCAACAATTTGAACATAGAAAACAAATTGACAATACACAGAATTGTTCCAAGTATGAAACTCAAAGAACAGTCAGATAGTTGAAGCTTAAATATTTTCTTCTTAAGAAAGGAAGAAGTGAAGGCTGCAGGCAAACTTAGCAAATAAACAAGCTATTTTAAGAGTAATGAATGGCCCTGAGTGGCAAATAATACCCTCAGAAAAATATTCTCTAGGTTCTGGGATAATATGAATAACTCCGAGGCAGAACTGCATTGTAAACAAGGCTATCATGCCATGCAAATGAAGTTTCTCAGGTAATATCCTTCTATTAGTTAGCTTTCCCATCCTTCAGACACAATGCCCAACATAAACCATGTAGAAGGCAGGCATAACTTGGCTCCTGGATTCATGATATTCAGTCTGTGGTTGGCTGACACCAGTGAAGAAATGTGGAAGGGCATTGCAAAGTAAAGATGCTTCTTCATAACAGCTGGGAATTAAAGGAAAAAAACAGTAGCAGTGAGGAGAGGGACAGGAACAAAATTTAGAATCAATTTCAATCACCATGATGCACAGAGACACATCCTTTAGTCTGCTTCCATATCACTGGCTCCCAAGCAAACCAAGTCGACAATCCACCTTAAATTTCACATCCCACATCTTGAGAAGTTGTATCCAAACACATTTCCTTAAATTATAACAAATGTCCAAATAAAAACATTAAGAAATTAATAATTTTTCCTCACAAAATAGGATAATCTTTCATGCAATCAAAATGCAATAATCCCTTTCCCAAAGACTCAACAATGCCCACATTTTTTAAAAGTTCAAGTAAATGTCTCTTCCAAGACTCAAATCAAAATCTTATATGTGAAACTCCATAAAAATAAAAAGAAAAAGAAATTACATAACTCCAAAGTACAATGCTTTAAGCTAAAATTTGTCAATCCAAAAGTGAAAGATAGGGGCTGGGGATTTAGCTCAGCAGCAAAAGCGCCTGCCTGGCAAGCGCAAGGTCGTGAGTTCAGTTCCCTATACCGGAGAAAAAAAACAAAAAAAAAAAGTGAAAGATAGAGGGATAGAAAAGAATAGGACCAAAGAAAGACCAAAGTTCCACAGCTCCTTGTCCAGCATCCGGGATACATATTTAGGAATTGTGAGGTCCAGAGGTCTTATGTGGCCCCACTGTCCAATGCTTTGTTAGTGGCAGCCTACATGGCTCCAAATTTAGACTGACTCGGCATCAGTTTCTTCAGCAGCTCTCCACATTCTTGTCATCCATCTCCAACTTCCTGAGGTCTTCACTGCACTGGATTTACAGTGAGTTCCCAGCTCATGAAAGTGTTCTTTTCTGAGAGAATGTTTGCAAGGTGAATTCAATCATAAATCCAACAAAATGAGTCTTACACACCTTTGGAACGAATATACAATGTAAAGCATAAAAAATCTAAACACACACACTGTACTGTACTACTGTACACTATGGAACTGTACAGCAAGCACACAGAAGTACTGTGAAGATATCTGGCTGTTGTTAGCTATTTCCATGATTTGTTCACATCTGTGAATATTCTAAGGTGAGGTCTGTTTTAATCTGTAAAATTTTGCTATTTAAATGATCACAAGTCAGAGACTCAGTGTGTTTCCACATCTTCTACTCATCTCTCAGGGGTTCTTTTCTTTATCTTCCGAGGTGACTCTGAAGTCTGTGTGGAAGCCTCTGTAAACCCACTTTTCTTCCATTCTGCATATGAATAAAAGCAACATCATGTGGATGATGACACAGTCCCCCATGGGTGCTGGCAATGGTTCTCCCTCATTGGACCATAGTGACAGCAGCTTCTGAGTAACTGGATAGTTGCTCATGTGAAACACATTTCAGTTAGCCAGTTCCTTAGGTGGCCCTTCTTAAGTAGGCAGCCCAGTGGGACTCTTTTAAAATGGAGTGTTTATACTTTTACTCCTTTGACCCTATGACGGGTGCAAATTTGTTGATTTCTCAAAACCAAGTTGGTATCTTCCTTCTTGTCCCTATACAAAGTACCTGGTTTCCTTTTAATGATACAACTCTCTTTGATATCCATTCTTCTTTGCATCCCAACTTCATGCATGACTGTGTTTGAACTAAAACTTTTTCTTAAGATTTTTCTTTCTTTTTTTTTCTGTGCTTGTGAATCTCATTTTACATTTGACTGAAAGAAAGGAGCAGAACCAAAATATAGCCTGAATTTTGGACTGCCTTGAAATTTCCAGGCCAATTAGCACATAACATTTAAATTTGGTCTTTCACAAAATCTTACATCTTAGGAAAAGGGCATATAATTTTTGTCCCCAAGGTGTAGCATGCATAGTCAAATTTTCAAAAAAATCCTTGTTCTCAACTGAAATCCCATGCTACTGAACATTACTGTCTGCACTCCTATCAACATTCTGGTATTCTGAGCTCTGACTGGAAACACCCAAAAAGATTACCTTACAGCATCCTCAGGCATCTCTTGCTTGTATCTCTAAACTTTTCCAAATTCCTTTCATAAACCACTTCTAACCCCTTCTGAACCACACTGTCAGGTACAGTCACAACAAAAGCCCAGTTTTATAGTACCAGTTTCCCTATATCAGTCACTTTCCCTTTGCTGAGACATGATACTCAGCACCCACGAGTAAAAGAAGAGGTATAATTTGGATTGCAGATTCAAGAGATTCAGTTGATGGTCCATGGCTCCAAGATAGAAACATCCTAGTGGGAGTGTAAAGCAAGGAAAACATACTTAGTTCATGGATCCAGGGAAATAGAGAAAGGGAAAAGTGCTGGATAGGAGAAAGTGAGCAAACAGATAAAGAACCCAAAGTCACAACTCCATGATTCATCCAGCCACAGCCACTGGTGTTGTATCACCAGTGTCGCAGGTGGATTCTAAGCCAATCACCTTGAAAATTCACCTAATCATCACAATATTTGAGAAAAGTCAATTAAAAATTCTATCTGGGTAGGCATGGTGAAGACCTATCACTTCTGATCTAGTAATCAAGTTACTAATTTTCTATGGTTAAAGAAATCTTAAAAAGGAATGAAGTCAATATTTTTTATGAAGGATATGGCTTTGTCTGATGAGGGACCCTTAAGGAAATATCCTTCAAAGAAAGAGGATTAAGGGACTGCTGAAAGATGAAGTAGAGAAACCTTGGGGCTATTTCTATAAAGCACTCAACATGTCAAGAGCTACATATTGGCTATTATTTCCTGAGCCTCACTAATCCTATGAAACTAAACATTTTCCTTTTTTCTGCATATTCTCTATATTTTCAAAATTTATTTTTCAAAGGATTTTGAACCTTTGAAAATTTATTTTACAAAACACTTTTCTATGAGGATGAATGATATATATATACATATATATATGGAGAGAGAGAGAGACAGAGAGACAGAGAGAGACACACACAGAGAGACCCTTTCATATATATGTAAATATATATGAGCTCTGACTTTACACAAGAAAAATATTATATATATGTATTCATTAATTTCAGACTCTTCAATAAGTGTTAAATGTTAAAATGCTGTTGTTTTATATATATGTATATATATATATATATATTCTCTTCTTAAATAACAAAATAATTTAAGCTTTAATAAATACAAAACAAAGTTATAAACCAGAGTAATATGATACTTTTTTACCTTAATATTAACATTAATATTCATCAAAATGAAGATAGTTATTAAAATATTTTTATTGGGGCTGGGGATTTAGCTCAGCGGCAAAGCGCCTGCCTGGCAAGCGCAAGGTCATGAGTTCGGTTCCTGGTACCGGAAAAAAAAACAAACAAACAAAAAAAATATTTTTATTGCACATTGTCACCACTGCAGTCCAGGCGCACTGTGCAGGAAACCCCAGAGAATGACCCCTTCTGTGCTGCTGCCACAGCAGAGGTGATTCTTGTGGGAAGGTCCAGAGACCAGAGGGAACACAAGCAACACAGTAGGGTGCTAACTATGGCATATAAGATAGACTTCCTACACACAGACGTGGAACAGTCTGAAGCAACAATAATAACACAAGCTAACAAGTAGTAAATTAGGTGAATCAGTATTGTGCTTCAGGACAAAAATACTCGGAATAGAAACAGGCTCATGGGGCCACCTTTCTTCTTTCTCTCACACTTTTTTCTTTTTCTTTTTTTTCTCTTTTTGTCTATTTTTCTCTTTTCTAAATGGCTGGGGAGAACTCCAACCACAGAAATCTGATTCTATCCCCAAGACCATGTTCAGATAACCACTGACTTACTCCATATGTTCTCTTCTGCTTCTTTTCTTTCTTTCTTTCTTTCTTTCTTTTTTTTTTTTTTTTTGGTAGTTTGCAAAGCATGGGTGATCACCCTTTGTCTTCCAGCCTTGGTTCCACTTTCTTTCCTGTTATCTTTGTTTTATCCATTATCCTTCTTAAATTTCCATTCAAACACAGTGTTAAGCCACTCTACCAAGGGAAAAACCTTCCATACAAGCTCCCAATTCATGATCAGTTCTGTTATATAATTGTAGATGTTATTCCTATGATTTAAAGTACAAAATTAATCATTACCAGTTTGTTAGTGTCTAACCTGTGCTTCATGGTATTGTTATTGCTAATTATACTACTTAAGTTCGGATGTCATATCTGTTGTAATCATTTGTTCTCCTTTCTGTAACAACAGTGGGAAGCTCTGGGATAATAACCTCATCACAGCCCAGCACTGAAGGACTGGGAACTAAGCCAAAAAGATACCAATATCTCACTCTTCATTAACTGAGAAAGTAGGATCTTGAGACAGACACAAATTAAGAACTTCCTACACACAGAAGACATACCTAGATACCAGTGATATATCTGTTTAGTACAAAAAAAATAAGGATCAACAGAGAAAATAGAGGTAAAAAATTTAAATATAATATGGCGAGATACAAAAGCAAAATGCAAACAGTTTCCACAGTGTAGTGATTATCACATTCACCTGACAAAAACAAAATGCAATCTCAGATCCCTGGGACAAACAAAACAATCAAGGAGACAAGATAGAGGAAAATGGCAAAAGTTTACCTTAAATTGCTGAAATGATAGTAACCAAAGTAAAGAAATGAATCCGTGACCCTGCAGAGGAAATCAGATCAGAAGTAATCTCACAGATAAAAAAGAAATGTCAACAATCATGAAGAAAATGTTAAGCAAATGAAAAGTAGAGATAGATTTTAAAGGTAGAGCTCAAAATGAAAATGAAGGAAACTGCCCAGGTGCACGCGGAGCCACTGGCGGGGAGCACCAGTCTTCTGGAAGGAGAGACCCCCCCCACGACACAGGGGGAGTCACACCCCGGCGAGCGCTGTTGTGCGCCGGCCCTGAGGCCGGCCGGAGCCTGTCAGTTGAGAACTACCATGAGACAAAGAAACAATGACACAATTTGCCCACCATGTACCGGCTGCAGATGCCCACCCATGGACGTGTGTGAATCATTCAAACATGGAGAAACCCCTGGGAATACGTGCCATACAACAGGTCACTCTTGCTCCTGCCATTGAGAACCAGAAAGGTCCAGAGTCAGTGGAGGAGTAGCTGCTGAACAAAGACTTGGAGAACATGAGAATGCAGACTAAGCCCGAGGAGTCAGAGTTCCTGTGGACTGGGGTCATGAGAGCCTCTCAGAAGCTGTAAACCAGGATGACCTTCCACAATACCTGTGGAGACTCCCTGGAAGCCATTCTTCCCCTGACAGTACAGGCTGTGGTGGAGCCCTGGAGAAGTCTGCAACAGGATTCCTGCTGCCTGTGCTGACAGTTGGAGGAGGACACTAACTGGTTGTGGGGTCCCAATGAGATGGGAGGCTGGAGAGAAAACGCTACAAAAAATGGCTTTCGCCCCAGACGGCTCACTTGATTTTTGACAACCCTTAGGCTGTAACTACTTGTTAGATCCTTCTTGCGTATTTCTGTCTTCCTGAGAAACCACTTCGAAGATACCATCATGTATTACAGCAGCCATTGACATTTTCCTACTAATCTATCCATAACTCTGCAATGTTTGTATTGTTCCTATCCTATTTCATAAATGGATGCATGTCTATCATTATGTGTGTCCTACAACAACCATTGAGAAAAGTTAATCATTGTTCAACAGGTCACTCATGTATAGCTCTATTTATTTATTTAGAAGCCACTTTGAAGATACCAAAGTATAGTACAACTATGGATAATCTCCTACCTCTTTTGTCTGTAACTCACTATTATTTGTCTATTTGATTTCCTGTGAAACTATCTTGAGATAACAATATGTAAAACAATAACCATTGATAATTTCCTACCACTTTATCTATAATTTGGTAACCCCACCCATATTACTATGTTATCCTTCTTTTACTCTTTAAAATTAAAAAAAAAAGGAAATGAAGGAAACCATGAAAGATCAATATAGGAAAGAAATAGGAGGCATTAAAAAGATTTAAATAGATATCCAGGAAATTGAAATTGAATTTAAAGCTGGAAAAACTGCCTGAATGAAATGGAAGATAGATGTTCAGACCTTCACGACAGAATCAAGGCTAGCAACGAAGAAAGGAAAGATCTCTTAAAAATAACAAGTGATCAAGAAATAACAATTCAAAAGCTGTGAAATGATGCAAAATAAAATAATATAAAGCAGACAGGTGTCAATGAAAAAGCAGGAATGAACATAAATGATATGAAAAGGCTATTTGAAGAAGTCATATCAGAAAGTTTCCCAAACATGGGAACAGAAGCTGATACAAGTAAGTGAGACAAACACAACACCAGTTAGTCATGACTAAGTTAAGTCTACACACAGGCATATAACAATCAAGAACCCAGAGGGCCAGGGATACAGTTCAGTGGCACAAGCACCTGTCTGGTAAGCATAAAGTCCTGAGTCCAACTCCTGGTACAAAAAACCCCTAGAAATTCAGCATAAGATGAAAATATTAAAAAGTTGTCAGAGAAAAGAAATAGATCTCCTATAAAGAAAAGCCCATTAGAATTATGAATGACTTCTCATAACAGATCCTCAAATCAAAAGGAGCTTGGAAGGAACAATTTCATGTCCTGAAAGAAAAAAAAAAAAAAGCTTCCACTACAGATTGATATACCCTGCAAAACTATCTTTCAAAAGTAATGTTGAAATAAGATGCTTCCATTAAAAATAACAACCGAAGAGATTCATGACCACAAAACCAACACTACAAAGAGTTCTGAAAGATATTCTAGACAGAAAAAATTATGACCACATTCCAAGAGCAGCAACAGAATGAAAACACCAGGCAGAGCATCAGATCAACAGAGGAAAAAACAGGGAACCAACAATGGAAAAATAACGTAAAAGATAAGTCAACACATATCATTTATGTACATCAATGTAAATTGTCTTCAATTCACCAATAATAATAATAAAAAAAACAGACTGGCAGAGAGAAACAAAATCTAAAATTATGCTATATAAAAGAAACACATTGAACTCAAAAAGAAATGCATAGACTGAAAGTGGAAGCATGGAAAACAATTCTCCATGAAAGAAGAAATCAGAAAAAAGCAGAAGTAGTTATTCTGTTTGTAGACAATGTGAACTTCAAACCAAAATGATCAAAAGTGATCAAGAAGTTCATTATATATGTAATAGGAGAAAAGCTCAAGAGAAAGAAATAACAATCATAAATATGTATACACCTAATATAGGAGAACCCAACTATAGAAGACAAATACTAATAGAGATTAAAAAATCAAATAAGCAATAACACAATTTTAATGGGGTCCCTAATGTGCATTGTCACAAAGAGACCAACTAGACAAAAAATCAGCAACAAAATTTCAAACTGCTCCACACCTGTGAACAAATGAATTTAGGATTTGCTTACAGAGTGTTCCACACAACAACATCAGAATATACATTCTTGCGAGTTCCTTTTAGAATGTTTTCTAAAATACATCATATACTAGGCCATAGAACATGCTTAAGCAAATGCAAAGGACTTGAAATTATCCCATGCATAAAATGTTATCGTAGTACAATGAAACTGTAAATTAATGGCAAAAGAAACCCCCAAACATCCATAAAAACATTGAAATTAAATAATACCCATTTGAACTATCAATGGGTATAGGTGAAATTAAAGAAGAAATTTTAAAAATTACCATTAAATGAAAATTCAGATGGAATATTCCAGAACTTGTGGGACAAAATGAAAGAAGTTTTAAGAAGGAAATTTATAGTGGTGAATTCTCACATCAGGGAGACAGAATGAGCAAAAATAAACAAACTAATGTTGCACCCCAAGTTTCTGGAAAAGAAAGTGCAAGTCAAGCCCAAAGCCCATAGAAGGGAGGAAATTATAAAAATCAGAGCACAAATTAATGTGATTGAGAGTAAGAAAGTAATAAAAAGAATTAATAAATTATAGTGTTGGGTCCATGAAAGAATAAATAAAATTAATAAACTCATAGCCAGCCATATCAAAAAATAAAGAAAAGGATTTCAGATTCCTAGATACATATGAATTACCAAAGCTGAACCAAGAAGATATAAGAATTTTGAATAACCCAATATCAGTTAATGAAATTAAATATGTAATTAAATATTTACCAACAAAGAAAAGTTCACATCCTGATGGATTCAATTCTATAAGAAATTTGGAGATGATATAATGCCAATAATCCTGAAATACTTTAATGAAACTGAAAGGAAAGTAGTACTTACAAAGTAATTTCTGAAGGCAAGTATTATTCCAATACCAAAAGCAGAAAAAGACCCAACCAACAGAAAAAGAAACACAGGTCAATCTCCCTAATGAACACAGAGGCAAAATCCTCAATAAGGTGCAAGCTAACGGAATTCAGAAAATCATCAATCCACCATGACCAAGTGGGATTGATCCCAGGAATGTAGGCATAGTTCAACATATGCAAATCAATAAGTGTAATGCACCTTATCAATACATCCAAAAACCAAAGTTATATGATTATCCCAATAGATGCAAAAAATATGTTGGCAAAATCCAACAATCATTCATGATAAAAATGATACAGAAAATCAGACTAAATGGTTTCCAATATGATAAAAACCATCTATGACAAATCAACAGACAACATCAAACTACATGGAGAAAAAGTGAAAGCTTTCACTCTGAAATCAGGTACAAGTATGTCTACTATAACCAATCCTATGCAGTATATGTCCAGAAACACTAGCCAGAGCAATTAGAAAAGAGAGAGAACTACAGGGAATAAGGATAGGAAATGATGAATTTAAATTATCATTAGTTATAAAGGAAATGATATTCTGTATAGAAGACACCACAAACTTCCCCCAACGACTTTAAGATTTAATAATCAAATTCAGTCATATAGCTGAATTCAAAATCAACACTCAAAAGTCAATAGCATTTCTGTGCACAAACAACAAACTCACTGAAAGAAATTAGGGAAACCACACCCTTTACAACAGCATGCAATAAAATCCAATACTTAGGAATCAATCTAACAAAGGAAATAAAATACCTATATATTGAAAATTATGGTATTCTGTAAAAGGAGATGGAAGAAGATATTAGGAAATGGAAAGATATCACTTTTTCATGGAAAGAGCCAACATAATGAAAATGGCCATTCTCCACCAATCTGTTATACAGATAGAATACAATTCCAATCAAAATACCATCAACATACATCACAGAACTAGAGGTAGCATTCCTAAAATTAATTAGGAACCTGAAGAGACCTAGAATAGCAAAGGTATCCTGAACAACAAAGGTAAGGCTGGAGACACCACAATACCTGGCTTGAAATTATATTACAAAGCTTCTGTGATAAAATCAGCATGGTAATGGCAAAACAACAGACCTGAGGACCAGTGGAAGAGAAGAGAAGATACAACACGATTACAAATAGTCTCACCATCTTATCTTTGCCAAAAGGGATAGACATGTTCACTGGAAGAAATATAGCCTCTTTAATAACTGGTGCTGGAAAAACTTTCCACCTACTGAAGACTAAAATTAGAACCATGTCTATCATGATGGACTAAAGTAAAGTCAAAGGGATCAAAGATCTAAATATTAAAATGGAATCATTAAATCTACTGGAAGAGAAACTAGGTAGAAATCTTGAACACATAGCTGGAGGCAGAGTTCATAAACAAAAAACAAACTGCACAGGAAATACTTTAAAGAGCCAACAACTGGGATCTCATCTTATTAAAATGTTTTTGCACATCAGAAGAAATCATCAACAGAGTGAAAAGACAATGCACAGGCTGGGAAAAAAATGTAGCTGATTGTCCTTCAGACAAAGGATTTCTATCTAGCACATATGTAGAATTGGAAAAAAAAATCAGACCCCCATAACCAAGACCCAATCCAAAAATGGGCATCTGAGATGAATATACCCTCCTCAGATGAGGAAGTACAAATGGCAAATAAATATATGGTAAAATGTTCAATATCACTGGTCATTTGAGAGATGCAAATTAAAACAAACTGAGGTTCCATCTCACTCCAGAATTGATGGTTATCATCAATAAATCAACTGATTATAGACACTGGAGAAGCTATAGGGACAAAGGAATCCTTCTGTACTCTTGGTGGGAGGGTGGACTGGTGAAACCTCTGTGGTAATCAGTATGGGCATTCCTCTAAATGCTAGGATTTGAAGACCTGTTCAACCCAGCTATTCTTTTTCTGGGTGCCTATCCAGAACAATTAAAACTTCATAACACAGTCATATATGTGCACCCATGTTTATAGCACCACAATTTGTAATCACTAAATCTTGGAAACAACCCAAAATTCCATCAACCAAGGTATTAATAAATTAGATTTGGTGTTTTTACACAATGGATTACTACTCAGCCCTAAAGAAGGATAAACTTGAGACTTTTATAGATAAATGGATGTAATTTGTGACCATAATCATTAGTGAAATAAATCAGACTCCCATGTGTAAACATCATATTGTTTTCCTGGTGAGAGAAATTGAAAGAGTAAATAAGATCTAAAATGTACAATAGATACTGTGAAATGGGAAAGAATTTTTAAAAAGGAACTAGAATGGAGAAAAAGGGAAAGAACTAAAAGAAATGAGAGAAGAGCAAAAGTTAGCTATACTATTTGATTGTCTTAGTTCATTGAAAAGGAAGGTTTGCATTAATATTGATTGAAGAACTGTTTGCATATATCTTGTACTCTGATTTGCTAAATGCAATAATGTGCAATATCTTAACTATTGCTGTTTTCCTATTATGTTGTTATGAAATTTTATCTTTTTTCCACAAAATAAAAAATACTTTCATCATTTGTGTTATACTACAATGGTTCTCCAATCTATGAATAAAATGAAATCAAGAAAACAGACACAGATCAGAGTAGTGCTTTGAGTGATTTTATGAAAAACATTAAGACTGTGTGCTACTTTACTTTTCCATTGTGTAATGTTTTAAAATTTTCTTCTATTTTTGACTTGGAAAAATTGATAAGGTTTCTATTTTCTCTGGAACTATCGTGCTATTTATGTTAGCAAAAAAAGAAAATGTAAAGATGTAGAAAAATCACTTTTTATCTGCAGATTATATTAAATCTTGTGACCAGGAGTGAATATAATTGCTCTCAGCAGATAGCGAACTTGGATCAAGAGTTTACTTCTTTAGGTTCAAGCATTTATACTTTAAGATGAGAAAACAGGAGACAAAGGAGACATCTCAGGAATTAAGTAGCATGGTTACTGGTTTTTATAAGTAAAAATATGCTATGTTTTGAAGAACATGTGTTTACATTCAGAAAAATATTTTATACAATAGATGTTAAAATAAAATACAGTCATCCTAAACAGATCATTATTACAGACTAAATTATTTTTATTTCCCTTGGAAAAATACTTGCACATCCTTAGCCTATCCTTGAATATTCCTACTCAATCTTCCTTCGAAACCACAGTGGGTGGTTATACTTAAACATCCCTCAAATATCAGATTGAACACCTAGAGAAGAACAAGTCACACAAATTTTATAACGTTGATTTAAGAACATCAATGTTCAGTTCCTGGTACCAGAAAAAAACAAAATCAATGTTCTATCCGCATTCATTGAATTGTTGATTAAATTTGGTATACAACAGTTTATTCCTCAAAATGTAATAAGAAAAGATAAAAATATATTCTACAATATTGAGGTTTCCGAGCTTCAATTGCCTCCCCTTAAAGGAATGGAAGTAGCCCAGATGCAACTGAAAATTATATTTGGAGCTCTTGTTCAGTTCTTCTTTTTTAAAGGAAAAACTGCTTTTCTTCTGTGCTCACATGTAAAAAGACTAAAATGTAAGGTTAAACTATAAATTAATCCAGAGAGATGCAGAGACAAGGTGACCAGCCAGCATAACTTCAAGAGGTAGATTCCATAAAATATCTTTCTACTTGGTATGAGACAGATTTAACTGAAGCTGTTGCAATATAAAATGAAGGTTGACTTTTTTTAGACTTTATATAGCACATGTTTGCTTTTTTACAGGTAGTTGAAGGCCTCTGTGTGTTTCAGGAAGGAAAATTCTTGGGTTAACTATTCTCTATAATCCAGTATTTTAAAAGCCAATTTTCCAAATCAACCACAGAAATCACCAATAAAATGGAAGACAACATAGCTGTCATTTGAGCCAATGCCAAAAACAAAGGATGTGACTTTGGATCTATGATTTGAGTTCCATGAAGAGGCAGTTGATTCATACTAAGAAACTTCAGGCTAATCCACTAATTAGGTGATAATTTAGACGCAGTTTCTGCCCCAAGTGTTGTGTGGAGTATGAAAAATGGACTTGGATTCCTAACTGCAATATTGTGAAGAAAGCAGATGGCCTTGGAAATACAATTTCTACAATCATTTTATACTTTTAACACTATTAAATTACCTTAGCATTAGTGTTGAAATGTAATGCTTGGAATTCTCATCAGGAAAACCATGTAAATATTTTCATTTTTCCAAAGTAATTTGCCATGAGTAGTAGGTGAGCATTCAAAGTTTTACCATAGCATAAATACAATTATTTTTGTCCCTGTAGTCTTCTAGAAATGAAAAAATGACCCTAGAAACAAAACTTTAATTTTTGAATGCCTTGCTTACCTCATACTCTATTTTATCATGTATATTTTATATTTTATCTTTAAAAATATCTGCTTTGAAGAAAACAAGTACTGACTTACATATATAATATTATAATTAAAATAAACACAATGCTTTTAAAGCTCAGCTGTCTATCAGTGAAGGTAAAAGGGATTGAATTTTGAAATTTGATCTCCAGATAAAGTGATTGTCAAGGCTAATAAGTATTTATAGCAATGCAGAATCATCAAATTTGTAAATTGTGAATCTTAACTCAGATTTCTATTTGCTGCATGTAAATATAGTATGTTTTCAACAACATGTGAGATATAAAGCACTTTGTCAGCACTTTGGTAGCTAGTACTTGCCTTAACCCATTCAGTGAAATTTCTCTACTAGTGCTTCTTTGCCTAACACTGAACTGGTCTTTCCAACTTTTTTCTTAACGTCAATGCATAGCACTGCATCTGTCAGTGCACACATGAGATCACATTTGTTTGCTATTTTTATGACATCTCAGGATTTCCTTATCAGTATCTGCTATTTAAAAGAAAATTTTTGTTAGCAGATATCTGAGTTACCATATTTTAAAAGCACATAGACTTTTTCAGAAAGTGAGAATTCTAGCTACTGTCCAGAGTAGAGGCATCATAAAATGTAGATTTGCTCAACCCAAATCAAATCTGAAGCAATAGGAGCAATAAAAACAGAGGCTTAAGAAACAATAGAAACAGTGTATTATGCATAAGGACACAGTGGAGAGCCAGGGAGGATGATGACTGCTTAGTTGCAGGGCTAGGTCAGTGGCTAGGTAGAGGAGGCCAAGAGGGAATAAATAGGAGGGAACTGTTTAAAAATCAACCCTTGCTTTACTCCCCACAAGGTCTGGAAACAATTATTTGTCCTTTGTTGTAGAATTCAGCAATAACAGTTGGAATTAGCATCCCCAGGATATCAAGATAATTCAAAAGCTTTGATGGAGTAAAAAATTTATTTTAAAGTGTGTCCACTGGCAAGAGCTTTTGCTTTAAAAAAAATTTCCTCTTCATTTTTTTCTCAGGGTAAATTATATCCGGGAAACTCATTCTGCAAAGGATGTTACACCCCATGAGTCTGAAAGTGTATTCAAGACCAGAAAGGTTTGCTGCTGTGTATTTGGGTGGAGGGGAACCCCATGTGGGAGACAAGCTCGAGTGATCACAGTGTTTCTGAGGTGTCTGGAGCCTGTCACCAGAGGACTAATCTCATACTCGTTTTTAAACCTATGGACAGAAGATTATTAGAGAAACATTGTTAGGTTCAATGTACCCAATTCCATCAGAAGAGTATATACTTTTTAAAAAACTAAGAACATAAACAGCAAAAACACATCAAAAGAAATACAACATGCTAAATAGCATATTGCACTGGGAAAAAAGTTATTTTAAAAGACAATTAATTGAAATTAGTCTATTTCTTAAGGATATAAACCAAAATAATAGCAGCATAAAGCAAGAATAAGAAATAAAAGTATGCAAATAGAAATATTCATGTGCACATTAATTCATATATATATACACATGTATATCTCCATATATATGTATATGTGTGTACATGGAAACAGGTAAATATAATTAATTAAAAACACAACTTCTCTCAAACACTCCTTTGCACAAATACAGATTTTCTAAATACAAGTTTTCAAAGCTAAATATTCCCAAGAAAAAGAAAAGAGAATATCTCTCATGATTTTAAACAGGAAAAGTTATGCCTTTTATATTTTGTCTTTTGCCCTTTGATAAATAGAACTAAAATATCTGAGTCAAAACAACTATTTTAAACCCTATTAGAAACCAGCAAGAATGAACAAAGAAACAAAAACCAAAAACCAAGAAATGTCCAGGTGACATGCTACACATCTGAAATCCCAATTATGTCTGTGGCTGAGGGAGTAAGACGGCAAGTTTGAAGCGAGGCAATTGATAGGGCAATTTAGTAAGACTCAGTATCAAATTTGAAAACAATGCATGAAAGAGGTTCTGGCTGTTCAGTGGTACAGCCCACTAGGTTCAATCCCCAGTACCACATAAATAAATATCCAATGAATATAAAGTTAGAAGAGCAAATGTGGAAGCATAACACTTTCTCATTTCAGAAGGTACTACAAAGCTACAGAAACCAAAATATTATAAAGTTTTGCATTTTCATCAAAATAAACTTATAAACCAATGGAATAGAATTGAGTCCAGAATTAAACTGACACATACATCGTGAACTGATCTCTGACAAACGGGACCAAGAGCATATATTGATAATCTCAGGAAAGCTTCCTGACATTGATCTTGGGAAAAAGTAAAAATCATTTCTATGGCAAAGGAAACAAACAGCAGAATAAATGGTCATGTGAGGTAAGACATAATGCTCAAATAAATAATCACCAAGAAAATGTCGATCTGAAACCCAAATTCCACTCCATTTGGTATAGATATTATCAAAAAGAAAAATAAGGACAGCATTATTTAAAGAATAATGAATAATTCTTTAAAATTATTTAAAGAATGTGGAGAGCATGGTACCTCCATACCATGGTAATGGAATGAATATTAATACAGCCATCATAGGAAACAATTTGTCTCAGAAAAACTAAAAATGTACCTAACATATAATCCAACTATCTCACTTCTGTGTGAGAAATAAAATGAAGAGAGAGAAATGAAATCATGATCCCAAGGATCTCTCAATAATCCCATGTTCATTTGCAACACAATTCACAAGAGCCAATTTGTTTGTACAACTCCGTGTTTGTTGGAAGATGACTGGATAAAGATAATATGATGTGTACACACAGTAGTATGTAATTCACTTTAATAAAAGTTGGAAATGCTTTCATCTGTACCAGACGGATAAATGTGAAGAGGACTATGCTTAGTGGAATAATATGGTCCTAGAAGCAAAAATACTGCATCATTCCCCTTAAGTAAAACACCTAAAAAAGCAGATAATAAAAATGATAGTTACCAGGGGCCAGTAAAGGAGGAAATAGAGAGGTGTTAGATTGGTAAAAAGTTCACATTATGCAAAATAAATTAATTCTATAGAACTTCTGCATAATACAATTCCAGTAGTCACAAATCTATACATGTAGAGCTCTGATAAATTCTTACCATATAAACAGAACTAAGGGAAACTCTTGGATCAGATGTACTTGCCTATTACTTTATGTTGATGATTCAACAAGTATATACTTATATTGCAAAATCACTGTGAACATTAAATGTGTGTAGCATGTCGTTTATCAGGTATCCTTCAAGGAAATTCTTGAAAGATTTAAACAGAAGTAAATGTACAATATACAATACATAAGTCAAAAGGAAGAATCATAATCCTTATAAGCAGGAAAGAAGTAAAAGAAAAAAAATAAATGAATAAGAAAAATAAAAATACATCGTTAAAATTCCTGACTTAAAAATTAAATTGATTTAAGGTTGAGGATATATCTCAGTGGCACAGTGCCGGCCTGTCAAGCACAAGGTCCTGAGTTTGATTCCTGCAACAAAAAAATTTGATTTAATTAAGTTCACTAATAAAAATATATTGAATTTAATTTACTGTAAAATATTTATATATTATTATTTCTTTGATGTTATTAGCTGTAAGAAGGACCAATGTGTGTGTGTGTGTGTGTTTGTTATAACAACAGAAAAGAGAAAAAAAAAACTAGGACACCATATTGATTATAACTCTGGCTTAAATTTAGTGTCTTAAAATTGATTGTGTTAGCTATTTTTTTATATTCTATGCTTCCATATGAATTATAGGACATTTTTCAAGTCTTGTCAGGAATTTCATAGGTATTTTGATGGGCATTCCATTGGCTCCATAAATCACTTACAGTAGTATGGATATTTTAGCTGTATTATTTGTATCTGCTATCTGCTTTTCTTAGCTGGAAGAGATTAAATTCTGTTCATTTTTTTTGTCTTTCCATAAATCATCTCATTTTATTAATCTATTGTGCCATGTTTTAGACTGAATTTTATTAATTTCTACTCTGACCTTTTTATTTCTCTACTTTTAATAATTTCAGGATATTTTGCTCTTGATTTTCTAGATCTTTGAGATACTTTTGGAATATCTCTAGCTTTTAAAATGGACCTAGATTGATATAAACTTCCCACTTACACAAGTATTATATGTTTTACATTTTCATACATTAAGAAATAAATTTCCTTTTTATTTCCCCAGTGATACACTGCTAGTTCATAGCCTTGTTGATAACTTTCCTCAAATTTGTATAACTTCTCGAGTTTTTATTTTTTATTTATATTGTATGCCATTGTCAGAAAATATAACTGAATATATTAATTTTTTTTTTGTTGTTGTTATTGTTTTGTTTTTTTGGGTTTTTTTGGACTGGGAATTGAACTCAGGACATTGCACTTGCCTGACAGGTGCTTGTGCCACTGAGCTACGTCCCCGACCCTATACTTTAATTTTTAAAATATTTTTGAGACTTTTTCTCAGTTTAACATAAGATATGGGTTATGTTTATAGCAGATAAGTAAATTTAAATTTAAAATCCTACAAATAGAAAAATAAGGTCAACATATAATGATCAAGGGATAAATTCAGCAAAAAGATATAACAATTTTTCATGTACATGTGTCTAATTCAAGAACATCTAATTTTATAAAATAAACATTATAAGATAGAAAGCAAAAGGATCCATTACAGTAACGGCAGGATTGTTTAGCACTTCATTTTCATCTGTGTAAAGATCTTCTAGACCGAAAAATCAAGCTAGAAACATCAGACTTACACCACAATTTGGATCAAATAAACTTAACAATAGCTTAGAGAATATTTAATCCAAGAGCTACAGAATTCACATTATTTTCATCAGTCCATGAGACATGTATATTTGAACTGTATGATGAAGACACAAAGGACAAAAAGTATCCTCCTCTGAATGTTATGCCAAGAGATGAAAATCATTATGAAATAATACTGCATTAGTAAAATAAATTAAATTGAAAAATATTCCAGTTTTCATGGCACATTTTAATGTATCACTTTAAATAACATGCCTCTAGGAGGAAAGCCATAATTAATAGTTGATAATTCTTCTTTTGTTTTGTTTTGTTTTTTGTTTTGTTTTTCCTCCAGTACCAGGAATCGAACTCATGACCTTGCACTTGCCAGGCAGGCGCTTTGCCACTGAGCTATATCCCCAGCCCCAATAGTTGATAATTATTGATAAACCTTTTTTTTTGTACTTCCCTGAAATTGGAGACGTGAATGACTTTTTGGTACACCAACGTTTTGTAATATTTTCTTGTAAGTTAACTGATGCTCAAATCTTTATTTTCAACAAATTGAAGCAGAACCTTATTTTGAGATAATATCCTCTAAATGTAAATTCCTTAACTAATCATAGTGCAAATTTTATGCTTCAAAAGAAATGCAAACAATTCTGTGTTGTTTCTGAATCAACAACAATAGATTTTTATCTATTAATTTATATGAAAAATAAGTTTATCATTTAAAAATAATTTTATTCAGGGGCTGGGGATTTAGCTCAGCGGCAAAGTGCCTGCCTGGCAAGCACAAGGTCGTGAGTTCGGTTCCCGGTACCAGAGAAAAGCCAACAAACAAACAAACAAACAAACAAAAAAAGCAAAAATAATTTTATTCAAATCAAAATAACTACTGCTAAAACCAATTCATCTTTTCAGTCTATAATATTCATTAAGAAATACTTTTGAAGTAAGCATTACCTGCTATTAAAGTATGCATTGTTAGACAATGTGTGCTTTTTACTGATAAATAGTATTCAAATTTCATACCATGTTTATTATTTTAATTAAATGTGTATAAAAATAATGGAATCCAATGTAGGAAAAGAGTAAACATATAGACAATGAAAGAACTACATTTCAATTTGTGCACTTTTCTACCAAATATAGTAGAGCTGAGATATAAATGTATAATATTGTCACAATATTAGAAATTTAAGAGCATTAAAATATTTTAAATTTCAGAATAATGAAAAAGTGATGAGATAGCCATAAGTCATCATGATTTTTAAATGCCACTGGATATGTTTACAAGTATTGCAAAATTTAAATTTCTGTAGAACAATGTTTGTAATGGAAGAATTCTATATTTCCTTTGATCATCTCTTTTTTTCCTTTGGTACCAGGTACCTATACTTTTGCATTTTCCAGGCAGGCCCTGTACCATTGTGCTATGTCCTTGTCCTTTTATATTTCCTGTGATAGCATTTGTCACAGTGTTTTGGTTTTTTTCCCAAATTTTTTACTGGAGCAAAGAACTTTGGGATGCAGAAATAGTATTATACAATTAGGTAAAGTTGAGATTTTTTTCATCCTGAGAAATATAATAAAAAGCTGTCTTCCCACAGAGCAAAGACTGCACAAATTTATTAGCAGAATTAGAAAATAGGTTGTTCCTCTGTTTAGTATGCCTCAACTGTAAAGAAGTCTTACTGTGTGTATGAATGAGATGTATATCATTCTGTTCCCATATGCCACCTAAGTGACTCACAAACATGAAAGTCCTGCAGTCTGTCCACCCAGTGTTAACTGAGATTTTCTAGTTTAGGAATACCACGTTTTGTACCACTATCACTCAAATTTTCCCATGTTGCTATGTTAGCTTGTAGGTAGTGTAGAATATCAGATCCTTCATACTTTTTGATTATAATATTTGTAATAAGCAAACCACGTTTTATGTAATTATTTGAGATGATGCAATAATAATGAAATGATAGTTAAAATACAAATGTATGCAACTAAAATATGAATAAAATGTTTATAATATTAATTCATTAGTTTTCTAATTCTATGCCTCCTTATTGAAAGAAATAAGGTTTTCTTGTATGAAATTTATCCCTACTGCTGTACTCCTAGCAAAGCATCTGTATGCATAAAGTGTTCCAAATTCTAAAAACACTTTAGAATACCATTTAAAAGACAACAAAAGACAAGGCTGGGGATTTAACTCAGAGGCACAGCAACTGCGTGGTAAGCGCGAGGTTGTGAGTTCGATTCCCGGTACCAGAGAAAAACAAAGCAAAACCAAACAAAAAAAACAAACAAAAAATGAAAACAAAAGACAATATTTTGGAGATTTAAGAATTTAGATCTGTGAAAGACATATGATAAACCAGAGTTTGATTTCTATTTCAATAATAATTTATATGAGTTGTATAAATTCATGTACAATTCCTTGAGATCATAGACCACAATTTTGTTGTCGCTTCTCACGATGCTTACAGAAAATATTAGTATTGATCGAATTTAAGAACCTATTCCTGGGTTTAAGTGATGTTAAAAAGACTAGTACAAATTTTCAAAACCCAGAGTATCAGAGTTCATTTGACTATGATCTGTAGAAAGCTGAAAACCTGGATAGATCAGTTTGATAATTTTAGTAAGTAGGAACATACTTTTCAAATATGCTGTCAGTAACAGATGTGGATTTATTAATGCTATTTTGTTCAGAAGATGTAAGCACTACACAGTGTTCTCAGTATACCACAATCCTCATAAAATATTCAAATATGTGAAAAATTCTAAATATTTTTCAAAACTTTTGAACACAGAAATGAAAAATTAATTATCAGACAGCTTGCAGCTAGTCCAACTATTGCGGAAACTGACAGAGAACTTGAACTGCAATGGTAGTGCTCACCCAATGACCGAACATTGGTACCTAAATGAAATTCAGAAAACAAAAACTTGTTAGTAAATTAAATATATGACCGAAATTAGAATCCAAACTCAAATGTAATTTATTATTATTCTTTAATGCTAGGTGTTAAAATAATTTATTTTGATGTAATTATGTTTTATTGTCAAATAGAAAAACCTGAATAAAAACTGATACTTATTTGTAAATAATTTGCTACAAAAATTAAATATGATATTAAAAATTCATCAGCAAAAAATAAAATTAGGAATTTTTATAATACATTTTATCCTATATTTTAAGAGCATTATAAATAAATATGGTTTTTCAAACATTCCTAATACAAAAACAATGAAAAATATCATTTAATTGGGAGAATAATCTTGATTAAAGTTAAATGTTCTGTAAAATGAGAATTCACTTAACTAAGGAATAGGTGGAAAATGTTCAGTGCTTGTTCAACATAGTATACCAATTATTTTGTTTTTTGATATACTCAGAATTTAATTCCACCTTTAGGAATGTTAATTAATAATGTGGTTTCTGTATCTAAAATATTTTTCATAACATATTTGCATTTCTATATGCATGTAACATTTAAGATCTGTTTTTGATTTTATACTTTCAAATAGAAGTCTTGCTAAATGACTTTTTTGACATTAATGGAAATTAATATCTAAACGAGTTTTAAGCTCAAATTTCCCAATGAAACAATAATGTGAGATTCTTTGGTAATTTATTTAATTTGCAATGATTTTTAACGTGTTTATATATGTCTTATAGGCCCTTGGACCTCGAGTTTGGTTTTACAGGTAATGAAACTTAAGTATTGGATGAATATTACTGAATTTTTAGAAGATATTTATAAGTATTAAAGTAAAATTTCAAATTGTCTCATACCTTTTCATTTTGAATTTAGTGGTGAATCACACCCCATAAATAAGTACATATTTTCAGATAATTCCACATAAATATTTAAGCTGAGTATCATGATACATAGACAGAATGCTCACTGGACTCAAATTGTTTTGAAAACAAAATGTAGGTCAATACTACTTAAAAAGAAAAAAACATATCTGTGGCCAATGTACTTTGGAGAGACAAATTCAAACTATGGGTTTGAACATATACTATTGAATTTACCCCTTTCAGTGTTAATAAGCAAACACTGTAACTCAAAATGAAAGTCAGAATCTATTAAAAATTTTATCTAAGATAATAAGTATATTAATATGTAATATTGTAGCTGCCTCTACTTTTAAAGTTCCTGAAGTATTAATTGTCTTTCTGAGGTAATGTACTATGTATAATATATACCTAGAATATCACAATCCTTTCTTTCATTATTTATTCTTTTCAAAATTTTTTTTCCTTGAGGCCTTCCATTTTAAATATTTTTAATAATTATTTATTGCTGAGCATGGTAGCTCACATCTGTAATCCCAGCACTTTGGAGACTGAGGCACAAGGATCGTTGTGAGTTCAAGACCAGCCTGGGCTACAAAGTGAGATCCAGACTAGCCTGAACTGCATAGAGAGACTCTGCCTCAGGAAAGAATATTATTTGTAACTAATGTACAACATATAAGTAAATATGCAAAATAAATTCTAGGAAGGGTATATTTTTATTTTGCTATGCAATAATTAAAGTCTTTAAGCAGGTCACTGTGTACTCACAAGACAGTGAAATTTGGCTGATTCACAAAGCATCAGTCAGAAAAGACACCACTGCTCTTTGTTTCATAAACATCTTCATTAAGGTTTTCTATAGAGTAGCTTAAGGACACATTTTCAGTGTGGAAAAAATAGTATAAATCTTAAAGAGAAAAAAATTAAGCAAATTTAACACTAACAATAGATGACATTGACTTCATTTTAAGAGTAAATCTAATCTACATTTTTATCTTCCTGGATCTATTTCTAAAGGTATATTTGGAAATATTTTCAGTATTTATGAGCATCTCTTCCTTTACTGATATACAAACACAGGTATCCATAGGATCAATGATAGATTTTTCATGATTTTTGGTATTCAAGCAAAAAAATTGGAGATTAGGGTAAAAATTGCAGTAGATGGAAGCTGAAATTACATCTATGTATCATGGCTAAGAAACGATTAGCTATCATTTGAAACAAAGGAGTTTTCATCCTTTAAGGACTACTACAGGGGACTTTATAACCAACACTTTACATAAATATAAAACATTTTTTTCAATTATTGAAATGTTTTATTCTTGTAGATCATTAGAAGCAGTAGGTAAGCACTGAATCACCAACAAATAATAGAGCCAAGAAAGAATTTAAAAGGTAAATATAAATCACAGAATATGATATAAGACACAATTTTAAAATTTGCCTTCTGTCACCTATTCCATTTTCTAATTCATTAATGCAGTATCTATGCCTCTTGGGCATTGCTATCTTTACACAAATCTATAAATGGTTGACTGCAGATTTTATTATTGTTTTATATATTGAGAAGAAAATGCAGTTTTCTCAACAGTCTAAAATCATATTATCCAAATAATTGAGGTCAAAAGGCACATTATAAAATATATACACTGTTACTCTGTTATTACCATGAGCAATGAGCTAAAGAGTATTTCCATGTTTTGGTGTTTTAATCATAGCAATAAAACCATATAATAAATGTTTGGGAATGTTCAGAATAGAGTCCAAATTTTAATTGGGTACTCCACATTTGGTGACACTGAAAATTGCAATCTGTAATATCCCTTTCAAGTGATCCTGAAAAACTAAAATCTAAGAGAAAAAACCCTTTATGTGCAAATTTTCTATAGTGTTATTATGAAATCATTTCTAAAAAGACATTCCTGGACAACTTCTAAGCTTTCTTCAAAGTAACTTAGATGTTTCTCATGGGCTGGTACAAGCTACCAAAAGAAAATTATCTTAAAGAGACAGATGTTTCGTCTACATATTTTTGATGCAAAGCAGTGAGTTAGCTTTTGGGAGGAGTAATAATTTAAGGTGCTAGGGTTAGTACAAATTATAGATAGTTATGTATTTTAATACTAAATTGAATACCTGGAGCAGATAATATTTAATATGTTGTCAATACTGACATATTACTTTGAAGTTGCTCACGAAATAAAATATTAGTGTCTACAAAATACATTTACATATTAAAGAAGTTCATTTTTTAAATCTGTCTTTCTCTGTCTCCATCTCAGTCTCTCTCTCCATATATATGTTACATTAAATGTTATTTGGTAAAAAGGACAGAAGGAATAAATTAATATGTATTAACTAGATTGATGCATTTTCTTTTAAAACAGATTTCATTCTCTAGAAAGAGGAATTTTAAGTTACCATCAAAATCAAGAGAAAATAGTTATATTCCTTACTTTTCCTGCCCTCACAAATGCATAACCTCTTATATTGTCAAAATTTCTCTTTCAAACAGTATCTTTGTTACAACTGATGACCGTCTAATGGAAAGTCATTATCACCTAGCATCCATAATGTATGCTGGAGTTTGCTTTGGGTGTTGTATTCACTATAAATGTTGACAAAAGGATAATGACATGTGGCCACCATTATAGTATCTCATATCATAATAATGTCAGTGCCATAAAAATCCTGTGCTATCTACTCACTCATCTTTCCATCCCCTAAATACCTACCAAACCTTAATTCTACTCTGTGCAGTTTTACTTTTCTCAGAGTGCCCTATTTGACATTCCTAGAATCACAACGTAGGTAGAGTTTTTCAGTTGAATACTTGCAGTGTCAATGCACATTTAAATCTTCTCCTTCATGTTTTACGGCGCCTTAACTTATTTTTTCTCGGTGCTAAAGAATATTTCATAGTCAGTATGTACTACAACTTGTTTATTGCAATATCTCACTTCATGAGCTCTTCTATTCATGAAAAAATTGCTTTGGAAATGGAAGCATTTGGCAAAAATTTGCTCCCATCTGTGAACTCTATATTAGGTGATGAACACAACTGGAGTCATGTTCTCTCCTCTGACACTTGGGGATTCTTCTAGTCAAGGTCAAGGTCACAGACAGACCTCAGCACACTCACTGTAAAGATTTTGAGTAGTTTTTAGCACATAGAGTACTGTACAGTGTGACTCAGTCTAGCATGTCTCCAGTGAAAGTGCAGAGCCAGCATGGTGGCAAAAAGAAAGTCCAGAGTATAAATTAAGGTGACAAGAATGTGCAGAGCAATAATGAAAGTAACCAGAATGTGTAGAGCAATAAGATTTTGAGGAAAATGACCATAGAATTGAAGAAGAAAATTGTGAGAAAGCATGAGCGTGGTATTTGTTGGACTGACGTGGTCTTGGAGTATAAGATGGTAAAGTCAAGAATTTCAAATATTTTGAAGAATAAAGATGTCATCAAAAGAACTGATGTGGTAAAAGGAGTAATGATGTCAAATAAGTGGAGGATGCAAGGACTGGAAGAGGTGGAAGAGCTTTTTGTAGTGTGGTTCAATGAAAAACAACAGGCAGGTGATAATGTTAGTGAAGCTGTGATCTGCAAAAACCCAGGAAATTACATAGTGATTTACTGCAAGAAAACTTCTCTGTAAGTGCAATAGGTGACTAATTTAAAATCAGTGTGGGGTAGTTTTTATAAATCACACTCCACAGAGTGATAAGACACAATGGGCTTCTAATTCTGACAATATCACTGCAGAAGCCCACAAGAAATAATTGTTAGAATTCATCTAGGCAGAAGGATGTGTCACCAAACGAATGTTCAACAGGGCTCTTCTGCAGGAAGATGCTCATAAGAATCTATATCATTCAGGAGGAAAAGTCACTCCTGGGGCACAAACCCATAAAGGACAGACTGACCCTTTAGTTGTGTGCAAACGCAAGTTCCATTGTGAAGGTAAGCCACTACTGGTGTGTCATTCCCAGACCTCTCATGCATTCAAGGAACACAATGTGAATAAGACCAGACTGCTGGTCCTGTAGAAGGCTGATGTGAAAGCTTTCATCACAAGGAAATTGTTCCTAAAATTAATGGTTGCATGAGGTGTTTGCACCCACCATTCAGAAATATTTTTCTAACAATCAATTTCATGAAAGGTGCTTTCTTGTGATATACAGTGCTCCCAATGGTTTTTGAATGGCTGTCATATCTATTGGGCAAATACTACGGAATGTGAAACTGCTGGATCATGTGGTAAGAGTATATTAGTTTTCTACAAAACTACCAAAATGAAAAGCAAAATAGCTGTATCATCTTGCATTCCCAACAAAGATTACTACAATTTCCTGTTGCTCCACATCCTTATCTGCATTTTGAGTTGTGAGTGTTCTGAGATTTGGTTATTCTAAAAGATATGCAGTTGTATCCCTTGCTGCTTTAATGTGAATTTCCTGAATTATACGTTACCTGGACCTATTTTTATATGTTTATTTGTAATTTGGATATCCTTTCAGCTAGTTGTTTGTTCTTATCTTTTGTACACTTTTTAACTGGGTTGTTGATTTTCTTATTGTTGATTTTAAGAGTTCCTTGTAAATTTTACATAACAGTGCTTTATCAAAAATATGTGAAGCATTAATACATTCATGAGAATAAAATGTTTTAAATAAATAATTTCAAAACATCTGTCAATTCCAAAAGCATGAATCACATGTGGAATGATAATAAAATAATTCATATTTTGTTCCTGTCTGTTTATACTCATTGTATTCATGGCTTATTTTTAATATTGTGAAAGAAATAAGCACATAGCTATAGAGTGACAACAGGCACAAATGACAACCATAATTATTTCAATTTAATCTGAACCAGTGAAAACTTGCTTCTGGAAGATAATTGGTGAAACCATCCTGCTTGATTGAGATTAGATGTATCAATGAGATTTTAAGAATTAATTGCTATTTAAACTGGAAAAAGTTTTAAAGGAACAATAGAAACAAGTTGAGATTTGCATTTAATTCAAATTATAAATATTCAATGATAACTACAGAAATTACTTTGATTTTAACCTAGAAACAAAACCTTTGCAAGGAACTTCTATGCCAGTGACAGTATTTAGAATTCTATTATATGACGGCGTTGAAAAAGGAGACTGACATTCTTTGAGTTAGCTTCATTAATACTTTAAAACATTCCACAGAGAATTTCTAATTCCTCTTATGACTGGTGCTTGGTACAATCTGCTCCATATGCCCCGCTCATTCTTTGCCACTGTGCAGTAGATTTATTCATCATGAAGTTGCGCACGTGCACACCCCAATGTCTTTCTACAAGGAGAATTCCTGGTAGCAATAACTCAGGGAGAGTAAACATTTTGGATAAATAATTTGTGGAAATATGCTCAGAAATATTTTAATAAGTTCACAAATTCTCATTAGATTTCTCATACTGATCTTTCTTTCTTTATATAGCAATGATTAGTCACATTGTGAGCAAATTAACAGGTTGGTTTTGTAAGATTCATTTTTATGGAGTCACAGAAAGCACATCTTTAATAAAAGAATTTGATCTGAGAAATAAAATGACTTCTGGTAAACTGTATTGCCCAAACCCAGTTTCATATAGAAAACAGTCTCTTTCTCTGTTTATCCAGGGAAAGACTTATGGCTTCATCTAAGGAGTTCTTTTTTGATGGCCTTTCAGTTATTTTTAACAATGTTTAACACTGCATATAGAAATTTTTTTCCTCATTGGCTTTAATAAAATAATTTTAGCCATTTTTTCTGTGTCTTTTCGTGCCTTTTCAACCTGTATTGCATGCCTACATAATTTTCTTTTGCTACCAGGAATCAAAATCTGGACCTTGTGCTTGCCAGGAAGAGACTGTGCTACTGACCTGTATCACCAGCACCATGCTTACACATTTTTAATGCTAAAAGGTTCATTTATTTTTGAAATGTGTTTGTTCCTAGATAAACAATTCTCTATCTTTCTGTTATTCTAATATTTCATTTAGGCTTAGTTGTTAAAATGTAAATTTTTTTCCTATTTTTATTGCTACATGTGCACAATATATAATGAATGCATTCATCACAAGGGAATTGGCACAAATACATAACATATTTGATCCTTTTACATTTTATCCTCCACTTCCTCCCACCTCCTCCATACAGAAATCTTCCATTGATTCCTACAAGTCTATTTCCCTGTTTCCTGTCATCTCTTATTTATTTTTCTCTTTAAATTGTTTATACATTGGGTTTCTTGTGTAAGAGATATTATGTGATATTCATTTTATTTAGCACTGACATATCAAGGTGGGTCCATTTCCTGCAAATGACTCACTTTTATCCTTCTTTATGGCTTACTTGTACTCTATTGTGTACACGTATTTTATTTATTTAATTATTTATCCATCCTTTCAAGACTATAAAGGTTGCTTCTCAGGCTTGGCTATTATTATGAGTTGTGCTACTATAAACATAGTCATGCAGATATAGCTAATATGATGCAGTTCAAGTTTGATAAAATATGCAGTATAGTTATAGCTAGGTAAAAAATAATGTTCAGGTTTATTTTTCTAAAGAATCACAATACTAATTCCTATAGTTGTTATATGTGTTTACACCACCACAAATTTGGCAGTACTTGTAGTTTTTTGAACTCCTAATAATACTTATTCTTTTTGTAAGAAGATGTAGTTTAAGTGTTCTTTTCATCTTTATTTCTCTAACAGAAAAAGATAGTATACATTATTTCTTATCTCCATTGGCCACATTTACTTATTTTCAGACATGTCTGTTCATTTCAGTCGTCCATTTTTCATTGCATCTTCCACTCCTGGGGATTTCTGCCTTGAGTTTTTTATATCCTCTAGATATTAGTTCTCTATCTGAAGATTAGCTGAAAAACAAAACAAATTCCCATTGTCTAGTATGTCTCTTTACTCTGCATTATTTCCTTTGTTGGGCAGGTTTTGAATTCAGTATATTCCAATTTGTTCATTACTTTTATCCTGTGAAACTGAGTTTCTGTTCAGAAAGCTATTGCCTATTCATATGTCCTCAAGAGTTTTGCCTATTCGTCTTCCAATAGATTCAGTGTTTCTGTTTTTATATCTAAGAATTTGATCCATTATCATTTTATTGTATTTCTTCCACCTATGATAATGAGTTTTCCTAGCATCATTTGATATAAACCACTACCTTTCCTCCAGGTGTGTCAAAGATCAAATGACAGAAGGTGTCTGTCCTTGTTTCTGCATCCTCCTTTCTGTTCCAGGCGTCAGTACGTTTATTTTTGTGCCGGTATCTTATTTTTCATATTGCTGTTTTGTAATCCATCTTGAAGTCCAGGAATGTGATGCCTCCTTCTTTGCTCTGCTTACACAGTATTGTTTTTGCTATTCTGGGACTCTCCTGGTTCCATGTAAATTTAGAATTGTTTTGTTTTCTAGTTCTGTGATGAATGCTGTAATATTTTCATTGGAATTGCAATATATATGTATATGGAGATAGATGGTAGATAGATGGATAGACAGATAGATAGATAGATAGATAGATAGATAAACAGTTGTTGAAGATTTTATGGCTACTTTGAAAATATTGTACTCACCTATCCAGAACAGGGGATGACCTTTATTTTCTAAAATCCTCTTCAGTATTTTTTTTCAGATCACTATCATTTTCTTGAGAGAATTTTTACTTGTTTCATTAGTTCTTGGATATTTGATATTTTAATACTGAGTTGCATTGATTCATTAATTTTATTCTGTGTAGGTTTATTGTTGGTAGTACAGGAACACTTTTGATTTTTGTGTACTGATTTTAAATCCTTATACTTTCCCCAATTTGTTTACCAGATCTAGAAAACTTTTGGTGGACTTATTCTGGTTCTTCTGTGTTAGGGATCATGTGAATGGTGAATAAGAATAATTTGGCTTCTTGTCCTATACATATCTCTTATTTTTTCCCTGATTGTTCTGGCTAAGCATTCAAGTACTATGTTGAACAAGAGCAGTGAGAGTGAACAGCCTTGACTCATTCGAGATTGTAGAGAAAATGCTTATAATTTTTGGCCATGTAGTATGAAGTGGACAGTAAATTATTCATAAATGTCTTGCAACAGTTTGATCAAATAGACTTACACTCATCTGAGTTAGTCTTTTTAATGCATAGATGTTGCATTTTATTGAAGGCTTTTTTTTACTCTATTGAGGTCTATCCTTTCTTCTCTTTATGTAATATATTACATGCATTGATTTGTACATGTTAAGCCATACTTGCATTACTGCCATAACACCAATTTGCTCATAATATATGATGTTTTTCATGATTTGTTGCTTTATATTTACCAATGTGTTAGTGAGAATTTTAGTATGTATGCTACTTAAAGAGATTAGCCTGGATTTCTTTGTTACTTTTAAAATATTTTTGTTGGATACTTGTCTGGGTTGTGCTTTTCAATGAGCTAATAGAAATTAGTAGTATCTATTAGTATCTCTTAACTATCATATATAGATTTTGCTTTCCCCACCTTCTTTTCTCTTTTCCCTTTTCCGAAATGTTCTATCCTTTTCAGCAGTTTCCTTCCCTTTTTACAATATATATTTTACCTTTTGGATCTTTTTTACTCTTTCAGTTTCTTACACTAGGGAGACAATGTGATGTTTATAGAGATGAGTCTGATTTATCTCACTTATAAATATGGTCTCTAATTGCATCCATTTACCTATGAAAATTTTGAATTTGTCCTTCCTTATATTTCAGTAGCACCTCATTGTATAAAAATACTAAATCTTTTTTATCCATTCCTCAGTAGATGGGTATTTAGATTGTTTCCAAGATGTAGCTATTACAAATTGTGCTGCTATAAACAAGGGTGAACGTATATTGCTGTGGTATGATGATATTAAATATTCTGGGAAAATACTCAGAGGGGGAATAGAGGGATAGAATGAGTCCTCTAATCCTAGTTTTTTGAGGAACATTCACACTGGTTTCCACAGTTGTTATAAAGGTCTACATTCCCACCAACAGTGGAGAAGTGTTTATTTTTCCTCACATCTCCTCCAGCATTTGCTATTAGTTGATTTCTTGATGATAGCCTTTCTAGAATTAATAAGTACATTCAATACCATAGGTGGATATAAATCAACACTGAAAAATCAGTAACATCCCTATAAAAAATAGCAAGGTCACATAGAGAGAGAAATTAGGGAAACAACACATTTCACAATAGTATCCAATATAATGCAATACTTAAGAATCAGTCTAACAAAGGAAGTGAAATATGTATACATGGAAAATTACAGTAATCAGAAAAACAAGTTAGAAGAGGATATCAGAAAATGGAAATCTATCCCTGGAAGAATCAACAGAGTGAAAATGGTCACACTCCTAAAACTTAATGCAATCCTGATCAAAATACCATTAGCATTCCTCATAGAACTAGAGAAAATATACCTAACATTCATTTAGAACCAGAAGAGACCTAAAATAGCAAAGGCAATCCTGGGCAACAAATGCAAGGCATGAGGCATCACAATCCCTAACTTGAAATTATACTACCAAGCTATTATGTTAAATCAGTATGGTACTAGCAAAACATACAAACAAAACAGACCTGAGGATCAGTGAAACAGATTAGAAGATGCAGAGACAACTTCAAACACACTCAGGCACCTTATCTTTGACAAGAGGTCAAACATGTTCACTAGAAGAAAGATAACCTCATTAATAAATGATGCAGGGAAAAATTGGCTTTCCACATGCCAAGGACAAATACTAGACTCATGTCTATCGCCATGCACTAAAGGTAAAATGGATCAAATATCTAAATGTTAAAACAGAAACATTCAATCTACTAGAAGAGAAAATAGGTAGAAATCCTGAAGACATGGATGTAGGCAGAGAGTGCATGTACAAAATTAAGGTGCACATAAAGTACTTCAAAAAATCAACTCGGATCTTATCTTACTAAAAATTTTTGCACATTAGAGAAATCACCAACAGAGTTAAAAGAAAACCTACTTAGTGGGAAAATTTTTAGCCCACTGTACCTCAAAGGATTTCTGACTGTAACATTTATAGAACTGAAAAAATCAGAGCCCACAAAATTCAAAGACCCAATCTAAAACTGGGCATGTGAGATGAACACGCACTACTCAGATGAAGAAATACAAATACCAAAAAGATATATGAAGAACTTTTCAACATCATCAGTCATACAAGCAATGCAAATGAAATAATTTCTTATAATTCTCCTGACTTCAGTTGGGTCCCTTATAAATTCGCCTTTTTCATTTCTGAATGTCGATATGAGCATTACCTTTCCTTTATTTGCTAAGGCTGACTAAGGTCTATCATTTTTTTTTTTTTATTCTTTCAAGGAACAAACACTTTGATTTGTTGATTTTTTCACTGTTCTTTCCGTGTTTTAGTCTCAGTTTCATATTACTTGCCACCCCATTATTTACAATTATCCTTCTCTTACTTGAAGGTTTGAGTTGTTCTCATATTTTTTAGGAATTTGAGATCATACAATTCTTTTAATGTGTTCATTCATATCTCTAATCTTCACTCTTAGGTTTGCTTTCATTGTTCTCTACAAACTTTTATATATTATACTTTCATTTGATCCTAGGAACTTTTTTCTTATTTCTTCCCTGGTTTATTCTGTCACTCACTCATTGTTTAATAATACATCATTTAACATTCATGTGCTTGCATAATTTCTGTGGTTTCCTTTGTTATTGCTTTCTAGTTTCATCTTGTTATGACTCAATAGTGTATAGGGGCTTATATCAATTCTTTTGTATTTAAACATGCTTTATGACATAAAATATGTTCTGTTTTGACCAATGATCCATGTCGTTGTGGAAAAAATGATCCATTTTGTTGTGGCTGGAAGAAATACACTGCAGATATCTGCTCAGTGTATTTTTTCAGTGCAATATTATAACACTGATAATTATTTATTAATTTTCAATTTGTCTGATCTATTTGTGAGAACAAGGTATAGAATTCCCCCAGTAGTTTTGTATTAGTGGTACCTTTTTTTGTGTGTATCTAGCCATGATTGTGTTACAGAGATGCTTGTGCCACCATTTGGTGCATATATATTGAATATTGTTATCTCTTCCAGTTGAATTATTCCGTCTACCAGTAGATAGTGACCATCTTTTTCTCTCCTGCTCAAATTTGTCTTGAGTATTTTATAACTCAAAATAACACAACTACTGTTGCTTGCTTTCAGTTCTTGTTGTATGGAGTATAGGAGTATTATTTTGTATTTTTTTCATTTTCAGTTTATATGCTTCTCTTTGGAAAAGGTGTGTATCTTGTTGGCAACACATGATTGGAATTTTTAATCTAATCTGTAAACACATGTTTTGGGGGAAGGTAAGAGCAGTGTTATTGAAAGTCGTTGTTGACATTGAGTTACAAGGTAAAGTGTTTGCTGAATACAGTCATCACGTTACTTTTCTGAGGTGAATTCATGTATTTTTCCATTTTATTTGATCATTATCCTAGTTAGATGCATACTTTCCTGTGAACATTTTAGCACCAGTGACCTTTCCATCTCTGTCTAGGATTGCTTTAACTATTTTCTTCAATGATTATTTAGAGGTCAAGTATTTATTTATTATTTCTTCCTCATGGGAATTCTTTGTTTTTCATCAATTTTCCAGGATAATTTTGTAGGAAATAGAAGTCTAGGTTGAGGAGTGTTCGAATAACATATATGTTGAAGATTCTCTAACCATACCTAGAACACAGGGATTTGTTTTTCTTAAGATCCCTGCTTGGATTCTTTAATTTCTATCTTTGTTCATAAAGTTCAGAGATTTTAATCATGTCTTTCTACCTTCAACCATTTTTTCTGTATTTTTGAAGAAAAGAGTTACAGGATTTTCTGGTGAATTTCTTATGCCCTCAAACAGAATCATGTTTTATCTGCTTCTGTCATCTCATAATCTTCCTCCACTAACCTCACTTCTTAAATATCTTTGAATTAATCAATTTTTCTTTATCTTGATTATAAAGTACAGAGAATACTATAATAATTCTCACCTTGCTCATTGCACAATTATCCTAGGTGGCCTTCTGAGCCAAAGTCTTATATTCCCTCCTTAGGTAAGAGTGTGTAGTCAGATCATAGGTCTCACATATAAATCAGTTTAAATTACACTTAAAATGTGACCTAAGGCTGGGAATATAGCTTAGTGACATATATGCCTGCCTGGTAAGTTCAAGGTCATGAGTTCAATTTGCAGTACAAAAAAAAAAATGGCCTAAATTTTTCCACATTTTTAGGATAATACTCGTATTCTTAAAATAATTTAAGTTTAGGGATTGCAATGATGTTAAGCCTCAGGTTTTATTAAGAATACAACTAAACATTCCCATAGACACATACCTAGGTTTACTCATGTTTCTCTCTGTTACTCCTTTAGTTCTGCCACTCTGTGAATTTTTTTTCTTTTTGTCCGTTGACTTGCAGTGTTCATGTAAATTATACCCTATTGATTATTTGCCAGTGTTCTGTGGGGAAAGATTGTTTTTTAGTTCTGTCTCATGAACTTTTACATGTGTTTTTGCATATTTACTTCAAAGTTCTGGGACAGAGGTTCTGTAACACATACTTTTCTCTGAGTAAAATATTAGATAGAGAAATTTATGCACTTTTTTACAAATATTTTTATGTTTCCATAATACCTTCAGTCTCTTATTCTTAGCTTTGATTGTGTATGGTTGTATATATTTAGCATTATTTATTATCCCCC